>NC_048599.1:27489410-27819405 GCF_003668045.3 Cricetulus griseus | reverse complement strand
CTTCAAAAGTAAGATTACCTTACTTTTGATGCCACACCCAGCTTCAGCTTCTTGGTACTGATAATACATTTCATGTGTGTATACATTGATGTGTGTATGCTTTTTTTTTTTTTTTTTTTTTTTTGGTCTGTAGGTGAACATGGAAGCCAGAGGTGGATGTCAGGTGTCTTCCTCAGCTGCTTTCTGCCTTTATAACTTAATAAAAGAAAATTTTTTTAAGAATCTGTGTCTGGACTGTTGGGTGGTATGGTACCCAGCACTGAGGAGGCAGAGGCAAGCAGATTTCCGAGTTCAAGGATTGCCTGGTTTACAGATCTAGTTCCAGGACAGTCAGGGCTAGGGCTACACAGAGAAACCCTGTCTCCAAAAACACAAAAATCTGTCTATATCTGTGTGGGCATATAATATGTGTATGCATATGAGTGCTGGTGGCTAAGGAGGCCAGAAGAGGATTGGAAACTTTGGAACTGGAATTATAGGCAATTGTGAGCTGTCCAACATGGGTGGTGGGAACTGAACTTTCATCCTCTACAAGAGCAATACTCATTCTTAGCTACTAGGCTATCTCTACCTTATTTGCTGTTTTGCTTTCTTTTTTATTTATTTATTTATTTATTTATTTATTTTTTTCCCAAGACAGGGTTTCTCTGTGTAGCTCTGACTGTCCTGGAACTCTCTGTAGACCAGGCTGGCCTTGAACTTGGAGATCTGCCTGCCTCTGCCTCCCAAGCACTAGCATTAAAGGTGTGCACCACCACCCAGCATTTTATTTTACAGAGACAGTATTTCACTAAATCTGGAATTCCATGATTTAGCTGGACTAGCTATCCAGCAAACCCCAGGGATTCTCTTGTTTCTACCTTCTACCTATGCTGGGATTTCTGCACCTGACTTTTTATGTTGATGCTGAGGATTGAATTTAGGTCTTTATGCTTTTACAGGAAACACTTTACCAGCGTGGAGCCTTCTCAGGCCTGAACATGACATTTTTACATCTTACAGTCATTTAAAGACAAGGAAGACTTTCTTAGAAATTGTATTTAAACCAGGTAGTGGTGGTGGGCGCCTTTAATCCCATAATCCTAGCACTTGGGTGGCTGAGGCAGACAGATCTCTTGCGTTTATAGAGTAAGTTCTAGGACAGTCAGTGATATACAGAGAAACCTTGTCTTGGGAGGAAAGAAAAAAAGGAAGAAAGGAAGGGGAAAAAAGAAATTGAATTTAAAGCCTTAACATGGGGCAGATGATACTCCACCTTTGTGTGTCCATATTTTGATCTACACGATCTGTAAATATACTGTTATATAGTAGAAAAGGAATTGGCAGGTGTAGTTAATGTTAAGACTCTGAAAGGTTTTATTTTAAACTATGAGTATGTGGGTACCAATGGAGGCCAGAAAAAGGTGTTGAGTCCCCTGGAGTTGGAGTTAAAAGCTGTTGTAAGCTGCCTGGTTGGGGGGGGGGGCTAGGAATAATGGACTTAGGTCCTATGGAAGAGCGGTACCCACGGAGCCACCTACCCAAAACACAGTCTCTCTCTCTCTCTCTCTCTCTCTCTCTCTCTCTCTCTCTCTCTCTCGGTTTCTCTGTGTAGCTTTGTAGACCAGGCTGACCTTGAACTCAGAGAGATCCACCTGCCTCTGCCTTCCGAGTACTGGGATTCGAGCACCATCACAGCATGGCTTTTTATTTTATTTTTTTAAAGATTTATTATGTATACAGTGTACTGTCTACATGTATCCCTGCAGGCCAGAAGAGGGCACCAGATCTCATTACAGATGGTTGTGAGCCACCATGTGGTTGCTGAGAATTGAACTCAGGACCTGTGAGCCATCTCTCTTGCCCCCTCCCCCAAAATCTTAAAATAGAAAATTAACCTGAATCCTGGCTTAGTCACAGAGTGATTACATGAGCACTTAAAATCAGAGTACTTTTTCTAGCTGAATTAGATGGTGGATGGGAAAATCAGACAGATTTAAAGCACGAGAGGGACTCCATTAGGTACATTTAGAGAAGGCTGTAAAGAATATGAGAAGAAATGTGGTGAGCCTCTAGTATCTGACAACAAGGAGATGGAGACCTCAGTCCTACAACCACAAGAAACTAAATGCCAACATTCCTAATAGAAGTAGAATCCTCTCCAGAGTTCTCTGCAAGCAAAATGGCTTTGCAGATAACTTGAGCCCCTAACCTAGCCAGGCTTACCCAATTTATAATCCATAGAAAACATAACAAGTTTGTGATGATGTAAGTCACTACATCAATGGTAACATGGTAGCAGAACACTAAAATAGATTTTGGTACCAGGAGTAGGGTGTACTGTTACCTAAACATAGAAGTGGTAGTGGGTGGAGGCTGGAAGAATTTTGCAGAGTTATGATAGAAAAGACCTAGAACAGATTGTTAGTAGGAATCTGGATGTCAATGACTTCCCTAGTGAAGACTGAGATCCCAGTGAGTTACACGCTACTGCAAACTGACAAGAGCTGAGCAGAAATTGTATCTTGGGCTTTTGTGTAAGGCAGAGATTGCAAGTTTATTTGCAAATAAACTCAGATTTTTGGGGTGTGTGTGTTCAAGATAGGGCTTCTCTGTGTAGCTTTGGAGCCTGTTGGGAACTAGCTCTTGTAGACCAGGCTGGTCTTGAACTCACAGAGGTTTACCTCTGCCTCCAAAGTGCTGGGACTAGTGGTTGTGTGCCACTACCGCCCTGCTTGATTTTTTTTTTTTTTTTTTTTTTGGTTAGATGTTTTAGTAAAATGATGGCGAACCTTGTTTAATTTTGAATATCCTTGTAAGGGAGTTGACCCCTGTGAAATTAATGAAAGGCCTGTTATATCCTTGATAATTTTATGCCTACAGGAACAATGCTAGTGTTCTCTGAAAGAAATAGGAAAAATTCAGGATGATTGTTGAACTAATGCTGCTTTCCATATAGAAGGGTGTGCATCAGCTCGCACCCTTGCCTCTCAAGTAGAACCAAGAGCCTAGAACACAAAGCAACAGAGGCTTTTCTTTGCATAGGAAATGAAGTGAATTTTGGAGTTTCTTTGGGTCCCAAATGTTTTAGTTAATTTTTTTGTAACCCAGAACATCTTATACCTAAATTAAATAATGGCATTTTGTTGTTGGGTTTTTTTTGTTGTTTTGTTTTGAGATGGGATTTTGTCACATATCTCTTGCTAGCCTGAAACACATTAGAACAGGTTGGCTTATAAGGCTTCTTGTTTCTGCCTCCCAAATGCTGGTATTATAGCTGTATATCACCACTCCTGACTGAGATTTAGGTTTTTCTTTTAAACCTGAAAGTATTAGATGATTTTTGGACTTTGGGTTGGTGATATAGTGATTTGAGACCTTTGGGGACTTAGTATAGGATGAATGTGTTTTGTGGGTGGGGGAATGTAAATCTTTGGAGGCTGGAGAATGAACTATAGTAGACCAAAATGTTGGTACCTTAATTTCTAGACTAATGATATGTGGAGAAGGGCAGTGGTTCTCAATCTTCCTAATGCTGTGACCCTTGAATATAGTTCCTCATGTTGTGGTGACCCCAACCATAAAGTTATTTTCATTGCTATTTCATAACTGTAATTTTGCTGCTGTTATGAATCATAATGTGAATATCTGATATGTAACCCCTCTGAAGGGGTTGTTTAGTCCCCAAAAGGGGACACAACCCACAGGTTAAGAATTGCTGATGTGGGACTTTTAAGGGACTCAAAGGAGTATTCTGGAGCTCTAGTCTAGCCGATGGGTCCTTAAAAATCAAAGAACCTGCTGAATGTAGAAGTCTATGCCTTTCATCCCAGCATTCCAGAAGCAGAAACACATAAGTCTTTGATTTTGAGGCAAGCCAGGAGTACATAGTGAGACTTTGGGTGGAGTTAAGAGATCCTATCCTGCCATTCTGGGAGCTGGCAACAGGGAAATTATGAATTGCCTTGTGCAGCAGAGAGCCCCAGCCATTAGAGAGGCCAGATCTCCAGTCCTTCAGCCATAGGAAATTAGGCCAACAACCTGAAAGAGCAGGGAGCAGATTCCTCCCAGAACTTCCAGCCAGAAAAACAATTCATTGACACTTTGGGTTTGGTCTAGTTGGACTCTCAACAAGACCCAGCTAAGCCCACTCTGCCTCTGACTTACAGAAACTGGTATAATTTGTGTTGCTTTGTGGTAATTTGTTACAGCAACAATAGAAAACTTTACAATGGCTTTTCCTAGCTTTATTTCATAATGTTGGGGTGGTGGCTTTCCAGAGAACAACAGCAGCAAAGATTATTCATAGAGTAATTATATAGAGAGAGTAGAACTTATGCCTTGTGCTTGATATTTAAGGTGTGTGTGAGTGTGTTGCCTGCACATGTGTCTAGTGCTCATGGGGACCAGAAGAGGCATTGGTTCTGCTGGAACTGGAGAGAGTTCTAGATGGTTGTATGCCTCCATGTAGGGGTTGAGAATTGAACTGGAGTCCTCTTAATAACTGAGCCATCTCTCAAGCCCTTGATGTTTAAATATTCTATTCCTGTCCTTAGATGCAATATGAAGGGACTACATAACCTGATAAAATACTGATTCTAGTGCTGAATCACTTTGGCAGCATCACTATTAAGTTGGTAGTGTCTTATCTGTTCACTCATAGTTGTAGCTTATTTTCTCTCTGTCACTGTCATTTTGAAGTTAGATTTAGCAATCATATCTACAAAATGTTTTGTTTGTTGAGAAAGAATCTCATTCTGTAGCCCAGACTTTCCTAGAACTCATGGTGATTCCCTGCCTCAGCCTCCAAGTGCTGGTATTACATGTGGGCTTTACTGTGATCTGCTTGTCTTTGTTCTTTAATAGTGTCCTCAAGTTGGAATCATAAGATTTGGACTAATTAAACATTAGATTATGAAAGAAGTAAGACCAATTTCTTTCATTGAAACACAGTTGACAAAATAACATTTCAGGGTATGAAGGACTTTTGAGATTATGGGTTTGAGTTTGGTATTTAGACTTTACAGTAAGGAAAATTATCCTCTGAAGGGCAACATAGATGTCCTAGAGCTGGTCAAAGGTAGTAGTCATAGCTTTGGACCTGTGTTCTATGAGCACTCTAAAATACCTGGGACTATACAGTTAGTTCTCCTGCTCCTTCATTGAATCATTGTGAGGATTAGTTGAGAGACTATATAAACACATTTAGCGTTATACCTAGTACAGAAGATGTCCCCGACATATTAACTGTTTACAACATTTATAGTGATGTGTGTGTAAATATATAATTGCAGAAATTCACTGCAAATCTGATGTGATATGCCATTTAATTTGTTAAGGCCTTAGCATTTTCAGACAGTAATTAATAATGCTTGTAATACCTCCTTTAAAACTACAATCCAGGTGTCATGGTGCACAGCCTTAATCTCAATTCTTGGGAAGCAGAGGCTGGTGGATTTCTTTCTCTCTGTGAGTTCAAGGCCAGCTTGGTTTACATAGTAAGTTGCAGGAGAGCAGGGCTATGTAGAAAGATGCTGTCTCAATCATAATTCACTGAGTGACTAGGACCATCTTTCTTGTACAAGAATAAAGACTGCTGGGCTGGAGAGATGGCTCAGAGGTTAAGAGCATTCTGGCTATTCTTCCAGAGGTCGTGAGTTCAATTCCTAGCAACCAAACCACATGGTGGCTTACTACCATCTGTCATGAGGTCTGGTACCCTCTTCTGACCTCCAGGGATACATGCAGGCATGTATATACACTCTATATATAATAAATACATGTTAAAGAAAAAAAAGACCCGGGTGTTGGTGGCTCACGCCTTTAATCCCAGAACTCAGGAGACAGAGGCAGGTGGATCTCTGTGAGTTCGAGACCAGCCTGGTCTACAAAGAGCTAGTTCCAGGACAGCCTCCAAAGCCACAGAGAAACCCTGTCTCGGAAAAAAGAAAAGGAAAAAAAAAAAAGAATTATGAGTGCTTAAGCCTAAATTTCTTTGGGCTCCTAAGATGGATGATTTCAAAATGGCATATTTGTTACCTATTGGATGTGCGCACACACACACACACACAAACACACACACACGGGGGGGGGGGGGGATTGAGAGAGAGAGAGCAAGCATAGAAGTGTAGGCCAACTAGCTTTACCTTTTAGTTTTTTGTTTGTTTCCTTAGGGGTTTTTAGCTTGTTTGAGACAGGGTCTCACTATGTAGGCCAAACTGATCTCAAACTCTTGGCGGTCCTGCTGCTGGCCTCTTGAGAGCAGGAATTCGGGTACAAACTACCATACCTGACCCAGTCAGCTTGTTTAATTTTTCCTTTTTGTGTTTTTTTTTTGTTGTTGTTTTCTTACTTATTTTGAGGTAGGGTCTCATATAGCCTAGGCTGCCCTTGAATGTGCTGGGATTATAAGTACCATTCTAGGTACTCACCACTATATCTGGTTTTTGTCCCGTCAGGAATCAAAACTCAGGGCTTCATGCATGCTAGACAAGCACTCTACTAGCTGAGACCCATTCCCAACTCTAGCTAGCTATTTGAATGAGGAAATTACTTTAGAATTATTAAGAAAAAGTGGCAGCTATTTGGGTTATAGAATGTGAGATTGTGTTTTTGAGACAAAGTTTAAGTATGTAACCGATTGACCTGGATCTCAACAGTGTAGATCAGACTGGTCTTGAACCCTGTCTGCATGCTTCTGCCTCCTGAATGCTGTCATTAAAGATTTGTGCAATCATGCTTCACATTCCTTTCACCTTTTTTTTTTTTTTGAGCCTATCTCTTGTAGCCCAGGCTAGTCTCAAATTCACTAAGTAGCTGAGGATGATATTGAGTTTCTGCTCTTCATCTCTGAACCTCCCAAGTGCTCAGATTATAGGCACAAATCTTTTAAAATTTAAATGTGTCATATCTCAAATGTCCCCACTTCATCTGTTCTTTTAACACTGTGGTCTTAGAAGTTTTTCTGAGTGGCTTTTTATTAGCTGAAACATTTTAGTCTGCTTAGCAAAGTGAACAGTGGGATTTTTTTTCCCACACAAAAGAAACAAGTGGTAATTTCTAGCAAATATTTAAATATTTTGTTACAGATCAGAATTCAGCAGTTGACCAGACATTATAGAAATCAAGTATTGAGTCTTTTTAAAAAGTTTTAGGTAATAGATAATCACAAGATAAAGCTAGAAGTGGTGTTCTATTGGTTTCTGCAAAATTTGTTTTTTAGCCTTAGATTTTACTTAACAACAGTTGCTATGGTGGATGAGCTCCTTTTACATTTGTGATGCTGTTTTCTTACATGAAAAAAATATCGTTATCTGAAAATTTTAGAATTAAGTATAATGATTAGAGTAATCTTTTAATTTGTTTATGTTAGATTTCAAATACCTTTCGTCTATTCTTTTAACACTGAGTCTTGTGAGTTTTTCTGAGTGGCTTTTATTAGCTGAAACATTTTAGTCTGCTTAGAAAAGTGAACACTTTGAAATTTTCTAGTTATGACTAATGCTCTAATGGGCATTTCTCAATTTAGCTATCTCACTGATGTTCTGTGAATTTTAAGAAAATCACCCTATTAAAAATGAATGGGTGGGGCTGGAGAGATGGCTCAGCAGTTGAGAACACTGGCTACTCTTCTAAGAGGGCCTGAGTTCAATTCCTAGCATCCACATAGTGGTTTACAACTGTAACTCCACTTCCAAGGCATTTGATGCCACTTTCTGGCCTCTATAAACAGAAGATAAGGCTTGGGTGTGTGCCTGTGTGATAGAGGCAATCTAATATTATATAGTATGTGTTACATACTATTTATCTACAATAACATGGTATGTCCTGTTTAAAGAAAAGATACTCGGGGCTGGAGAGATGGCTCAGAGGTTAAGAGCACTGACTGCTCTTCCAGAGGTCCTGAGTTCAATTCCCAGCAACTACATGGTAGCTCACAACCATCCGTTATGAGATCTGGTGCCCTCTTCTGGTGTTCAGAATGGAAGCAGAATGTTGTATGCATAATAAATAAAATCTTTTTAAAAAAAAAGAAAAGAAAAGATACTCGCCGGGCATTGGTGGTGCATGCCTTTAATCCAATCCCAGCACTCGGGAGGCAGAGGCAGGCGGATCTCTGTGAGTTCAAGATCAGCCTGGTCTACAAGAGCTAGTTCCAGGACAGGCTCCAAAGCTACACAGAGAAACCCTGTCTTGAAAAAAAAAAAGGAAAAGATATTCCCTCTAAAATGGGGGGGGGGTAATTTATTAGTGTCATTTTTGTATAAGAACATATAAAGTAGCCATTTGGACTAGTCAAATGATGTTCATTCAGCAGCCCCTGAATGCTTGCTATACTAAGGTCCACCAGATGCCCTTACCTTCAACGTCACAATTGGCTAGCATTTTGTCATAATAAATACACTGTGTCTCAGGTTAGTAGCTTTTAGTGGTACCATGAGGACAATACTTTGTGCTCTGGGTGTGATTTCTAAGACAGCTGTAGGAACTGGATGGGAGAGAATGGGATTTAGAATTAGCTGAAGTTGCTAGGGGGGTGGGAGGACTAGGAAGCTAATAGGAAGAACTCTACTCTGGGAGAGTTGAGGACAAAGCTCATAATCTCTCAAGTCTTGATTTTGTCTCCTCTACAGCTGGAGTAATAGCTACATGGGATGATTTATTTATTGTTATTCAGTTTCTTCATTTGTGAAATGGAGTTAGCGCCCTATATACACCTCAAAAGATTCTCATGAAGATTATTAATGAAATCACCAGCTAATATGTCATTGCTGATATTGCTGCTCTTTATTTTTGATTTTCATTTTCTGATGCCAAGAGTTCTTATATTTTTAAAGAAACTCTTGACTTGTACATCTTGTTTCTGGTATGGCCTGCTGGGTGAGTGAAGTACTGAATTGCTTGCTGCTTAGGTGTAGATTAGTATGTAAATCAGGCCCCGTGTGGGTTGCCTCCATTACCCAGGGACAGTATATGTTGCATAGTTTTGACAGATCTAAGATTCTTGCTGTTTTTTTTATTCCCCAATATCTAGGATTCTTTTGCTTCTAGATTTAATTCATCTTGTTTCAGACTCAGGAAGAATTCTAGGTTTGTCATCTGTAAATACATGGCCTTTGATTAGAGGTATTTCTTTTTTTAAAAAAAATTGTGTAACATGATAAAAGACCCAAAGATAGATATTGGGGTTCAAACTTCAAGCTGAAGATCAGAGAAGCAAAGCAGCCAAGCTACTAGCTCTTAACCTCTACCTCGGGCTGAAAGCGCTGATGAAGCCTCAGACTGCTGCTTCTCAGCGTGGCTGGAGAATAATCCCGAGACTGACCACTGAAGACCCTGCTCCTATTTTATATACCTCTCTAGTGCTGGGATTAAATTCAATCTTGTGTAGCCCTGGGTGGTCTTGAACTCAGAATCCATCTGCCTGTCTCCTGAGTCCTGGGATTAAAGGTGTGTGCCTGACTTTTATGGCTAACTAGCATGGTTACTTTGCTGTTTTGATCTCCAGTGGCTTTACTAAATCATAAACAATATATCACCACACTTTTAACTATGTGTAATTATTTGTATTAGTCTATATGGGGATATGTGCATGTGAGTGTAGGTGCCTAGGAGGACAGAGTATCCACTGGATCTAAGTTACAGGCAGTGGTGAGCCACCTGAAATAAGTATCAGGAACTGAACTCCTGTCCTGTAAGAGCAGTATGCACTCAGACCCTGAGCCATCTCTCCAGCACTCAGAGGTGTTTTCAGTGCTACTGTAATCATAGACTGGGAATTGCCTATACTGTATTACAAATGTAGCTATAGCATCTTTTCTATATTACATTCTCTCGTTTTGGTTTTTCGAGACAGGGTTTCTCTGTATTGCTTTGGAGGTTGTCCTGGAACTTGCTCTGTAGAACAGGCTGGCCTTGAACTCACAGAGATCCGCCTGCCTCTGCCTCCGGAGTGCTGGGATTAAAGGCCTGAGCCACCAATGCCCGGCTATACTGTAGTCTCTTGTTTTTATGAATTTGGGCTTTTTGTTTGTTTAGTTGGTTTTGGTTTTTGTTTTCGAGACAGGGTTTCCTGAACTTTGTAAACCAGACTGAGCTCAAACTCACAAAGATCTACCTGCCTCTGCCTCTGCCTCCTGAGTGCTGAAATTAAAGCCGTGTGCTTCCACTGCCTGGTATATGAATTTGTTTTTATTTTGGGTGGTTTTTTTTTTTGTAGTCCTGACTGTCCTGGAATTCTGTGTAGATCAGGATGGCCTCAGACTCAGAGATTGACCTGCCTCTGCTTCTTGAGTGCTGGGATCAAAGGCATGTCCACTAAACTTGGATTGTTTATAAGTGGGCTCTTTTCATGTAGTTCTGGCTAGCCTGGAATGTGCTTGAGATCCTTCTGCTTCAGCCTCCATGCTCTAGGATTGTAGGCATATATCACCAGGCCCCTACTGCTTTTTTATTTTTAATGTTATGTGAGTGTCCTATCACTGGGGTGTACGTACACACACACACACACACACACACACACACACACCCTTGACCCATTTTTGTTGGCTTTTTTACTTTTGTGTTTGAATGCATAACTGTGCCATGTGTATGAGTGGAGGTTAGAGAACAATATTTGGGAGTAGTTTCTCTTCTACCGCGAGGTATCCGGGGTTTGAGCTCAGGTTGTTAGGCTACAGCTGCCTTTACTCACTGAGCCATTCTCTATGTAGACCAGACTGGTGTAGAACTTTCAGTGCTTTTTCTTTCTCTGCCTCTTGAGTGCTGGCATTGGAGAACATAGGCCACCATGCCTGGCTTTGCTTTGATTTGGGGGAGGGGCGGTGGTAGAGGTGGATTTTGTTCTTTAGGGGGTAGGACAACATGCTAGGGAGTGAACCCTGGGTCTTGCCCATGCTAGATAAGCATTACCACTGAGCTATATATACCTCTGGCTTTGCTGTATATTTTTAAGCCATAAACTGTGGAATAGGGAGAGTGATGCAATAGGGACATACTCTGTAGCCCAGAGTAATATGGTACTCACTGTGTTAGCCCAGACTGGCTCTGAACTCAGCAAGCCTCCTGTCTTAGTCTCCCAAGTCCTGGGAATTACAATTATGAGCCACTACATCTAGCTAAGACATAAATTCTTTTCTGTTTTTATAGAACTGATATGATTTGTTGCAAATGGGGATGAACTCTTGGTGTGTGTGTAGATCAGAGGATAACTTTTGGGAGTCAGTTTTTAATTTGTACCATGTGGATCCTTCAGATTGAACTCAACAGCCATTTGGCTGGCCCAATAGACTCTTTGTTTACAAGTACTTTTGCTTGTTTGCTTGTCTTTGAGATGTGGTCTCACTGTATCTCTCTGTCTATCCTGGAACTTGATAATATAGTATAGAGCAGGTTGGCCTTGAACTTGTAAGGACTGTCTCCAAAGTATAAGGCTTACAGGCACATAACCACCATGCCTGGCATATGTCATAAACTCTGACTTATCTTTGTTTTCTTTCCTTTTGGGGTTGGTGTTTTTTGAGACAGGATCTTGGCTGTATAACCAAGGTTGGCCTTTAATTTAAGGTGATCCTTCTGTCTGAGTCTCCTGCATGCTGAGATTACAGGTAAACCATAATGCACAGTGAAAAGTTCTTTTTTGGGGTGTGTGTTGTTGTTGGTTGAACCTAAGGCCTTGAACATGCTAGGTAAGTGCTCATAGTTGAACTGTAGCCTCAATCTCCAGACTTTTTTGTCTCATTTTCTTTGATTTTTGTCTCTGGTACTGAAGGTTGAACCTGTCTGTGGCCTGCACATACTAGACAAGCACTCTTCCCAACCCTCAACCTTTAAAAAACAAAGCCTGGTAATCAAAACAGTAAATTTTTAAACATTTTTTTCCCTGTGTAATTTAGTTGGAGATTAGATTATTTCCTCCTCCTCCTTTCTTCTTCTTTCTTCGTCTTTGTCGTCGTCATTTCTCTGTAGCTTTGGAGCCTGTCCTGGAACTCGCCATGTAGACCAGGCTGGTCTTAAACTCACAGAGAGCCACCTATCTCTGCCTTTCAAGTGTTGGAATATTGAAGGTGTACACCACCACTGCCCAGTAGTTGGAGATTATTTTCATTGTTTGTTTCTATTCATCTGTCTTTCTGACCAGTTTTCCTCCCAAAATGTTGCATTTCACACTTATGGTGTACTGAAGAATTTTCAGATATTATTCCTAAGGACTTAAATATCCACTGGCAGCTACTTGTGTTCGCCTGTAGTTAACATGTAGTTGTGTACCTGGTTTTTGTTTTGTACAGCCATCATATATGACAGTTTCTAGAAGACATGTGCTAAGGTGATCACCTTCATACATCTCTAAAATGAAAGCTTTGTTTTAAAGGCATCTCAGATAGCCACACCATCTATACCTCACCTTACATCTACTGTAACTCAAGACAGTAGCTTTAGTTTGGGTTTATCCCTGGTTGGCCTAGAACTCACTATATAGACCAGGCTGACCTTGTACTCCCAGAGATCTGCTTGCCTCTGCTTTCATAGTGCTCAGATTAAAGGCATGCACTACTACATCCAACATGGCAGTGGTTTTGGTAGCTGTTAAAAAATCAGTTTGCACCTAGTACTCAGGAGGCAGAGGCAGGTGAATTTGAGTTCCAAGCCAGCCTGGTTTACATAGAGAGCTCCAGACCAACCTGCCAGGGCTACCTAGCAAGATCCTGTCTTTTTGTTTATTTATTGTTTGTTTTTTTGTTTTTCTGGAACAGGTTTTCTCTGTATTGTTTTGGAGCCTGTCCTGGAACTCTCTTGGTAGACCAGGCTGGCCTTGAACTCACAGAGCGATCCGATCCGCCTACCTCTATTTATTAAAGGGGTGTGCCACCAACACCCAGCATGTTGTTGTTTTGTTTTTTTAAAAAGGTCCATTTGTAGAATTTAAGGACCTGGTATTGATTTTAATAAAAATCCTAAATAGACTTGGGTTCAAACCTATTCTTTTTTTCTATTTAGTACTCCTGTAATGGGGTAGACAGGTTATTTAACCTGAACCTGAGAGTATGCATCTCATGCATGCTACGCCTACTTTAAGAGACATTCAAATGGTAGCAGTGATTATTACAGATGTAAATGCTGAGTTCTACTTTAGATCACTGTAGGTCTCACAGTTTTCTCTCCTCGGCTTCCAGAGAATGGTGGCCAGTGGGATTAAGTTTCACACTAAGACTGTTGTCTGATGAAAAGATAAAATGCACAGGTAATGACTTTTTTGCCCATTAGTTTTTGGGGTAGTAGTATGTTAACAACTTGGTTTCTTCCTTTTTTATTTTTATTCTTTTAAAGATTTATGTATTTATTTATTTGTTTGTTGTGTATACGGTGTTCTGCCTACATGTATGCCTGCAGGCCAGAAGAGGGCACCAGATCTCATTACAAATGGTTGTGAACCACCATGTGGGTGCTGGGAATTGAACTTAGGGTCTCTGGAGGAGCAGCTGTACTCTTAACCACTGAGCCATCTCTCCAGCCCCCCTTCCTTTTTTTTTTTTTGTTTTTGTTTTTGTTTTGTGAGACAGGGTTTCTCTGTGGCTTTGGAGGCTGTCCTGGCACTCACTCTGTACACCAGGCTGGCCTCAAACTCACAGAGATCCACCTGCCTCTGCCTCCCAAGGGCTGGGATTAAAGGCACGCACCACCACTGCCCACCGCCCCCCTTCCTTTTTTAAAAAATAAATGGTTCGCTTTGTTGGAAGACATCCCACTGTTGCTGTGTCATTTATTTAACATTGATATTAGTTTTCTGACTTAAAGATGGAAAAATAAAATTTACACTGAGGCGTCAAATGCTAATGTTTTTGTTTTGCCATTTTTCATAAGTTTGTTGTATATTAGAAATACTTTTGCATTGCCTTTGAAGCAATAATGCTGTATATTTTGTAGGTAGGAATAAAAGCAGAAGGCCCATTTGTGTGCTAGGATTGTAATCTAAAGATAAATGTCCTGTGGGTTCCTCCTTGGGTAAGTTGTATTATTGTGGCCCTTTATGGAATTAGATCTTTCTTTGTAGTCCTGACTGTCTTGGGACTTGTATTCTTCCTCTTGAGTGGTGGTATTATAGGCATGTGCCATTCATGCCGAGCTTTAGAGTAATTTTTTTAGGGAGCTATGCTAAGTATCAAACTAGGTCCATATGCAAGTGTTCTATCACTGAGCTACATCCATAGCTTTTATAAGTGTTATATTCCGAAACCAGATCCTTAGACCAGAGAAAATATATTGTTTTGAACAGGAAGTTTTCTTAGTGTGCAGTTGAAACTTTGGGATTTGAAGGTCAAAGAAAGTCTGGGAACTGTCAGAATTCTAGTTGTTGGTTTTGTTAATCTTTTTTGTTGTTGTTGGTTTTTTGTTTGTTTGTTTGTTTGAGACAGGGTTTCTCCGTGTAGCCCTGGCTGTCCTGGAACTCACTCTGTAGACCAGGCTGACCTCAAGTACTGGGATTAAAAGCGTGCAACACTACCCAGCCGTTTGATTAATCTCAAATTTTTCCTCAATTTAATTTTCCAGCACCATTTTTCTTTTTATAATTACATTTACCTATTGTAAGGAGGGGGCACCTGGTGGTTCTCCCTTTCCACCATGTATGTTCTGGAAGTCAAACTCTGTTTTCAAGGCTTGGTGCTAAGCACATGTATTTACAAAGCCATCTTGAGAGCCCTATTTATTTTTTCTTGTGTTTATGTTTGCACTGTCTGTCCGGGTACACTTGTGTGCAGGTGCATGTGAGTGTGTTTAGGCTGGAGAGTCTGGCAGTCCTAACACCTCAGCAGCGCCTGTCAGATGTAGTACTTACTATAGACTTCAGTCCTGGTGGTGCACACCATTAATCCTAGCACTCAGGAGGCAGAGGCAGGCTGTGAGTTTGAGGCCAGCCTGGTCTATAGAGTGAGTTCCAGGACAGCCAGGATTTTACAGGAACCCTGTCTCAAACGAAACAAAACAAAACAAAACAAAACAAAAAAAACAGAGAAACAAGGTATGGTGGTATGTACTTTTAATTCTAGCACAAGGAGGCAGGCAGGAAGAGCCCTGTGAGTTCAAGGCTATCTTGGTCTACACAGCAAGCTCCAGGACTATACAGAGAGACCCAGTCTCAAACAACAAAATATTAATAATGGTAATAATAAAAAAGGACTAGAGGGTTGGCTCAGCAGTTCAGAACATTTGTTCTTCCAGAAGACTCAGGTTTGATTCCCAGCTGTGAGTTCCAGGTCAACCTAGTCTACAGAGTGAGTTCTAGGACAGCCAAGCCTTGAAAACCAAAAGTAAATAAATAAATAAAATGGTATTAATTTTTTAAAATAATTTAAAAATCAAATTAACTTTTAAAATTTAAGACAGGGTCTCATGAAATCCATATTGGCCTCAAGTTCACTATGTAGCCAATGGCATTTTTATTTATTTTTTTAAAGATTTATTTATTTATTTATCATGTATGGAGGGCGTGCCAGAAGAGAGCACCAGATCACATTACAGATGGTTGTAAGCCACCATGTGGTTGCTGGGAATTGAACTCAGGACCTCTGGAAGAGCAGTCAGTGCTCTTAACCCCTGAGCCATCTCTCCAGCTCCTATTTTTTTAACTTTTATTTATAGACAGGTGTGGTTACCCACACCTTTATGCCAGTACTTGGGTGGGGGGGCAGAGGTAGGTGAATCTGTGAGCTTGAGGCCAGCTTTGTCTCTACAGTGAGTTCTGGGGTGGCCAGGAAGTCTCAACAAGAAAGTAGGAATAAGATTGTTTTTATTTTATGCTGTATTTGTCTGCATGTGTATATGTGCACCGTGTGCATGTGTTCTGTGGAGGCCAGAAGAGGGTGTTCAGATCCCCCCAGATCTGGAGTTACAGATGGCTGTGAGCCCAACAGTTGAGTCCTAGGAACCAAACCCGGGTCCCAGCACTAGAATTATAAGCATATACCACCACATCTAGCTGGGTTGGCTTTTTGTTGTTTTTGTTTTAAAAAAACAAGGATCTGGGAATCAAACTCAGGTCCTTGTAAGTACTTTACTGACTGAGCCATCTTTCCAAACCCTATCCATTGTAATGTTTTCTTCTATTTTATCTTTTATGGGTACGTTTTTATATATATATATATATATATATATAATATATATAATTATATATATATATATTATATATATATGTGTGTGTGTGTGGACACACATAGTTATTTCAGGAATGTTTCTTAATATGGTTTTATACCAACTTCATAATTTTACCTTAGCATAATACTTTAATCTACCTCTAATGTCCAGTTTTGTCAATGCTGTTTTTCAGTATTGTTATCTACCCTGTGCTACAAAATAGTCAAGAGGAGTAATCATTAGTTGTCATGTCACTTGCTTCCTTTTGATTTCTGGTGTTTTGTTGTTTTGAGACAGGGTCTTGCTATATAGCCTTAGCCGGCCTACATCTTGTGTAGACCAGGTTGACAATTGAATGAAGTTAGGCATATGAACCGGAAAACTACATAGATGATATGTTCTTCTGAAGTTATCACATTAATACAGGGATCAACAAGTATTTCAGGGACTTCAGTGAAGGAAGACAGTTGTCAAGGAGAATATTTGATTTGGTAGCAAACATAGTTCCAAAAATGTACTGACCCCCTGCATCCCGGTTTATTGTTGACTTGTTTTTTGTTGTTGTTTATTTTTTGTTTTGCTTTTGTTTCTGTTTTTTAGACAGTCTCATTGCCCATACTGGCCCCTAACTTGACAAATAGTTGGGGCTAACCTTGAATTCCCTGATTCTCCTGCCTTTACCTCTTGTGTGTTGGGCTTTCCTGAAGATTTAGGTGTTATGTTAACTCAGGTAAAATACATTATTGCTATCTAATACCTGGCATGATTTTTTGTTTTGTTTTTGTCTGAGACAGGGTGTCCTGCCCACGTTAACCTCAAACTGTATATAGCTGATGATGACCTAGAACTCTTGGGCTTCCTAAGTGCTAGAATTATAGGTGTGTGCTGCCACACACTGCCAATAGCAGTTTTTACTGTTTGTTCCTATAAAGGAAAAGTACCAACTTGAAATTTAGTATATCTTTTTTTGTGTGTGTGTGTTTCAAGACAGGGTTTCTCTGTGTAACCCTGGCTGTCTTTGAACTAGCTCTGTAGACAGGCTAGCCTCAAACTCACAAAGATCCACCTGCCTCTGCCTCCTGCATGCTAGGATTAAAGGCCTGTGCTACTACTGCCTGGCAAAATCTCAATGTTATGTGTCTGCTAATTATTCTGTAAGATCTCCCAGATGATTAGGGTCAACATAAGATAATATTGAAGGTATATGAGTTGTTTCTTCCTAGTTCTGTCAGATGTTAGAATCAGCTGATAACTGGTGGCTTTCTCCCCATTCTAGAACATTTAAGCATACCTTTTGTAAACAGTGACGGTACTGTTGTATCTACCCTTAGTGCCATTTTTATCTTCCATGTTATCTTACAAAGAATATCCAAACATTGCATGTGGATTACAGGCTACTTTGCATAATTTAGTTAGGATCTGTATCAGTTTTAGCACAGCTGGAATATTTTAGCATAGAGGTATATTTGGGATCATTAATAATTAGTAAAATGGTTTTCCCCCAAAATACTTTTAAAAAAGTAATTTGTCTTTTTACGTTTTTTTTCCTGCAGTTTGAAGAAAATAGGCCTGAAACAAGGTCTTATCCACATCTGCCTCCGAACACAGTAACTGCCAGATCTTCAAACATCAAGTTCAGCTTTGTCTGCCAACCTGTCTGACATGTCGGGACCCGTGCCAAGCAGGGCCAGAGTTTACACAGATGTTAACACACACAGACCCCGAGAGTATTGGGATTATGAGTCACATGTGGTGGAATGGGGGTAATTATTTCCATTTACTTCACTGTACTCACCCATAGTGTTGTACTTATAGATTTGTTGAATAATTCATGTCAGCAAGCCTTTCCTGCCCCCTCCAAAGCTCAAGGACAAAGCCAAGCTTGCTTTGTTGGGGCTACAAGTTTATCACACAGCAGGTTGATCATTTGGCAAGCTCAGTTTCTGGGTTTGCTGTCTAACAGTCATTGTGATTCCTTCTCTGGTGTATATATTTTGTGTGTGGGGGTACTAACAAAGACTTAGCTGTCAGCTTGCCTTAAAGCTTTAGCTGCTATTATGGAACCTTGGGGAAGTGAGGCAGGTAGATCACAAGTTTAGGGCTTGCCTGGGCTTCTGAGTTAAAAACTAGCATTGAAGATAGGTGAGAGACTTTGAAATCACCAAATTTAATTACTTAAGGTATTTTAGGGGTCAGAGTTCTGTCCCATGGTAATAGCAAAGGATGAAATAGTTCTCTAGAAACAGAAACTTCTTTTGGATGAGAGCCAGGATTTACCCTGTATCCTTTCCATGACCCTAGTTATGTGTATCATGGAATGCAGCCCAATTGTATCCTCAAGAGCTGTAGCCTCCTTTAACAACTGTGTTTATTCTCATAATTACCCATGAGAGGCTCATTTGAATATTTGCATTTCCTGTCTGAACGTGACGTTTAATTGGAGAGTTTTGTCATTTTTGTGATAAAAGCATTTTAATAGTTAAGTACAAAATAAAGCAATTTGAAAACTCACAGATGTATAACTCAACTAAATATGAGAAGCTGAGGCCATATGACCTTGAATTGGAGGTCGACCTGGGCCTCCAAAAAAAAAGTTAACTCCCATACATGGTATCTTGTATCTGATTCCATATGACTTTCATTAGTCTGTCAGTAGTTAAATTGTCTTCCTAAACTGTCATAGAACTGTCACAGGGTATGGTTTCCATTTTGGTATGCTGTAATATGTAACAGCAAGCAATTTTTCTGCATATAAGGAAACACTCTTGGCTTAGTGATACTATTAAGAACCATGGTATAAACCAATAAATGTTATCACTACTGATAATCTTAACAATTCTGTAATGTCAGACTTTGAACTCTAGGTACTACCTGTGTTTACTGCAGAAATCTTAGTTTTCGAAAGTAAATGCTCTCATAGTACTGCTGCAGTGATACTAGAGAGCCCTTTGAATGTTTACATGTGCTGTTTGCTTGTTTGTATTAGTTTATATGCCCTTGCAAACTCAGTGAACAGAAAGAGACCTGATAGTATTAATATTGATTTTTTTTTGAAGAGCATCTTTATTTTTTTAAAAGACTTTATTTTTTATGTATACAACATTCTGCTTCCATGTATATCTGCACACCAGAAGAGGGAACCAGATCTCATAACTGATGATTGTGAGCCACCATGTGGTTGCTGGGAATTGAACTCAGGACCTCTGGAAGAACAGTTGGTGCTCTTAACCTGAGCCATCTCTCCAGCCCTAATATTGTCTTTTGTCCTTAGTTCATTTTGTTTTTTCTTTCGTTCTCCTTTTTAAAAACTACTTGAGAAAATGAATGACTGATAATGGTACATACTGTATAATAATAAGTGGGAACCAAAAAAAAAAAACCCAACAGGGCAGTAGTGGCTCACACCTTTAATCGCAGCACTTGGAAGGTAGAGGCAGGTGGATCTCTGTGAGTTCAAGGCCAGCCTGGTCTACAGAGCAGGTTCCAGGATAACAGGTTCCAAAGCTGCAGAGAAACTCTTGTCTCAAAAAAAAAAAAAAAAAAAATGAGTAGAATTTAGCCCCTCTTCCTCCCGTTACTTAGCATTAAACCTAGTCTTTTGTAGATAGTAGTCAGGGACTCAACTGCTGGGCTACAGCCCCAGACTTTTTTCTTTTCTTTCATGACATGGGCCTCAGGTAACTCAGAAAGGCCTCAGATTTGCTGTCTAGCCCAGGATGACATTGAACTTTGTGCCTCCACCTCTCTGGAGTTGGGACTCTGTTGTACACTAGCACATTTTGGGAGTTTAGAAAATGATTGCACTGTATTTATCTGACAGAGACCGCATGTGCCATATGTGCTGAAGAACAATTTGGGAGTTGGTTCTTTCCATGCACCTAATGGAGTTGGTTCTTTCCATGCACCTAATGGGACCAGAGGTTGAAAGCGGCTGTTTACCTTCTAAGCCATCTTGCCAGCCCACATTTATTTATTTTAAGATTTACTTATTTGATATGAATAAATGTTTTGTATGATACCCTCAAAGATCAAGAGAGGAGATTGGATCCCCTGGAACTGGAGTTACATATGCTCATGCTGGGAACTGAAGCTGGGTCCTCAGAACGAACAAGTGCTCTTAACCACTAATTCATCTCTCCAGCTCCATTTTATTTTTTGGTATTTTTTGAGATAGAATCTCATATACTAAGGATGAACTTGAACTCCTGATCCTCCTGCCTTTACGTCCCAAGTATTGGGATTGATAATACAGGCATAAAGTTTCTATGAGTTAAACAGGCCAATCTTGAATTCACCCTGTGGCCCAGGCAGACCCTAAATTTGTGGTCCTCTTGCCTCAGTCTCCCAAATAACTAGGAATAGGCATGCACTACCATACCTGGTAGAATTGGGCCTTACTTGTTTGTTGCTATCTTGTTTGTTTTTGTGGCAAGCTTTCACTCTATAGCCCGGGCTAGCCTCAGATTTGCCGTTCCCCTTCCTGAGCCTCCTAAGTCCTGGGATTACATTTGTGGATCCCTGGAACCAGCCAGGCCTCCTGAAGGGACTCCATTTGTTGTTGGTTAGAGCTAAGGCCTCAAGTAGGCAGCAGGGGAGGAGGGAAAGTATAACATCTGCCTTATTCTTTACTCTGCCTATGACCTCTAGTGTCCTTATCAGTTAATTGAATGTGGGTAGGACCTCTGGTTCACTTCTGATGTGGTTGCAAGCTTTATTAAAAGTCAGATATTGTCATGAAGTATCAAATAAATAAATATATATATATATATATATATATATATATATGTATATATATTGGAATCCACTTGTAGACAAAGAGGCTTGGTAAGAAAAGGCTGCTTCCGGATGTAGCTGAACTCTAATAATCTTACATCATTTGTCGAGTTCAGTGCTAATATTGGACCAGCTAGTATGAAGCAAGAATACACAAATCAGTTACTGAAGGGGAAGTAGCCTGCTGTTGGAGACAAACATATACTTAAATCCCAATATAAGCTAACCATATTTGAAAAAGCTTAATAATAATAATGATAATTCTTTTATTTAATGCTTATTGAGACAGATTCTCAGTGTGCTGCTCCATTAGAATCATAAATAGTTGGAGATTTGAAAAAAAATTGAAAAAGCTTAATAATAATTCATTTTCTTTTTAATGCCTATTGAAACAGAATCCCATGCAGCCCAGGCTAGCTTTGAACTATGTAGCTCAGGATAACCTTGAACTTCAGTCCTCCTGTCTTCACCTCCTGAATGCTAAGAATATAGGTGTATACCGTGTCTGGTTTACATGGTTCTGGGGACTGAACCCAGGGCCAAATGTATGCTAGGTCGGCACTCTACCAATTGAGCGATAGCTCCAAACTTTTCTGTTTTCTGTTTGATACACACATAGTTTTAACTAGCCCAGGTATTTTTTATTTTTGTTGTTGTTTTTTGTTTTTGTTTGTTTGTTTTATGTAACATTTGAAATATCTCTTACTTGTATTACTTCTGATGGTAATAGAGTTGTCTGTCTCTACTTCTCTTTCCCTCCATGTGGGGTGTGTGTGTGTGCGCGCACGTGTGTGCACATGCATTTGTGAGCATATGTTTCTCTTCCTTTCTTCAGAGTCATTGTAGGCTATCAATAAGCTTTCTGTAAATAGCTCAGGATGACCTTGAATGCAGGTCTTCCTGTGTTCACCTGCCAAGTGTTGTAATTACATGCATGCACCACCGTGTCTGGCAAAAATAGAGTTTTGCAAGTTGAAAATTTGGTATTTTGAAATCATTGTCACTTTGTTTTTATCCATAGAAATCAAGATGACTACCAGCTTGTTCGAAAATTAGGCAGGGGAAAATACAGTGAAGTGTTTGAAGCCATCAACATCACAAATAATGAAAAAGTTGTTGTTAAAATTCTCAAGGTGAGTACAAGAAGAGAAATAATGTCAGAATTGTTTGAATGTGGAATTTATGCATATAGATACCTTTTTATACTTGTTACATGAGCCCCCCCCCCCAAAGTAATTTAGCCTCCCTATTGTATCCTCTAAAGTGAACAGAACCACCCTATACTAGCTTGCTAGGTCAGACCTAAAGCAAGAGAAGAGATGGTTACAATGTGGCCAAAAGGCTCTTCTTTCCCAAGTTTTACTTGATGTCCATTTCCTATGCTTTCAGTTCATTTTGTGCTTTTGTTTTCAATAAGCAAATCGTTACCTCTGCTTTGTCGGAATAAGAAGGCAAGCAGGAACATCTAATGTGGTATCACCATCATCACTTCAGCTTATGAATGGTAGAGACTAAGACAAGCCTGGAGACACTTGCTTCATCAGAAAAAGAAACTGTCTGGTGTGTAGCACGGTGGTAGACTGCTTGCTTAAAGTGCATCAGGCCTTGGATTTGATTCCTAGTGCTACAAAAAAGGAGAAACAAACAGAATAACAGCTGGGAAGGTTACTCATTAAAGTGTTCGCCATGCAAGTCTGAGGATCTGGGTTCAGATCTCTAGTAACCACCTAAAATAGAGGCAGACATGGCAGTGGGTGCCTGTAATTTCTGTACTGGGAATTTAGAGACTTGAATATGACTAGGACTTACTGGCCAGGATGGCTAATCACTCAGTAAGCTTCAGATTTAATGAGTGAAGATGAGAAGACCCTGTCTCAAAATGGAAGGTGGAGGACTAGCAAGATGGTCCACCAGGTAAAGATGCTTGCTGCCAGAACTGACAACCTCAGTTTAGTCTCTAGAACCTATATGGCTCAACTCCCTAAGTTATTCTTTGATCTCCATGCACATGCTGTGGGACTTATTTAAATATATGTATATAAAATTTGTAACAGATGTAGTGGAGACACAATTGAGGAGATGCACACACACTCTCCCCAACAAAAGAAAAGGAGATAGTTGGCTTCTTAGCTGAAGCTTACTAGTGCAAGTCTAGTGTTTCTTGGTGCTTTCTTTTGCAAAGAGAATTTAGAAAACAATATTTACATAATCTGATTATTTTAAACATCAGAAGGTTGAAAAGATGATTCAGTGGTTGAGAGCACTGGCTGCTCTTCAGAGGACCTAAGTTTTATTCCTAATCTACATGGCAGCTCATAACTATCTTTAACTCCAGTCCTAGAGGATCTGATGCCCTCTTCTGGTCTCTGAGGATATCACTTACACATGTGGTGCACAAACATACATGCAGGCAAAACACCTATACATATCAAAATTAAAAATACGTAACGTTTGCGCAAGTCAGATTTAGCCAATGGGCTGTCACTGTACGTCTTCTGCTCATTGTTTATTAATGTACTGCCTGCTGTGCTTTGTTATACTGGGGACTCAACTCAGTTTCTTGCCGCAGAGCAGAAGTTCCCAAACACTTTCCATTTGTAGCATTTTTCTTGTCTCGAAAGTTTTTGTTTTTTGTTTTTTTTTAATGGTAATTCACAGGCAAAACAATAGAACACACACACCTAAAAACACAAAACATTATTAGCCATTTTAAAAGAAAATTGCATTCTTTTAAAGAACATTCAGGAGGCAAAGCAGGAATATTGGTATGAATTTGAAGCCACCTAGGCTATAGGGAGACTGTACAGGAGGAGAGAATTAAAAAGACCCCCCCCAATTCATTAAAAGCTTTATTTTAACATTTCTTTACTTATTTTGTGGGTCTTTGGAGATCAGAGTACATCAAGAGTTGATTTCTCTCCATCACATGGGCTTGGGGTGAATCTCAGAGGATCAGCAGTTTTGGTGGAGAATGCCATTAAAGGCTGAGCCATCTCTCTGGCCCCATTATAAGATTTTTGTTTAAAGATCTACTATGTTGCCATTTTAAATGATGGTTTACAAGGTTGTATGACATATTGCAGTTAAATTTGAAACTAAATCATAATTCTGTGTATATCTGGCCTTTGGAGTAGAAAATTTTAAGTGCCTAGTAGTGCTGGGAGAAGAGGTTCTGAGAAGTCACATTTCCTTTCTTCAGGAAGCCCATATTGAAGCTGTTTTGTATTACAGTAACTGTGAGATGTACTCAGAAATACTTTTTTGTGCTAATATACTTTTTACCATTTCAGCCAGTAAAAAAGAAGAAAATTAAGCGTGAAATAAAGATTTTGGAGAATTTGAGAGGTGGTCCCAACATCATCACACTTGCAGACATTGTAAAAGACCCTGTGGTAAGTGCAGTAGTTGTTACAAGATCTACCAGGGCTCAGTTGATGTTGAACCCAAAGTACAACTTAGTTCTGTTTTCACTACCCTACCATTAAATAATTGCTTTAATGTTATAAATCAGTTACACATTTAACCAGCTTAGGTCCTGCTTAGAAAGAAGAGTTTTTAATACCTGTACACATGCACACACAAAGTCTGGTATTCTATCTAGCCTAGGAGACTGATAGCACTAAAACCAAATGTGTTAATCCAATCTGCAAATTTAGACCTAGTGCTAGTGGACAATAGGAATATTATTGGGTCCCCTAGAGTCTTGGGAGATTTCAACTTGGTATATTTCTACAAAATCCTTCCAAAAATAACCTAAGTGTGGTAATGATCAGAGTGGACAAGGTTTCTTATTACTGCAACAAAGACTGCCACAGTCCCCACACAATGCCCACAAGCTGAAAACTAGAGCTGCCAGGGCCAGTACTAATGTATTTTCTTTTTTTTTTTTTTCCCTTAGTCACGAACCCCCGCCTTGGTTTTTGAACATGTAAACAACACAGACTTCAAGGTATCATCTATAAGCAACCATTTCCAACTACTGAATTTTTAGGTCATACAGAAAGTCTTTTGGGGATGACAGTGTATAAAGAGCTTGCATTTTGCTTATTTTAAAAAGTTTTGGCCCTAGATTGATCAGCACTAAAAGTAGTATCTGTTTTTCATATCTGGATATTTTATGCCTATATTTGTGGTTTTTCAATAACTATTACTTTTATATCTTGCCACATTTATCATAGATGTAACAGTTTTTGCTGGTGTACAGACTAGTGGAGGTGACAGTACATGTTGACTTTAGGCAACAATGTTCAAGAAAGAATAAATTGTTTATGTAATATTAGGGACAAATGCATATTCCTTAGGAACTTTAGGCTATATTACTCTTTTTCCTTGTTCTTGTTCTGTTGTATATTGAGCTCAGATCTTGAGAGTTTAAAGTGCCTGGCAATTCAGCTGTCATTGAGCTGTCCTATTCCCTAGGGTATGGATCATAAAAGATAGTGAGAAAAGGTCGTGTAAGATTTTGCTATAATACAAACAAGTACAATACATATCTCTGCAGATTCTCGGGTGGCCTACTTATTCAAACAGTTCTATTCCAGTATAACTGAAGAATGTAGGCGTTTTCCTCAAGTACATATTTAATAGAGTTTGACTTGCCTTTGTACAAGTCCAGTATCAGGAATGTTAGTATCCCTAAACAGGTGGTTTGTTTATTTATTTATTTATTTATTTATTTATTTATTTATTTATTTATTTATGAAAAGGAAAGAAAAGAGAAACTGTTGTAGATATGTTAGAATCAGAGTAATAAACTCAAAAACTGTTAAGAGAACGCCACTCACCATTCAAAGGTAATTAGAAGTAAAAAATAATCTGCAGCCCTTTTAGAAACTGGAAAAGTTATATTGCAGCTGTATGTAGAGTCTATGGTCACCGTAGGCTGGAATAGTTAGTTCTGTTCGGGTGAATCAGCAGATTTGTCTTCACATTTACATACCCACTGGTGATCATAGTACCAAGTGTGTAGGCACATGAAGGGCATTTCACTACTACAGGGGTTGTCTGCCAGAATGCGTTTGAAGGGACTTAGAAGGTAAATGTAAAGAAAACCCTAGGTTGTAAAAGTATATCGGTGCATGTTGTGTCAATCATGTGTATAGGTAGGTTCCAACATTGCATTATAGTTTCAGTATGTGTTTATGTTGTCCTTTACCTTTACTTGTAGAGGTGAAGACTCCAAGAGTCTCTTGAAAGTGAATTTTTGGTGGAGAGATAGAGACCATTTGAAAAACAAATTTTGGGACCATGGTGAATGAGCTAGTTCTTAGTTGAAATTACTGTTAATTAGGGTGAGAAAATTGTCTTTTTAGTATTGTTTTATAGCTTAAATAATTTCATTTGTCTTTAACAGCAATTGTACCAGACATTAACAGACTATGACATTCGATTTTACATGTATGAAATTCTAAAAGTAAGTAACTGTAGGTACTAAGTATTTTTAAATTGCTCTTTGCTTTGTCAAGAGGTTTATTTGATGATAGAAAAACCAGGGGATTAACTTTGTAATGTATGCTGAAATCAGGGAACTTCAGCAGTAGTAGTAAACTGTTTTTAGTGTTGGACCCTTGGGTTAAGGCTCAGTAATGAAATAGGGTGCAATAGAACTATAACTAGAACATGTGGGTTTTATGTGATAGGACCTCTTAAGCAAGGCTGGCCTACAACTCACAAGGCAGTCCAGTCCAGGGTGGCCCTCTTGATGATCTCCCTACCCTAGTCTCCCACATTCTGGGACTCACAATTATGACCTACCACACCCAAATTTAGAATGCCTTGGTTTTGTTTGTTTGTTACAGTTTTTATTCTGTGATGCATGCCAAACCAGGTACTTTACCAATTAGCTGTATCCCCAGCCGTAGAATGCCTTAAAGAGAACTGGGAGTGGAAATGACAGTGTGAAAACAACTCTTTTTTTTTTTATGCACTAGCTGCTGATATACTTTATTTTACTTAGGATGCAACAAATGACGATGGCCTGGAGGTGCAGGCCTTCCTGTAATCCCAGTATGAGGACTGCCACATGTTCGAGGCCAGCCTGAGCTACAGAGTGAGACTGTCAAGAAACACAAGATTAAAAAAAGATTCTTGAACTCAGCCCTCAGAGGGTTATTGTTCTAAGGACTGTAAATTTCCACTGACTACTAGTGGATTTTGATTTCTGAAGTGAGATCACAAATTATCTTGCTACTCAGTAGTTACAAGATCAGCTTTATAAGGAGAGAACTGCTTAGAGTAGGCTAAAGTTTCTTATTAATAATAGGTTAGTACTATGTCAGCTGTTTAAGATTTAAAAGTAGCAAAAGGAAGCTAGGCATGTTTGTACATGCTGTTGATCCCAGCACTAGGGAGGCAGAGGCAGGCAGATCTCTGGTTTTTGAGGCCAGTCTGGTCTACATAATGAGTTCCAGGCCAGCCAGAGTTACATAGTGAAACATGTTTCCCCTCCCCCTCAAAATAGCATCAAAAGATTATACCTACAGAGACATTTGATCTTCCATTGACTCATGTGGAAAGCTCTACTTAATGCTGTAGATATATTTGCCCAGCCCTGCAAACTAGAATCCCAGGTTGTCCTTCAGGAAGAACAAGAACTTAGCTAATGTCATTGGTTGACTAAAGGCCAGGATTGACAAACTCAAAGTTGTGTTGCTCTATTCACTGTAACTTAAGCTTATGATGGAACTTAAGCAAATTTGATAGATGACCTAGATCAGGAGTTGACAAATTTCTATATAGGGCTGAAGTCTTTGCCCTGCTGTTCAACTCTGCTATTATAGCAAGAAAATAGCCATGGATGGGTTGTACACACGTAGGCATAGTTTTGTGTAAGTAAAACATTCCTATGTACAGGCAGCTGGTGATTGACCCAACTCTCAGCTACTGAAGAAATTACTGTTCTTTAAATAGAATCTTGGTAGGCTAATTTTCTTCTGAGGGGACTGTGTAATAGAAATACTTTAGGTTTTGGACAAGAAGTTGTGCAGTTTTGAACACTTAGGGTCTTTCTGAAATAAGTAAAGAGCAGCACATGCCTATAATCCCAGCACTAGGAGGCTGAAGCAGGCAGGTTGACAGAAGCTTAAGAGTAGCCTGGCTACAACATAGCAAGACCCTTTTGAGAGATGGAGATGAGATGATTTTATAACTTGAATATGAGAGCCCTAAGTGTTTTTGACTATGTGAACCAGGTCTTGAGGAATAGCTGAGAGTGACTGTCCTAATCATGATTCCCCGGATTGTTGTGAGGCTAGAAGAAAGAAAATAGCTTAAAACAATGTCTCATTGAAGCACATTTTCCTTTCTTACAGGCCCTGGATTATTGTCACAGCATGGGGATTATGCACAGAGATGTGAAACCCCATAATGTCATGATTGATCATGAACACAGAAAGGTAAAGTCATAGCCCAGCTTCTTATAAGTATGGTGGATTAGCAGTTTATCTTCAACACTTTATCCCTATTGCCTGTCTTAGTACCTGTTAGATACTTGATAAATATTTTGCAATTGAATGAAATAGTTAAGTCTACATGTTTAAACCATTATTCATATTGCTAGGTATACTAGAAGGAAACAGGATAGTGAGCAAGACATTGATCCAAGCCAAGAAGTCTGCCTTCTATTCCTATTAAGTAACTGATTTGTTAAATTCTTTTCACTTGCTTAATTAAAACAATAATAACAAATCTTTACAAGGATTTATTATTTTCCCTCAATGTCATTATATTTGATATGAGAATTAAACTCTCATGCTTGGGCTGAGTATGATGGCATATGCCCTTAATCTTAGCACAGAGGCAGTGAGATCTCTTGAGTCCAAGGCCAGGCTGGTCTACATAGCAAGTTTCAGGGCTGTATAGGGCTATATACTAAGACCTTGTCTCAAAAAATAAATAAGGACCAGGCAGTGGTCCTTAAATCCCAGAAGTTGGGAGGCAGATGCAGGCAGATCTCTGAGTTAGAGGCCAGCCTGGTCTATAGAGCAAGTTCCAGGACAGCCAGGGCTACACAGAGAAACCCTGTCTGGAAAAGCCAAGTAGATAGGTAGGTAGGTAAGTAGGTAGATTAATTGATAGATCGAACAAACTCATGCTTATGAAGTGGATAAATTATTCAGAAAATGCTGCTTTGTAGCAGAGGCCAAGAACCTTGTGACCTTTTTAAGTGCTATATTATTAAGTATGCTTTATAATATTTCAGATTTTGTTTATGGGAGGTGTGTGGATGTATGTGTACATCTGGATTTAGGGGATAGAGGTCAATGTCATGTCTTCCTCTATCATTCTGTGTTTCATTGAGACAGGGTCTCTCATTGAACCTCCAGCTAGAAGAGTTCGCTAATCTTCTCAGGCCAGTGTCCTCAGGAATGCTCCTGTGTCCATCTCCCCACCTCTGAGATTATAGACACAGGCTGTCACATCCAGTGTATAACATGAGTGCTGGGATTCAGAACTCAGATTTTCATATTTATACAGCAGGCAGGCACTTTATTAACCAAACCATCTCCCCAGTCTCGTCACCCCCCCACCACCCTTTTTTTTTTATTTGTGTGTGTTTTGAAACAGGGTCTCTCTATGTGGCCCTGGCTGTCCTGGAACTTACTATGTAGACCAGGCTAGCCTCAAATTCACAGCAATCCACCTGTCTGTGTGCCTCCTGCGTGCTGGGATTAAAAGGAATGGGCCAATATATATATATATTATATATATATATATATATATATATTTTTTTTTTTTTTTTTTTTTTTTGAGACAAAGTTTTACTTAGTAACCCCCTCTCTCCCTGCCTCTCTCTCTCCCTCCCTCCCTCCCTCCTGTTCCTCCTCCTCCTCCTGTTTTGTTAGGTTTTCTCTAAGCTCTGGCCTCGAACTCGAATGACCTACCTGACTCTGCCACTTAAATGCTGGCATTAAAGGCGTGCATTATAGCATCCAGATTGATATAATCTTTTTTCATTATTTTGTCAAGACAGGGCTCACTAATTTTATAGCTGGCTAGCCAGTGTGCTATGTGGGAGTATGTATCTGAGTTTGGGTATGTGTATACCATGGCGTATGTATAGAGATCAGAGGAAAACTTTAATGTCAATTTTTTCCTTCTATCCTGTGAGTCCCAGTGCTTGAACTGAAATCATCAGGCTTGGTAGAAAGTGGTGCTTTTAACCTGCAACTCAAGGCAGTGTCTTGTTATGTATCTTAGGCTAACTTTGAACCCATTATAAAAAGAGAATAACTTTGAACTTCTGGTCCTCCTGCCTGCCTGTATCTTCTGAGTGCTGGGATTACAGTGTGTGTCTCCATGCCCAGTTTATGTGGTTCTGGGGGTTGACCTCAAGGCCTTAAATGTGCTACACAAGCATTCTACCAAATGTGTGTGTCTGTTCAGGTATGTGTGTCAACCTTGGGTTTTCTTCCTTTGGAGTCACACGTCTCTGGTTTTTGTTTTGTTTTCTGGAGACAAGGTCTCTTATTGGCACCTGGCTCACTAATTTGATAGCTGGCTAGCCAGTGTGCTATGTGGGTCATTCCACCTATTACTTCCCCAGTATAGGGATTACAAATTTGTGCTACCTTGCTTGCTGTTGTTTGCTTTTGTGTGTGTGCAGAGGTTAAAACTTAGGGAATTTAGGTGACAAGTTAATACATTTTTCTGCCACATATCTTGTAACAGGTTCTTTGAGGTTGGAGGTATATAAATGAACAAAGCAAACAAAAAATGCTTGTCTCTAAAGAGGTTACATTTCAGTCAAATGTGGTAACTAAAGCCATCGTGCAAGCAGTCTCAATACTTGGGAGACTGAGCCAGGAGATTGCTTTGAGTTCAAGGCCAGCCTGGTTCTACATAGTGAGACCCTGTTCACAGAGGTATTGGAAAGGGAAGGAAGGATGAAGGGATCAGAGAATAGACAATGACAGATCACAGAAGATACTTAACTAAGGGATATGTTGCCATTAGTTAGGGTTTCTAGTGCTATGATTGTGATTAAAAACCATGACCAAAAGCAACCCAGAAAGGGTTTATTTCACCTTATAGTTCCACAGTACTGTCTATCACTCAGGGAACCTGGAGGGCAAGAGCCGAGGCAGAGGCCATGGAGGAATGCTGCGTACTGGCCTGCTTGATCTTGGATTGCTCAGCTTGATACCTGCCATCCAGGGCCACCTGCTGTGGGAGGGGATGGCTGGTAGCCCCTTCCACAGTGATCTGGGCCCTCTCACATATGACCAATCAAGATAGTGTAACAGGCTTGCCTGCCTGCCAGTCTGGTTGAGCATTTTCTCAATTGAGTTGTCTTCTTCCCAAATGACTCTAGCCAGCACAGTGTAGGATGTTCTGTAGGGTTCCATTGGAACACTGACAATTTTGAGAGCACTGGAGTAGAATCAGCAATATATAATGTAAGAAAGAAATATATCCCAAGAAGAAAAATAATTTCTCTCCCCAAGTAAGCTAGTAAATTCTAGGGCAGACACTAGCATAGTATCCTCTCATTTGATTCAGTTTTAGCACTGACCACCTAGACATTGTATCAGATTCCCAAGGCTTCCACCTCTTCCCTTTCAGATGCTGGCTTCAAGCCCTAGGTTGTTCTCTTTGCACTTCTGAACAACTGGCTATTACTTTTTTTTCACAATCCTTCTGTAGTTCAATTTGCTAGACCCTTTCAGGATTTAGGTAAATAGATTTACTGCTTTGTTCAAAATGATATTACCAGTGACAACAGATGGAGAGATGAGCTGAGGGCAAGGTTTATGGGGAAATGTGCAGAGCTTCCAAGTCATCTCCCAACATATTGCCTTCTAGGAACTGCCATGTAGCTGTCCAAAAGCTCCTTGAAGTCTACCCTCTGTGTGTGTGTGTGTGTGTGTGTGTGTGTGTGTGTGTGTGTGTGTGTGTGTGTGTGTGTGTATTGCAGTAAGTGTGATAAAGTGTGAATAGCCAAATAGCATGTAGGCTCCTTTGGAAAACAAGCAAGACTGCTGGTCTTTTCACATTCTTCCCAGATGTGATACAAGACCCATTTGGAAAAGTTATCTTCACATGTGGTCTGCCAAAACACATTTTCATACAAGTGTCTGTGATCTAGGTTAGGAAAGAGCTCAGTTTCTATTGCTTACTTTGAAGAGAAAAGGTAAGAAGCAAACTGAGTACACAAGGGGAGTTTTGCTCTCTGAGGCCTACATTGTGCTAGGAACTCAGATTAGGAATGGAGCTCAGTGCCTAGGATGGCCTAGGATCAAAGACAAGCACACAAAAATACCAAAAAGTATGTTTATTATTTTAGAAGTTTAGAAAATATAGGCATTGTGGAAATTAGCCAGAAATCATGGATGAAAAACAGTGTGGGTATTAAAATCATATCACAATACGGATGCTGGATCAGCAACACGGGTAAAGCTGAGATAGAAAGGAAAGAAGGAAATGAGGTCAGAGGGGAAGTGAACCTCCAAGTCATATGTTGTTCGCAGGCCTTTTCTCTGAAGATGGGGAGCAGGGTCTGGACAGAGTGTTGGCATCTTGAAATTTACTGCAGGAGTAGTAACATAGCTAAATGAAAATGCAGTGGGTGATGTTGCAAAGCACTGGCAAGGGTGTCAACACCTAGCTGAAGGTGTCTTCTCTGGAGTACTGCCCTGTCAGAAGGAGAGTAGTTCCAAGATGCTGAAGTTATATGTGACTTAGTCTCTGTCTCTCTCTCTCTCTCTTTTTTTTTTTTTTTTTTTTTTCCATTTAGCTAAGGCTAATAGACTGGGGCTTAGCTGAATTTTACCATCCTGGTCAAGAATATAATGTCCGAGTTGCTTCCCGATACTTCAAAGGTCCAGAGCTACTTGTAGATTATCAGGTAAGAAGAGAATGGCAAGAACGGTGTTGTTCCTGTGCTTATTTTGCAGAAATGTCAGTTTGTGCTTTGAGTAGTAAGCCATTTACCATATTCATAGCTGTCCTTTTTAAGGTAAAATGTAACAAATATATGAGCTATCTTGTGTAACATGTTTTGTTTATGTGTAGTAATGTTAAATTATGTTTCTGAAATTACCAAAGAAAACCAGAAGATGCCAAATAAGAGGTTCTCTTGATCCGGAAGGCATGTTGTACCTAACTTGTAATCCATCTTTTAGGAGATAGAGGCAGAAGGATCAGTTCAATCAAGGCTAGCCTAGACTACATGAGACACTCTCTTTTACAAAGAAGGAAAAGTCTCCTGCACATCTCCTAAATTTAGCCTCAAATATAAAGAATCCCACCCCCATACACATGTATCATCCCATCCCATATCACTCACACACACACTCTGATTTCCTTGGTCTTGGAAGGGTGAATGAAGCAAGAAAATTGCCACAAGACTGAGATCTGCCTCAGGCTATAGTATAAGACCCTATCCCCAAAATGGGGAGAAACGGCAGGTGGGAGAGTTGGTTCAGAAGTTAAGAGCACTTGGGGCTGGAGAGATGATGGTTCAGAGTTTGAGAATACAGGCTGGCTGAGCAGTGATGGCACATGCCTTTAGTCCCAGCATTTGGGAGGCAGAGACAGGAGGATCTCTGTGAGTTCAAGGCCAGCCTGGTCTACAGAGTAAGTTCCAGGACAGGCTCCAAAGCTACACAGAGAAACCCTGCCTCGGGGGAGGAAAAAAAAAAAAAAACAAAAAAACAGGCTGTTCTTCCAGAGGTCCTGATTTTAATTACCAGCAAGTACATGGTGGCTCACAACTGTCATTATAGATCTGGTGCCCTCTTCTGTCATGCAGGCATACATGCAGGGAGAACACTGTATACATAATAAGTAAATTAGTCTAAAAAAAAAAAAAAAGAAGAAGAAGAGTACTTGTAGAGGAGCTGGTGCAGTTCCTAGCACCCACGTGGTAGCTCCCAACAATTGGTTACTTTCTCTGCAAAAACTGGTACATAGGCAATACATATACATTTACCCAGGCAAAACTTGGATAAACATACAACTGAAATCTTTTAAAGCCCGATAGTGGTGGAAAACACCTTTAATCCCAGCATTCAGGAGTCAGAGGCAGGTGGATCTCTGTAAGTTCAAGACAAGCCTGGTCTATGAAGCTGTTACACAGAGAAACCCTGTGTCCAAAAACAAAATCTTTAAAAAAATTTTTTGGATTTATTTAATTTTATATGTATGAGTTTTTTGCTCAGTTGTATGTCATAAGTATCACATTTGTGCCTATTACCTGTGGAGGTCAGAAGAGGGCATTGGATTCCCTGAAACGAGTTTTACAGGTCTTTATGAGCTGCTATTTGGTTCTTGAATTCTAACCTGGCTCCTCTGGAAGAGCAGTCAGTGTTCCTAACCAGTGAGCTGTCTCTCCAGCCCCCAAATAAGTCTTTTTTTAAATGGGGGAAAAAAGATTTACCTAGTATTTTAGAACCCTTCAGGAGACACTTTCCGAACCCATTCTTTATATGTTATCAGTGCCTTTGAGTTTCAGGTTCTGCCTGCCCTAAGTTCCATCTCTAGAATTCTAAAGAATATATCCTCACCAGGTGTGAAGGCATGTTATGCCTCTTAATCACAGCACTCAGGAGGCAGAAGCAGACATCTTCGTGAGTTCAAGTACAGTCTGGATGAGTCAGGATAGCCATGGCTATGCAGTAGTACCCTGTCTCAAGAAGGAGTTAACTGGGTTGAGTAGGCCTTCTCCCCTCTGAAGGGGATCCTTGAGTTTCTTCACATAGTAAAATTGCAGATTTTCTTATGTAAGTGAAGAAAGCAATTCAAAGTAGTATGGCAATTTGTTTTAAAACTGGGTTGAGGAGCTGAGGTGTCTCAGATGTTAAGAGCACATATTGTTCTTGTGGAAGACTCAAGTTAGGTACATAGCCACCTGTAACTTCAGCTCTAGGGAATCCAGTGCCCTTAATGAGTGAGAGGTACTTTCACTCATGTGCACATATACTCAACTCACCCCCTACTCTGTACACAAATACGTATAATTAAAATTAGGTTTCTTGGGAGAAATAAAACTGGATTGAAAGATTGAAAATGAACCCTAATAATAAACAAATTGCCTAGCATGCCCAAGGCTCAAGGTTCAATCCCCAGTACTAAAAACCAACAAAAAACAATAGCTTGGTAAAAGAAGCCATTAAAAAGACTGAAAAGGGCTGGGCATGGTGGTGCTCGCCTTTAATGCCAGCATTCGGGAGGCAGAGGCCAGCGGAGCTCTGTGAGTTTGAGGCCAGCCTGGTCTCCAGAGCGAGTGCCAGGATAGGCTCCAAAGCTACACAGAGAAACCCTGTCTCGAAAAACAAAACAAAACAAAAAAACTGAAAAGGGGTATATGAATGTGCTATTGGTTTTACAAAGTGAATTTTTTAAATTCTTTTTTAAATTTTGTATCTGGAAGTGACAAGCCTTGGAATTTGTGTGATAACAATGTTTTCTTTAATACAGATGTATGATTATAGTTTGGATATGTGGAGCTTGGGTTGTATGCTGGCAAGTATGATCTTCCGGAAGGAGCCATTTTTCCATGGACATGACAATTATGATCAGGTGATTGCATGTTGTTCCCATTAAGGAAATGTACTGACCTAGTATAAAGATGGCCATATCTGCAAACTCATAAGAAACTTCAGTGGGTCTGGGCTACAGAGTGAGCTCAAAGCCAGCCTGGGCTACAGCGTAAGCTCCAAGCCAGCCTGAGCTACAATGTTCAAAAATTAAAGATCTAAGCCGGGCATTGGTGGCACATGCCTTTAATCCCAGCACTTGGGAGGCAGAGTCAGGTGGATCTCTGTGAGTTCGAGGCCAGCCTGGTCTCCAGAACGAGTTCCAGGATAGGCTCCAAAGCTACACAGAGAAACCCTGTCTTGAAAAACCAAAAAAAAAATAAAATAAAATAAAGACCTATCCAGATGTGGTTTTGCATTCCTTTAGTCCTAGAACCTAGGAGATAAGGGCATATGAGCATGTGGGTCCTGAGTCCTTGTGTCATTGTGCCCCTTCCTCCCCCCATAACTCATACCTTTAATCCTAGCACTCAGGAGGAAGAGGCAGCAGATCTCTTTGAGTTAAAGGCCAGCTTGGTTTACACAGCAAGGACAGTAATAGCTACATAGAGTGAACCTGTCTTAAAAATTAAAAAAAGAAAAAAATGTTTGGTTCTCTCTCTTATTTTTTCTTCTTCTTCTTTTTTTTTTTTTTTTTTTTTTTTTGGTGTGTGTAAAGTACTGGTGCCCCATACCACTACCACCCCAACCTCACCTCCACAGTATCTGAGAATTCTCTACTTGTTCACTAGTTCTCAGAGCAGCCCAATTTATTAATCTTTACACATCAGAATCACACACCAGTCTTTATAAAGTGTGCGTGTAAAGTGCTCTGTAAAACATTGGACAGGTGCTGGAGAGGTAGCTTAGTGGCTTAGAGAGTTTGCTGCTCTAGCAAATCTGGCAGATGACCTGGGTACAGTTTTTAGCACCCACATCATTTAGCTCACAGCCATCTGTGATTCCAGTTCTGGGTGATCTGATCTCTTCTGGCTGGCCTCCATGAGCACAGCACAGTTGTGATGCACTACATACATAAAAAGATTGCTTTTTTTTTCTATGTGGTGGGCATTAGATACTTTTCAAAAAATGAGGTGGTACATGTCTTTAATCTCAGTACTCAGGAAGGAAGCAGTGTGAGTTAGGAGGACAGCCTGGTCTACAAAGACAGTTCCAAGACAACCAAGGCTGTTACACAGAAAAGAACAAAAAAGGCTAGAGAAATGAGCCAATGGTTAAGACGACTTGTTAACCTTGCAAAGGACCTGGGTTCAGTTTCCAGCGCTCACATGATGGCTCACAACCATTTATAACTCCACTTCCAGATGATCTAACTCCCTCTGTGGGCTCTAGGCATGCATGTGGTACATAGACATATGTGTAGACAAAACACCCATACACATAAAATAAAATGGATCTCTTTTAGAAGAGAGAAAAAGAAATACTTTCTTCCATGTGTCAGCTTATATTTAATAGTTCTCTAATCATTTTCTCCATATAAATTGAGTTTAGTTGTGTGTGTGTGTGTGTATATATATATATATACACAACAGAAATGTAGATGGAACCAAGAGAACTAGAGATGATAACAGGAAAGTATCAATGCCTAGTTTCCTTTGGACACAGTAAACTTTTTGTTTTGTTTGAGACAGGGTATCTCTGTGTAGCCCTGGCTGGCCTGGAAGTCAGATCCTCCTGCCTCTGCCCATAGAGTGCTAGGAATAAAGATGTGTGTTAGTATATTATGCCACTCAGCATAATAGACAGACTTTTTTTTTTGTTTGGTTTGTTTTTAAGATACCCACCGAGAAGTTCAAGTCTGCAGCTTTGTGTCAATTGCCATACAGAACTGAAGGGATGGGAGGGGGAAAAGGAATACCTTCAACTAGCTTATTTTCTGTCTATAGGTAAATCCAGCAGTAAAGCAATTGACTATAGTAATTTAAATACAGAAGTGTGACAATTTCCAGAAGAAGACACATCATTGTTTGAGTTGTGATGAGGAAAAAAAGCTTATCAGGGGGACTTTCAAGGAGAGGAAAAAAAAAAAAAACAGGCAAAGTAGTTGGCTTTTTTAAACATTTTCACATTGGGTTGACTTAGGGATTCTATAGAAACTACCCCTGCTACACACCAAATTTGAATTAAACATTAAGGGGGTAATACTCACTTGTCCATATCAGTACCTTTTATTTAATTTTATGTAATTCACTTACTATTTGTTACTGACTTGATCATATAATATGCTTGTGTGCATTTTGTTTTCTTCTGTGTTAGTTGGTGAGGATAGCCAAGGTTCTGGGAACAGAAGATTTATATGACTATATTGACAAGTACAACATTGAATTAGATCCACGTTTCAACGATATTTTAGGCAGGTAAGTCTCACACACACAAAATCTGTGTGTGGTTTGGACTTTTGTATCCTGGAACTCTTTGCTCAAAGTGTAAGTTGTCTGGTCTGGTGCTTCAGGATGCTATTTGAGCACACTTGATAACATCAGATTGAATGGCTATCTGTCTTAATTCACATAGAAAAGTCTTAAGTGTGAAGATTACAGTCAGAAGATTCCTGTGAAGGAAATTTAAGTAAATGTAAGATCTAAGTAGAAGAACGCAGTTGGGTCAAGCATTAAAGTCTCTTCTGATGTGGTTTTTGTCTTAAATGGCAGCACTTTCTAAACAAAGAAATAGACTGATTTGCTGACAGCTACCTGGCTCTGCTAAGACAGAATAGGAATGCACTGGCCCCTCATATGAGGACATAGATGTATAAGCAAAGGCAAAAATGTATAAATAACAAAGATGTATTTATCTGCCAAATGGCAGGCTTGGCCAAGAATGAAGATGGGGGAAGAATACTGGCTAGCTCAGCCACCTGACTGCTTCACAAGTACATTAACAACCTAAAAATCGCCTAAAGTGTGTTTCTTCAAAAGGGGGAAGACTCAGGTTTCTCCTTGGTGCAACACTGTCATTTCCAGTTGCCAGTTACTAGTTACCTTCTATCTGTGGGTGTTATCCTCCTGTAGTATTAAGTAGTGCCTTAAGACTGTTCTTTGGATTTTATCCCTCTTTCCTTTGTGTTGCTTCTGCACCCTGTGACCCATTTCTCATTTCTAATTTTGCCTTATAGACACTCTCGTAAGCGATGGGAACGTTTTGTCCACAGTGAAAACCAGCACCTTGTTAGCCCTGAGGCCTTGGATTTTCTGGACAAGCTCCTGCGATATGACCACCAGTCGAGGCTCACTGCAAGAGAGGCCATGGAGCATCCTTACTTCTGTGAGTCCAGTTGTGTAGCCCAGCAGACTATATGAGGCAAAGGAGAATTTATGTTGTAAACAACGTTCTAAGTGTTATAGATCAGATCTGGAATCTAGCTCCTATTCGTCTGTCAAAAAGTTAGTTCATTCATTCTGAGCCTTGTTTTCTTCAGCTAAGGGGCACTGATAGCAGTTGCCAGGCAGAATTATTGGGAAGAGGGCTGGGGATATCTCGGTGTGGTGAAGCCTTCAGTTTAATCCACAGTGCTACCAAAAAAGGTACATGATAATGCTTTAATGAAATTTCACTGTCTACCAGACATGTGGTGGTTCATGCCAATATCCCTATATTTGGGAGACCTAGACAGAAGGTTCACCACAAGTTCCAAGTCAGATTAGGCCACATAGTAAATTTCAAGCCAGCCAGGCTGGGTTATAAAGTAAGGATCTATATTTTAAAAAAAAAATTGTTGCAAAAATCTTTTTCTATAGACATTTATTTTCCTACTAATTCCCAGTGGTTGGTTTGACCTAGTTGAATAAAATAGGCCTTGACCTGTTCCATCTCTACTAATCATTTGTTGGAGAGAATCAGTAGGGTTTACAAGTTAAGGTTTATTAATGTAGAGCCAGCTATGCTTTTGTGAATGCAATGATAGTCCCACACCATGCTGTTTGTTTCAACATTGGGTTGTTCCCTGAATAACAGTACAATGATTTCCCAATTTGTCTAGTACTCTGTTGCCCAGTCCCTTATAACTAAAACACATAGGCTGATTTGGTATGAATAATAAAGTCTGTGCTTCCATCACTAACCCACACAGGTTATTCCCACTCAGTCTCCTGCTTTGGACCAATTCCCTGATAATAAATTATTATCTTGGCTAGGTTAGATTGTATTATCTCCATTAAACATTCACTTAACCTTAACTCTATAATAGATATTTACTTATCTTCCGGACATTATACTCAGACTTGTTTTTTAGCCACAGTTCTACAGGCCATGTGTTGATTATGCACTATTTATTTGATTCATGGTGAAGGTATTTGCCACTTTATGTTCTAGGAGTGATACAGAGTATAAATGAAAGGTAAATATTGAGGATAGCTACTCTTATTTCTCCCCAACTAGTTTAGTACATCAAGCAGAACAGAACCTAACTTTACTATCTGTTTTCTAGACACTGTTGTGAAGGACCAGGCTAGAATGAGTTCATCCAACATGCCAGGGGGCAGTACACCTGTCAGCAGCGCCACTATGATGTCAGGTTGGTGATTGGTAACTTATCTTTTTAGAAAATTTAGAAGGAAGTTACTATTCTTAGTTTCGGGTCCCTCTATGTATTTCTTGTGTACCTTTTCTTCTGTGTAAAATGGTGGGCATGGGTAGGTGTGAGAACATTGACATGCATTGTGTGGAAGCCAGAGGTCAGCCTCAGAGGTGGTTGTTAGGGAGTCATCACTTTGTTATTAAGAGTGTGCTTTTGGTTCATGTATTTTGAGATAGGCTTTCACTGTGTAGCTCAAGCTGGCCTTGAACTTGTGATCTTCCCGCTTCACTTTGTTATTAAGAGTATGCTTACCTGAGTATGTACATGTGCACCACGCACGACACAGGCTTTTTCTCTCTAGGATCCACCAATTAGGTTAGGCCAACTGCCCAGACAGCCCCAGGGATCTTATTCCCCCTCTCTAATCCTAGGTTTACTCCTTTACAAAGCTTTTTACATGGGTGCCAAGGCTCAATAATTGGTCAGTGGGTATATATAATCTGTTCTGCTGAATACTCTGAAAGTAGTTTTAGTGACACTGTCTTGAATAGGATATCAACAGCGTCTTCCCTTCAAAGCCCTAGTATCCCTACAGAAAATCTCTCGCAGAGACTTGAATTCCCAACAAATCATGAAAAACAGAGATTTGTGTATGTTTGTTTGTTGGAATTGCTATTTTGCGTAGTTCAAAGATACTTTTCACTATGTGTTCCTTTAAATCTTGTATTTTTTGAACCATGTACAAAAATCTCCCATATTCATGGTTTTACTTATGATCCAAAAATATAATTTGTCTTGAATCTATCAAGATAAAACATTCATATAACTTTTGTTAAGAGTTTTTTGCTAAACTGTTCTATAACTGTGCTTAGTTTTTAAACTAATCTTTATTATACATATATGTATTTAGAAAACACATATCCATGGTTTCAGATACCCTGGGGCCTTAGAACACATCTCCCACTGATAGGGGGTGGTCTTGTATTTGGAGAGAGAGATGGGTAATTGAGGGCAAGCTGATATGTAATTGTGATAAAAATGGAGAAGAAACCAAATGGAAATAGATTCCAAATCTGTTCCAAAACTATGATTCCAAATCATACTGTACAGTCAAGAATTTGCCTTTCTCTATTAAGTGACCATTAGTTGACAGTTAGTTGGCTGAAGTCCTGTGCTGTTCAGTATGGTAGAAACTGCCCACACAGCTATTTAATGAAAACTGAGTAAAAGTAGTATTGAGTCCCCAGTCCTTGTAGCCACATTCCAAATATGTGCTCACCACCTGTAGCCCAAGGTCACCCTGTGAGAAGGTGGGATGCAGAACAGAGAGAGAGCTTCTAGACAGGCTGCAGATGGTATTTATACATAATTGTCAGTTAGCTGCCTGCTAAATTCATTGATTAGGACTTGTTTTAGCTTGGATTTGTACAGATTAAACTTTGAAATTTGCAAGAAAGGAAGAAAGAAAAGAAAAGAAAAGAAAAGAAAAATGTGGCCAAGAGAAGTCATGAAGAAAGAATTTTCTTTGTGTTAACTTTTGGAGAAGTCTTATGGAAAGTTTGTTGGCTATGACTGGTGTGCTTTGTGTCTGTGGCTTATTGTTGGCTCTTCTTGCAGGGATTTCTTCAGTGCCAACCCCTTCACCTCTTGGACCTCTGGCAGGCTCACCAGTGATTGCTGCTGCCAACTCCCTTGGGATGCCTGTTCCAGCTGCCGCTGGTGCCCAACAGTAATGACCCCCATCCATCTCCTGATGCCTAAGCAGAGGTGGGGAAGTCCACCCTCTCCTTGATGCAGCTTGCGCCTGTTGGGAGGGGTGAGAACACTTCAGAAGCACCGTGTCTGAACCGTTGCTTGTGGATTTAGTAGTTGAGTCAAAAAAAATTATAATAGGCTGATTTTCTTTTTTCTTTTTTTTTTTTTAACTTGAACTTTTCATAACTCAGGGGATTCCCTGAAAAATTACCTGCAGGTGGAATATTTCATGGACAAAATTTTTTCTCCCCTTCCAAATTCAGTTCATCACCACTAAAGATCAAAGATAAACTGGCCTCAGTCCCAGCTGCTGTGTTTGGGGGGGTCTCTTCCCCTCTCCACATTGCTCTCCCCACATTACTACACTCTTGGGGGTTGGATCTTATGCTCTCCTCCAGAGATTATAAAATGTAGCTTATCAAAGGAGGTGGGAAGAAGAAAGGTAGGGAGGACCCAGTCCATGCTCCACACTGTTCTGCTGGTCACTTCATCACCTTTCTCCAGGACTGCGTCCATGGGTTATTCCAGCTCTGGTGGCGGTGGATCTGTCTTAGTTACATCAAGATGTTAAAAGTCTACCCGACTTGCAGACAGATCCTTAAGCTTTTCTGAATGAATCATGTCTTACTGACCTAACCCTAAATCATTTTAATTTTAGTTTAGTTTAAATCGGTGATACTTTCCCTCCTTGACTCCTGCTTTGTTCTTTCCCTTTTCATCTCCTGACATACTGTGCTTCAGACCTGGTAGGAAAGGGAAGGCAAAATCTTTTTCAGTTTTCTTTGACTTGGCCATTTTGAAGTCAGTTAGTTACTGGGCATAATTTATTGCTTTTTAAAAAAGAAATACTGTCCATATAAGTTTCATGCTAGCACTCTTAAGAGCTAACGGGTGATGTGGCCACACTGGGTTCATTTTAAGCTTTGTACTTTTTTCTCCTCCTACCGTCCCCTTTCTTTATATGCCATCTAGTGAGGAGACCTGCTCTCAGAGTTGTAATTGTGTCTGAGAGGCAGGAGCAGAGCCACTGTCTGCAGTGAACCAGAAATGGTAGACCTGTAATTGTGGGAAACTATCAGTTCTCTTGTTATGGCCCTGCCATCCCTTGCTGTGTGTATATATATAATACTTTGTCCTTCATATGTGAAAGATCCAGTGTTGGAATTCTTTGGTGTAAATAAACGTTTGGTTTTATTTATCAAGGTTAGATTTAAGTTCCCTGTGTAAAGTTCTCGCTGGGTGGGTGTCTCACATTCAAACCTGAGGGGACTACAGCCCATACCATGGAGACTTCCCAAGGCCCTCATTTTTATACTCCCCTCGTTCGACCCATGGTACTGGGCAGGGCAGGGCAGAGAGGCCTTAAAAAAAAAAAAAGCACCACAAGCCAAAGCGTCTCTGGGGATTAAGGATCCTTTGCCATAAAACTCATTCTGTGTCTCAGCATTGCAGGGATTGGGGATAGGATAAGTCGCCAGTTTGTGTGTTTGTGTGTGTGTTTAAAGTGGACTTTCCACTGTAATCCAGCCACCTAAGTTTATCAGGTGCTTCACTGAGGAAGCCTAGTTTTTTAAGCACAATAGCAAACCATCAGCTCTGTATTTTCTCCTCTTGTTTCATTACAGTAGCTGCCTGTGGGGACTAGGAAAAAAATCTTCCAACATATTTTAGGGCCTAAAGTCTTAGTTCCCCATTCTCCTATCTTTATAGATTCATAAGCCTTTCTCACATGGCATCATAGATAAAACATAATTGTTTGGGGAGTTGAATTTAATTAACTTACCTAACTTTGTAACCCATCTTGGCTTTAGTAACTTTATCAAGGTGGTGGCTTTAGCGAATGTAATGATAAAGTAGAGGACGCTAATGCCTTTCTTAACCTTTCTCAACCATAGGGACAGCTAAAACGAAAACTTTCTGACTGCAGAGTGATTTTTCTTATTTTTGGCCACTTGCAGTGACTATTTATTGTACTTGATTCTTGTATGCCCTAGTGTGCTGTGAGGGTTACCATGATGGGTTTGTGCAGAGCCGAAAGCACCAGGTGTGCTAGAGATGCAGTTTATGATTATGTTTGCACTGGATCGTGATTTGAACAAGACACTTAGATGGATGAATTCTTTCTTTTGAGGTGGAAAGGAAGGTTGTAGATCAGGACTCCCTACCCTACTTACAGCTCAGAAGTCCAGGTGTGTCTGAGGCTGGTGTGGATAGCTGCAGATGGCTGGGCCTCCTCACTCATCACACCTGGTACAAGAGCTGATAGTGAATGCAGAGGACTCTGAGAGCCTTTTAAAATAAGTAGAAATTTAAAAGAAACAGGGAGTCACTGCAGAAATGTGGAGAGTTTTAAAAGACCTGAATGGGGGAGGGGGTAGGGAGGGTCAGGGTTTACAGAGTAACAACTTCTGTGTTGTAAATTACCTCATCTGTACACCTTGTATTGGGACACTATTTCTCAGCACTTCCTGTGTCTGCATTGCTTAGATGGTGGGAAATGGATGCCAACATGAAAGGGCTGTGTTGGCAGTTACTCTGAAAGTTTTTGGCTTTGTTTTGAAGTGTCCCCTTCCCCCCTTTAAAATCAGAATTCCCCCTCTTTGATTTATTGGTTGTAATTGTATTGTAATTGGTATGACTAAGACATAACTGTGCTGGGAAGAAGTTGTGCCATGAAGGTCTTTAATTTTTTTTTAATAAAAACATTTAAATAAATGAAATGTCCCTGCAGCCTGAGCAATATACTTCTCCAACCGACACCGTGTGTAATAAAGGATGGCTTAGTTTTCATGTGTTTTGAACTTAATACTGGGTTGGTGGAGAGGTTAGGTGGGAGAAATTGATATTGGTGGAAGAACTCTCAAGACTTGAGAGTTTTGGCATTTAAATACAGTGGAAGGGAGCATAATGGTTCTATTTCATTCATGTCCCTGTTACACATGTAATTACTAGGCACATCAAATAACTTCTGTTAGACAGGGCCACTATTCTTGGGGATGCAGTGAGAATGTATTTATGTCAGGTGTCTGGCACTTACCTTATTCTCTGGTTAGTCCTTGGTGTTCTTGTCAGCAGTTCGCAGTTCAATTTGGAAGAGGCCCTTCCCTCTTCAGGACCTCTATGTGTTTTAAGGAAGGAGAAACTACATGAGTTGTCTGAGGCCTTGCTCATTTCTAACACTGTTGTTTTTTTTTTTTTGTTTTTTGTTTTTTTTTTTGTTTTTTTTTTGGTTTTTCGAGACAGGGTTTCTCTGTGTAGCTTTGGAGACTGTCCTGGCACTCGCTCTGGAGACCAGGCTGGCCTCTGCCTCCCAAGTGTGCTGGGATTAAGGGCGAGTGCCACCTGAAATTTATTTATTTATTTATTTATTTATTTATTTATTTATTTATTTATTTATTGAACTTTAAGTGGTACTTAATTTAAAAAGGCCTGTGGAAACTTGTTTCAGGGGGAACAATATTGATGAATTGTGTTATAATCCCTGTGGACAGTCAGCCTTGAAGGTAGCCCAGGTATGGGGGCCTGTTTGCACTTAGAGACCTAGGCTCTGTGTGTGTGTGCGCGTATGTGCGTGTGCTCGAGTGCTGGTGAACTTGTGGTGCGAGCATACTAGTCAGCTTAAACAAACACAAGCTGCCATAAAGGGCTGGTAACGTGTGAAACAGGTAACTGACCTATCAGTACCAGTTGAGTCAAAGTTCTCACAAACAGAGCAGAACCCATTTGCTTCTCACTTTAATCACAGTTGTAAGAACTAGAGAATGCTGGTATCCCAAATTTCTTCTCCTTTGCCTTAAATGTCCACTATACAGGATTTTACAGCTCCAACTTCTTGGAGTTGAGACTGTTTTGGATTGATAAGCTAGGTTTATATATAAGAAACTATCATGTAATATAATTAGAATTGATCATTTGAGCAGATCCTGAAAAATGTAGTTTGCTTGTCACTCTGTACAAATCCCCCCCTCCCCCACAGAAGGTGGTTACAGGCCCTTGCCTACCTTCCTGCTGCTATGTTTCTCCTTAGTGTTGTAGTTCTAAGGAATGTCCTGGTTGTGGATGCTGTGTGCTAGAGGCTGTCTGACTTCTAGAACCATTTCTCTCTTTGTTTTTTCAAGACAGGGTTTCTCTGTGTTACAGTCCTGGCTGTCCTGAAACTCACTTTATAGACCAAGGGGGCCTTGAACTCAGAGATCTGCCTACCTCTGTGTTCTGAGTACTGATATTAAAGGCGTGCACCACAACACCCAGCCTAGAACCATTTCTAGGTTGAGGAAAAAGTTAAATTAACCATAAGATTTGGGATGACACTTCTTCCTCAGAAATCGGGTCTTAAAACTTGGATCCTCATGTCCCACCCATGTAATGTTTCTTCCCCTTGCTTCTACTGTTGCCTTTCTTTCTCTTGCCATTTGAACCTTCTTTGTATTATTTTCTTGATATAATTGTCCTTCCCACATACACGTCAGCTCCCTGGCGACCTTGTTTGTCTTACTAAAACCCTTTTTCTAAAATGTAGGCCATTGTCTCAGGATTGAAGAGGGCTGAATGGAATAACATAGTGCTTACTAAATGATTGGTTCCGTGCTCCCATTACCATCCTCCCTCCCCTCCACACATGCAAAAACATGGAAATATCATGACGACCTTGTCCACGGGTTTATAGTTATAAGCCACTGGCCAGATTGAATCAGTACAATAAGAAAATGTTTATTTAATGAGTACTAGTGAATGTGTAGATGAGACTAAGCAAAAGATTTAAACACAGAAATTTGGTTTTGGTTTTTTGAGGCAGGGTCTCTACTTCTGTCTGTCTGGAACTGTTATGTTGATCGGGCTGGCCTTGAACAGTTCTACCTTCTGCCTGAGTGCTAGGATTTCCAGCTGATATTCTTTTTTTAACATCTGTATATAATAATATAAAATGCAAACTGTTCTCCAAATAAGATGGGTACATAGAGTGTATCACCAGGTGTTCTGGAGCCCATCTTAATGTAAACAAATATTGTAGACTTTTTAGCCTTTCTATGATGCTGTGATAAATTTAACCACTTCCAAGAAGCGACCTAGCAGAATTGCAGGTGCAATTTAAACAGAGTTCTCTCTGGCTCTGTGAGTTGGGGATAAGTTATTTAATCTCTCTGAATCTTCGCAAGTAATTTATTATTGTTAGACATTACCAATGCGTACTAAGGTGTAAAGAAAGCTGTAAAGATCCAGAGAAGGGCAGCCACCCAAGTTGAGTCTTCATTACACATGGGAATGGGGCCCCTGTTTATCCTCCCTGGTCATAACCACTTCCTGTCTTAGACGTCCCAATACTTTCTTCATCTAGAAGTCAGAAGTAAAAATACCTTATATGTTCAGATTAGATGTTAAGTGTGAACCAAAGCTTTCGGCTGTAGTAGTCTTAAAGCATATGGTGGCTTCTTTACTGTAGTTGTGCATTTATGTACAACAAGGCATCTGTGGGAAGGCTGTAGGTCTGTGCATCTGAAAAACTGAGTTTTCAGAAGGTAGAAGCAACATCTTCACTAGAAAAGGAAAAGTATCCGTTACTTTTTCTGATCAGTTACAGCTTTCTGATTTTCCCAAAGCCTAGTGCCATCTTTTGCTGTTCCTCCCACTCTTCCCCTTGGCATTCTGTCCCTCTAGCCATAGTAGCATTCTTTTTGACCACCATGAACTAACCCTGCCCTGGGCCCTCCACATAGGCTCTTCCAGAATGGCTAGTCCATTTCTTACAGGAGTAACTGCAGGGATTGAGGATTTCTCAGCCAGCAGCATTTTTGCTTCCTTAACTTTGACCAGAATTGTCTTGGCTCTTCTAAGGAAAAGAAGGTGAGAAGGGAACCATAGTAGCTTCCTAAACCGCTCTGATTCTCAGCCATACATAAAATACTTGTAGCAGAAACCTGGAAAGTGGGTGTTAAACTTCTCATGAAAAGGCCTAATGGTGTCTCATGTAGTCAGTCCTGGTTGGCCTACATACTCTTATGTAGCTGGGGTGTCTTTGAACTCATGATCTTCCTGCTTCTACCTCCCAGGTACTTGTAGATGGACTTTTCTTTCTGTCTGCCAGTTCCCAAATAACCAACACAGAGACTTAGTATTAATTGTAAATGTTCAGCCAATAGCTCAGGCTTGTTACTAGCTAAGTCTTACATTTTAAATTAACTCGTTTATATCAATCTACATTCTGCTTCATGGCGTTAGCTCTCTTTCATCTTGAACCTCCTGTTTCCTTTCCATGTCTGGCTGGTGATCCCTGAGTCCACCCTTCTTTCCAGTGTCCTTAGTCTAGTTCTCCTGCCTAATTTTATCCCGTCCAGCTGTTGGCCAGTCAGCTTCTTTATGAAATCAATCATAGCAACATATATTCACATTAATGCTGGTATTAATCCCCTTGCCTTGCTCTTCACATCCCATTCTGTATATTCATGCACATGCCTTTCCCTGCTCCCCAGCAGGGGTTCATCTTTCTCTCCTGCTTTGACTGTCTTCCCAAACTTTATATAATTTAAAACATTTATTTTTGCTTATTTTTTGAGATAAGCCTCACACTAAGCTCAGGTTGGCCTGGAACTTAATATGCTTCTCACGCAGACCTTGAACTTGCCTGTAATCTTTTCTCAACTTCCCAGTGCTGAATTTACACGTGTGTGCTGGGCCTGAGTTTATTTCTATAGGAGATGTCATTCAACAAATGTGTTGGTGTTCGTGAGCCTGGGCCTATCCTAAACAGAGATGAGATTTAAGCTGTATAAACATATCAAAATAGGAAATTGAGAATCAAGGTTATATATGTGGAATAATTCCAGCTGGTCTGTTTTTTAATTTCCTAGAAAATACTGGGGGTTATAGCTCAGTATTGAAGTTTATCATGGTTGTCTCTCTAGCACTGTAATAAAAGTTATCAATTGATTAATTACATATGAAAATTAAGGATTTCCAGTCAACATCGTAGAAGGAACTAATTTGTGTAGGTGCTCACTTATTACTCCAAATGCATAGATACCACAATTTTCTTTAAAATAGAAGGCCACTTTTCAAAGGAAGTTAGAATTTACACTGAAGAATAAGTACATATTGAAAACTAGATACAAATGAGCCTCAGAGGATAGGAGCTAGTGTTGGCAGAGAAAGAGATAGAAACTGAAACAGTCCCTTATGCTTGTAGCGGCTGCCTCTAGGGAAACATCTGGAGAAAACAAGGTATTAACTATAATTGCCTCTGGAAAATGGGGTTACAGTAGCACAGGAAACCCTACTGGAAAAAGGCCCTGAACTGTAAGGATCAGAAGTATTCCTTCCTGGCTTCTGTTTCCTAATCGGCGTATACAGCTTTGCTTTCAAGGCGTCCCTGAGCCCCTTTCTGAATTGTCATATCGAACCTTCTTTCTTTTGTTTTTGCTCTGCTTTAGTCTTCCATCCACATAGATTTGCAGGACAATTGGTCTAGACTAGGTACAGCCAAGCAGCTGTGCTTCAGGTTTAGCCTCTGCTGGATTGGGCATCGCCATTTGGATCAGATTCACATTTGTTCCAGGTGGTTCCTTCTGAGTCACATGCTGAAAGTAGCTGCCCGGACATGTTATCCATGGTGGACTGCCGAAGCACAGAGGCCAGATGAAGTCACACAGGTATGTGCCACCTTGTTGGCCACAAGTCGTCAAGCCCATCATCGGTGAGACAAGGACATACACCTCATGTTTAGAGTACTGTTGGAAGTAATATGGCAAAGGAAATGATACATAGTTTTATAAGACAGTGAAGAATTAAGACCAACAGAAACTGAAGGCTGTTTAACCACTGATCATTGAGGAGTGAGCATTGTGGGTAATTTTAAACGTTTGAAGTACCCTAAATCATACGTAAGTTCCACCTATAGTAATCCCTTTGTATCCATGAAGGATTGGTTCTAGAACCCCCTACACACACCAGAATCTACCTAACCTTGAGTTCCTTCTGTAAAATGGCCTGTAGTTAATCTCATACATTTCCCACATACTTGTAAATCACCTGTGTATAATGTCTGAATACAATGTAAATGTTATGTGCATAGTTACTGTACTCTTATTTAGGGGAAATGACAAAAGTTGTCCATGTTCAATCAGAACTAATACTTTTCTTTCAGGAGATTTTCAATTCTTGGTTGAGTGGGTATAAAACTCACAGTCACAGAGGACCATTATATATGTATTTATATAGCACAAGAGAACTCCTTGTGCTTTTTGTTTAAAAAAAAAATGTTTGTTTTTAATTATGTGTGGGTATGTGCACATAAACGTGGGTGCCTACAGAGGCATTGGGTCCTCTTGAGCTGGTGCTGCAGGGGGTTGTGAGCCACCCAATGTGGGTACTAAAAATAAACTCAGGTCCTCTAGAAGAGCAGTATGAGAGCTCTTTGACTATTGCAACATCTCCAGCCTTGTGTGTTTGTTTTTTGACAGGGTTTTAGCCCTTGCAGCAATCCTGCATCGGCCTACTAAGTGCAAGGATTACAAGTGTGAGCCTCCACACCTGACATAATTCTTGTTTTCCAACAATTGAAATCAGTTCCAAGTTTGAGGCTTCCTGACCAGAGCAACATGAAGTCCTCCTGCACAGAGAGCTTCTGCAGTCTAGGAGTGTTGTGTTTGGGGAAAGTGTTTACAGGTGTTCTCACTTTGTAATTATTAGTTAAGCAGTACATTATGATTGGGGAAATTGTAAGGGGTTCATATGTTTAAAGGTTTTAAAAATAAAATGGGAAAACCAAAAGAAATCCAAAAATGAACCAACTCTTAAGAGAATGGGGAGAGGTTAACATAAATCCATCACCGGGTCAGCTGTGAGGAGAATTTGCAGCCGTTATGGGACTGTGAAGACTGGTCTGACCAAAATTAGAATGTCACAGTAAAGAAGTAGTGATGGAAGTGTGGGTGTATTAGCATCTGTAACAGGATAAGCAATTTAGAAGCACTCAACACTTTTTATGAGAAGCAAATAATAACTAAAATTGAAAAATCAACAATTAGTTCTCTATGCATGTTGTTTTGATATTTTTATTGTTAACATAGTAGAACTATGTACTTGTAACAGGTATTGCTCTGGTTTAAACATATATTAAATTTTAATAAATGGATATTTATTTTGAATACATTGTTTTCCACCATTTCAACTGCCAAATTTCTTGTGCAGGCAGGCCACCATCCTGATACCTCAGTTATCACACTAACACTCTTTTATGCCATTCTCTCAATTCCAGATTTTTCCTAAATTTTCCAGTCAAAGAACTCATTCAGAAACATGTCTTTTGATTCTTGCTTCAAAGCTTATCAAAGTTTCCCAATTGCAGGCCATTTCTACTATCTCCCAATATATCCCCCTTCTTGTAGACAGTGCCCCACTTGAGGGGGCGGTGGATGACCAGCTTTCTTTTCTGGGATTTGTGAATGACAGGTAGGCATATGAAGAGAAGTCTTATGGAGAGCAGAGTCAAAGGTAGAGAGAGACAAGCATTATACAGAAGCAGAGATAGCCAGTGATTGACTGCTGATGTGAATACAGCTGAAATTGGTCCCTGGCCTTGCAAGGGTTATCCCTCTGTTGATGTTTTCACTACAATCACACCAAAAGCAGTGTGTCTCCTTAAAGTCTGTTAGATGGGAGCCGCAGCTAATGTGAGAGAGAAGGTCACTATCCTTTGTCTCCTACCACACAACAGCTCAAAATTGGAAGGTAGAGTACCAACTACTCAACTGGAAGAAAACAAAGCCACCCCTCAGTAGGGACAGAAATGCATACTGGGTCCAAAATTCCAGCTACAGAGAGGTGGCCTCAGGACAGTGCTCTACAAATGAGCATTGAATGGTATGTGCTAATAGCAATACTGGGGACAAGGGCATAGAAAGCCCGTAAGGAAAATGCCAACAGAAGACAAGCACAGCAAGACAAAAATTACTGCACTCTAAGTCACTAATATCAGAAGAATTTGAAGCTTGTGCATGGAATTTGACCTCCGAAACCATGAACTGACCTGGCCCAATTCAACTCCTGCACTAAAAACCTAGCAGAAGCAAAGGCATGCCTAATTCCATACCTAAAAACACATTTCTTTGAGTTTCTGCTGTCCTATGTGAGAAACCAAACTCCTCCACCCCACTCCCCACCCCCGAGGCAGGGTTTCTCTGTGGCTTTGGAGGCCGTCGGGAACTAGCTCTTATAGACCAGACTTGTCTTGAACTCACAGAGATCCCCCTGCCTCTGCCTCCTGAGTGCTGGGATTAAAGGCGTGCGCTGCCACCACCCGGCTGAGATACCAAACTTACACTTGCACTTTTTAGACAATGAAGTAGCGCACTTCTGAGAAGCAGCCTTCCACAGTTACACTATGATGTCACCTGCTGAAGCGGTAACTAACAAGGGGTGATATGATCAAGGAATTAAAAATCAACATGCAAGATCAAAGACGTAGAAACTGGTTGGGAGTGTAACTCAAAGGACTCAAGGTTTACCTGGAGACAGGTAAAGGCACAGCTGTTAACAAAATTGAGTCCCTTTCCCAAGGCTCAGGGTGGAAAGAGAACCAGTTCCACCCACTGTCTGACATGCATACCCACAAATAAATAGAATTATCAGTTTCAATAAGTTTAAAAAAAGAAAAAATGGGGGCATTGAGATTGTCCAGTCTTTAATGTGCAAGGCTAGTAGCCAAAGTTTATCCCCTGGATCCACATGGAGGGAGCAGTGAACCAACTTTACAAATTGTCATCTGACCTCTATATGCATGTGTCCACTCACCCTATACACAGTTAGCAAGCCAGATGTGGTGGCACATCCCTTTAACTCCAGCAATTGGGAGGCAGGGACAGGCGAGACAGGGATACAAAATAAGGCCGTCTCAATAAATACATACTAGGGGTTGAAAAGATGGCTCAGTGATTAAGAGCACATTTACTGCTCCTGCAGAGGACCGGGTTAGTTCCCAGCACCCATGTGGCAGGTCACAACCTCCAGTTCGATGGCATCAGAGACCCTATTCTGGCGTGTGAAGACTCCTGTATACATGTGGTACATATAAGCATGCATGCAGGCAAATACCACAAAGGAAAAAACTATAAAACGTTAAAGAAGTTTATACATAGATGCCACTAGGTGGAGCACATTTAAATTGGTGAGATGCATTTCTTTTAGTTTAGTACATGATGGCAAGTGCTTTTACCCACTGAACCATCATCCTCAACCCTCCTTCCTGAATCTTAAGAATCCTGCCTCCAGGAGGGAATGTTCCACTTTGGAGGAAATAGCTATGCAACAGCCAGTCACTGTGAACAGCTACTCCTAGACATTTTCTTGTTTTACAGTGGTGGAGAACTGGCTTTAACCTCAAAATGACCACAAAGTTAGACCTTCCAGTTAGAGTACTAGAGGGAGGAATCACTCATCACCACTGAAGGCAGGAATCCAGGATCAGCTGGCTCACTGACCAGCACAGTCATAAATACTATGACCCAAATTGCCTGAACAGGTTATTCCCAAGCGGGATGATCTCATTCTCTGAATTTCCAAGTGGGATGACTTAATTCTCTGTAAGTACAAAGCATCTTTTATCCTTGGTGGTGATTTAGAATAAGATAAGTTGTGCTGAACTCCCAGTGTTAGTATTTCTTTGCAGTAGGGATACTCAAATCTAGGGCCTTCATATGCTTTAGCACTGAGCTACATCTCCAGCCCTTGGATGTTAATGTCCTTGCATTATGGAACCTACATAAATGAAATACTTTAGATTCTTAGGAAGTTTTGTAAGGTTTTAGGGCTAGAGATGTAGCTCAGTTGGTACTGTTCTTGCCTAGCATGCATGTAGGTAATCCTGAGTTTTAAGTCCTAGCACCCCTTAAACTGGGCATGGTAGCAATGCTTGTAACTCCAGCACTCAGGAAGATCAGAAGTTCAAAGTCATCTTAAGTTAAGAAAATGATTAGTTCAAGGCCAACATGTCTCCAAATTTAAGTAAAGCAGGCGGAGGAATGGCTCGGTGGGCACTTGAGTTGGATTTGATTCCCAGGACTCATGTTATGGAAGGAGAGAAGCAACTCCCAAAAGTTGTCCTCTGGCCTCCACACACTCTTTATGGCATTCCTGTGCTCCTCCCCACTAAATAAATATATGTAATAAGTATTTTGAGCATGAATATTTTGCTTGCATGTATGTATGTGAACCACATGCATACCTGGAGTCCAGAAGAGAGCAGCAGATCCTCTGGAACTGGTGTTAGACAGTTAGGAGCCACATGTAGACGCTGGGAATTGAATCCTCTGCAAAAGCAACAGGTAAGTACTCTAAAACTGCTGACCCTTTTCTACACACAAACACACACAAATATTATTTATTTGACAGTTAAACCATGTGGCTCTGGCTGACCTAGAAACCAGAGATCTACTTGCCTCTACTTTGAGAGTGTTGGGATTAAAGGATTGTGACACCAAGCCTGACCATTAACAGGTTATACTTGTGTTTCAGTGATAAATATGTATTTAAATAATTTAGACTTGTGATTTTTAAGTTGTAACCTTAAATTTGTTAACACATTTAAAAGACTTACTGAAGGCTCTGAACAGAGCTCAGTAGAAGAGCACTTGCCTAGCTTGGCCCTGAATTCATCCTCCACACACAAAAGAAGTAAATAAATAACCAACATCATTCCCTTTTGGCCAAAACCTATCTTTAGTGATTCAACAAATTAACAAACACAAAAGGACAACTGATACATGGTCTCTAGGACCTTTAGAAAACATTGGAATGGGTCCTGTTCAAAAAAGAATGGCTCCAAAATGTCACCATTACAAAACTGGGTGAGTCTACAGTGTTGCCTGTTGACATTGTTGCAGACAACAAATATTTGCTGAGAGAATTGGTGTGTCTATTGAGTGTCTTAAGCATTCTAGAGCTCTAAAGTGGGTGAAGGAAATGATTAGATAAAGGACACTGAATAGAAAGGAACCTGTTCAGCTGCCTGGCCAATCCATTTCACCCAAGAAACCCACTTTGTGGAAACACAAAGAACCTGAGCTGCTGGATCACAGCCCCTGAGAATTAATTCATGGCTTAATAAATGTAGAAAAATAAAAGGCCTCCAGACCTAAAATGTTCTTACAAGTGCACAGAAGTATATGGTGTCTTGGCTCCAAAAGAAACATTTCTTGGTTTTTTTTTGTTTTGTTTTGTTTTTAATGTTTACTTTTTGGGGGGATGGGGTGTTTCAAGACAGGGTTTCTCTGTGTAGCTTTGGAGCCTATCCTAGCACTCGCTCTGGAGACCAGACTGGCCTCGAACTCACAGAGATCCGCCTGCCTCTGCCTTCAGAGTGCTGGGATTAAAGGTATGCACCACCAACGCCTGGCTAGATTTACTTTCTTTTAAATTAGGTAGCTAGGTGGTGGTGGTGCACATCTTTAATCCCACTCGGGAAGCAGAGGCAGGTGGATCTCTGTAAATTTGAGGCCAACCTGGTCTACAGAGTGAGTTCCAGGACAGCCAGGGCAGTGACACAGAGAAACCCTGTCTCAAAAAAGAAAAAAATATATATATGTCTCTGGGGGGGGGTGGTGTATGAAGTGTTAATCTAATTAATATTAATAAAGAATCAGGAGTCAAATACTGTGGGGGGAGATCTGAAAGATCAGAGAACTTGGAGCAGCTTCCAGTTGCTTCTTACCTGTCTCCTTCCTCCATCCCCAAAAGGCTGAGATCCTCTCTCCACCCCATCCTTATCACTTCCTGTCTCCAACTCTCGAGTCTTGGATTAAAGGCATGAGCAACCACCTCCCAGCTTCTGTGGTTAATGGGTGACTAGTTTCACCCTCTGATCTCCAGGCAATCTTTATTTGTCAGAACAAAAACAAAATATCAGACAACATGGATATGTACAAGTGCATGTACCTTAGGAGACCAGGAGAGGGAATTGGAGCCTTGGAGCTGGAGGACTGGGTTAGGAATCATTCCATCTGGGTGCTGAGAACCACACTTGGGTTCTCTGCAAGAGCAGTCAGTATGTGCTCTTAGCTGTTTAGCTGTCTCACCAGCAACTTTCAAAACAAATGTGCCCCACTTCACTTTTTTTTTTTTTTTCTTGCTGAAGAGAGATGGGGCGTGGTTTAAAGTGTGAAGCAAAGATAGTCTGTTTAGGGAAAAAGCCTCATGACTCAGTACAAGTGCTTTTTATATTTACAGTAATTACAGGTGAGGATAGAGCTTATGGAGTGCTTCACTAATGTGCACAAAACCCTTAGGCTGGATTCTCAGCATGAAAGAACTGATAGTGCACTCCAGAAGTGGATGCAGGAGGCTCGAAGGTTCAAGGTCATCCTTAGCAACATAGCAAACTGAGATTAGCCTTGACCACAGGAGATCCTGTATATGTAAATACAATTTTAAAATCACACAAAACAAGCAAGCAACAAAGGAAAAAAATGGGTTTGAAAGGCTTTGTCAGAAAATCAGGACACTTAAAAGTTTTTTCATCGGCAGAACACTATTAAACTCAGTCTGGGTCTCATGTGCTAGACCATAGCATAGAAAAAGGAATTATTGAATTTACAAATAATGTTTCAAATGTTCACATAATTTTAATTAATTGAGTTTATTAATGGGATCAAGGAAATTATTATAACCTGTGAGATTAGGAATGACATTTAATTTTTTTTAATTTCAGTCGGTTGAAATTAAGAATTAAAATTGGGTGTTATGTTTATTAAGTATTAATTTAAAGAATCAAAATAACTTCATAGAAATCTCTTTTGCTCAAGAAAATTCCCCAGGAGACCTGTGTGTGTGTGTGTGTGTGTGCGCGCGCGTGCGAGAGAGAGAGAGAGAGAGAGAGAGACAGAGAGAGAGAGAGAGAGAGGAGAATCCTTATATGTGTGTGTGATTGAATGAAAACAGGACAACCTCAGAAATGTCCATCCACCTACTTTGGCTGAGAGGGGGAGGGGAGGGAAGGAGGGAGGAGAGAGAGGGCAGAGGAAGGTAAGAAAGGAAAGGCTTTCAGCGTAAAGGTGTGAACCTTGGAATCTGGGCTAGAGAGGAGGATATGGAACCAGGAGGGACCAATACTTATAAGGAAAAAAAGTAGTTAGTCAGACTAGAGGAGAAGCTCATCAAACAACTAAATTAATGGGAGCTTCTTCACTGGATATCTAGGTGGCGCGACATTGTCTGGGGATGACCCTAACTGGGGGGAGGGGAGGAGGCGGAGATAGTAGCAGTGAGGCTGGAGAAGCTCATGCAACTAGACTAATGGGAGCATCCTCACTACAGATCTGGGAGATAAGGCAGTCTCTGGGGATGACCTATCCGAGGGATGACTTTCCGGCATCACTGAGCTTGGGTTTCAGTGTGTGTCCAGTTAGAAACACCGTAGGTAAAGTGGAGCTCAAAGGCCTGATCCGTCCCGTATTTTGACCAAAGGACCACTGCTTCGCACAACTCAGCGAGGGCGCGGTGCTCTATAACCATCTGCGTGAATGGTGGCCCTGCCCCAGCCTTGTGCGAGAACAGCCGGCGGAGCTGCACACTGCGACCCTGATAAACTCGGGAAACCGGGTGATGACAGGAGGTAAAGCCTTGGTAAGCGAAAGTCTGCGCATAACCTTGGAGCTTGGCAGTGTTCAGCCTCGTGAATTCAGTATTTTATTTTCACAACTATTTCACGGATAATAAAAACAAAAGCAGTAACAAAATGTGGTCCAGCACGCATAACAAAGTTCTCAGAGCCCACCCTCCGCACCTGTGTTTCCATTGTCAAGCCGCATGCGCGCGCCCCAGCCCCGCCCTCACACAGACGCAGGTCACGTGGGGGCGTGGCTGTCTGCGCGCCTGCGCGTCGCAGGCCGACAGAGACCAGCCTGTCCCGGCCGCAGTGGGGTTACACCCGCGGTGGAAGCCGCGTCTCAGGCTCCGCCGCCAGCCGGGGCTCGGGCTGGGGCCCGGGCCCCCGGGGATGGCCCTCCGGCCCTCACAGGGCGACGGCTCCGCGGGCCGCTGGAACTGTGGCTTGGGAAAGGCAGGTACGGAGAGCAGCGGGCTAGGGCGAGGGCCGCGCAGCGGCCGGGGCCTGAGGGGGGCGGCGACGGATGAGGAAGAACCGGGCCTCGCCCTGGCCGCCGCCCGCCACGTCCGCAGAGCCGGCCGCCTTTGCTAGGCTGCTGCCGGAGCTCCGGTCTCCGCTCTGCACTCGTGACCCTAAAACTCCCCTCTGCACGCGCACCCACAAAAACTCGTGCAAAGTCGACACTGTCCAATTCCAGAAACTCCGGTCGGTGAGCTCTTCACGCCACACTCACTCTCTGCTCAGCTACTTTTTGGTCCTTCCTTGGGCCACCTATGTTAGTGTTGTGTTGAGCACAAAGCAGTGATGTTCTCTGTACTCTTTTCCATCTAAACCATTTCTGTGAAATACTGGTTTTGTGTTCTGGAGTACATTTCCCATATGGTGGCTACTTGTTGGTGTGGATTCCCGTACCAGGTTAGCTAATCCAAAGGCCCCTTCCACTTCCGCCCCCTGACAGGTGGTGTGCGTGTTAGAACTGACCCTGTTGTCCCACCCACATGTCTGGATGGTGCTCCTAGAGTCCATGTCTTGTTTCTCCGGACTCATTTTCTGTTAATCCTCTTTTTCTCATCTGATAACTGGCCGCAATTTAGGCTGTCTGTGAGCTACTGTCCTAGGCTCTTTGGTATTTGTAACACCCCTTGCTTGTGTCTGTGTGACATCTGTGTCTTTATGGCATAATAGCCAGTGTCCCTGTGGCATGGTTCATGTGACCTGTTGCAGTGCACCTATGTCTTGGTTGCAAAACTTCGGGCCCTCCAGCTTGTCTGGATGGAAAGGGAATTCAAAGGATCTTTCTTAGTTTAGATTGGTTTTAAATATATCGGTTACCAAATTAGTAATTGTTGTAAGAAAAGTGGAGTTCGAGAAAGAAGACGTGGCAGGGTTCAAGCAGAGGGGTTTTTATTAGGGAAAGGGATCATAAAAAGGGAAAAGGGGAGGGGAGAGACTGGCCTCTGGGGACAAGAATGGGGGGGGTGCAGAGGGAGAGGGGAGGAGGGGAGGTGGGCAGGGCCCTTTTAAAGGGAACATAGTGAATGTGCACAGGTGGTGCTTTTAGTGGCTGCAGCTGAGAGCATATCCTGTCAGAACCCCAAGGACAGGCCAGTCCAGATGCCTGAATATTAACACTAATGCCTTTTAGAGCTCATGGCCAGATTGGTGTGCTCGGTTTTTCTCCATCCAGTAAAGTGCTCTTTCTTTGAAGAGGGCAGGACGTGCTGGAAACTGGACCAAGAACTCTGAGCTACATGGCTAGGGCCCTTTCACAGTTACTTTCAGACAGGATCTTGATACTTGACCTTTGAACTTACCATCTCCCTGCTTCAATTTATCCCTAAGTTAGTACTTAATGAATTTCTTCTAGTTTGATTACATTTTATAGAGATGATTTAGTACTATCAAAGAAAAAGGACATTTGGTTTATTTTCTTTTAACAGGACTTTTACCATGAATATAAGATTTTCATGGTCCACTGTCTTTCTTATACAGACATGATGCTCAAACATATTTTCCCTTTTCCTTTTTTATTTTGTTAGCGGGGTAGGTTTTTCAAGACAGGGTCTCACTGTGTAGCTCTGGCTGTTCTAGAACTCACTCTGTAGACCAGGCTGGTCTCCAATTCAAGAGACCAGGCTGCCCAGCTATTTATTTATTTTTAATGTTTCTTTGAGGTCAGGTCTCATGGGTTCCACGCTGGTCTTGAACTCACTTTGTAGCAGAGGATAGCCTTGTCTGTATCTTCTCCCTCTACCTCCGTGGTGTTAGGTACAGGCATCAACTACCACACATTAGTGCTGTTATTTTTCTAGTCTGTGTTGTTCAGTATATGTGCTGTGGAACCCAGCACAATGGTAACATTTTTGTTTGGTTAGATTTGAAAAACAGGGTCTCAATATGTAGCCTTGACTGGCCTGAAGCTCCTTATGTAGACCAGACTGTCCTCAAAAAAGCTTTACAGTCTTTAAGCAGAAGTTAGATTGGATTTTAAAATACTAATATTTCCCCAAACCAGAATAATATTCCTATAAAATGTTAGCACTGCCTAGGCATAGTAGTCCACACCTTTAATCCCAGCACACAGAAGGCAGAGGTAGGCAGGTCTCTATGAGTTTGAGGCCAGCCTAATCTACATAGAGAGTTCTAGGCCAGCCAAGCTACAGAGACCCTGACTCAAAAATAAAATGAAATGAGTAGAGGCTAGGGCTATCGCTCAGCAGGTGATTACTTGCCTACAGTATGTGAGGTTCATGGTTCATTCTCCAGTACCAGGAAGGGAGAAGAAAAAAAGATCTTCTGCTTTGGTGGCCCTTATTAAAATAAGCATGTTAGGGTGAGGGGTTTAGCTCAGTATTAGCACATACTTATCTGAAGCTCTAGGCTTCAGCCCCAGTGCCATGAAAAACATCATTGGAGAGCAGGCCAAAGTAGTGCCATTATCATTTCTTTCTCTTTTGTTGAATCAATTACTTTTCAGGCGTCTAGGGTTTATTTATAGGAGTTTTAATATTTTGTAAAAGACCTAGGGCAATCATTTTATTTCATCATGATGATGATAGCCAAGTCCTCTTCCACAAAGGAATTTGGAAGCTCTCAGCTTAGGAGTATATGATACACCACTCCCCTAAGTGAAGCATAAATAAATTGTTAGTTGACTTTACCTTAAAATAAAGCAGATAGCAGACGTGCATTTTAATCTTCCTCTGATTAAAGAAGGGGTAACTATGACTTTTCTCTTTGTAAGATAAATAGGATGTTTGTGATAATTGTTCATTGGTGACCCTGATGCTCTACTCTGTAGGCTGGCCGTTGGCCTCACTGTGCAGTTTATACACCACTAGCTCACTTGAGTTCTCTGAGGTGTTTTCTCTTTCCATATTACAATGATATGCTACACATTAGACTCAGGGAAGTATGTGTAGGGGTGACATATGTAAGAATGACTTCTCATCTGCCAGTAAGCTATAAACTCTTGACTACTGAGTACATGTTGAGGTCAGAGGGCAGCTCCCATGAGTCAGTTCTCCTACCACCTTGTGAGATCTGGGGATAGAACTTGGGTCATCTGGCTCGTATGCAAGCACCTTTTCCCACTGAGCTATCTCACTGGTTCTGCCAACCTTTCCTACTGGGGGGTTAAGGTTAAGGAAGACAGTATCCAAGTGGCCAGACAGTACTCCAAATCCACATTTGAGTGCCCTCCTCAGGGAACCCAGAGTTGTGAGGAAAGTCAGAAAATCTGCAGTGAACCACACAATAGTGTAGAAAAAAATAATGCTGCTTACAATGGGGCAGTTTTTTTCCAGATGAGCAAAAACTAAGTAAGCTCAATAATTTATTCTATGCACATGAACTTTTTGAGTTCCACATAGTCAAAAATCAAGGGTTAACCAGGTTCAGTGTGCACATCTTTAATCCCAGCACTCAGAAGGCAGAGGCAGTCAGAACTCTGAGTTCCAGGCCAGTCTGGTCTACAGAGCAAGTTCCAGAACATCCAGGACTACAAAGAGAGACCCTGTCTTTAAAAAAAAAAAAAAAAAAAAAACCTGCAAACATCAGGGAGAATTAAGTATTGGAGCTGTGGTTTGGTCCAGAATTAGTTAACTCATGGCTGTGTCTTTGTCTAGATCTCATGGGAATCCAGAAGATTACAAACTATGTTCTTTCCGTATTACTGAATAGCTTGCTGGGAATGGGCAGAAACAAGGTTTTTCCATACTCTTGGTGAAAGGTCAACAAAAGTTGGAAGTGACTTTGGTACTGCCTCCTGAATGCTCTTCCTGTGGTGTGTGGAATGTGCAAGGGTACTTACTGTCAAAGTTTACATGGAGCTTATACTCACTGTTGGAAACTAATTCAGTTCTTGCCCAGTTTCCTGCTCAGAGGGCACAGCATGTGTAGCTCCCATGGTAGGTGGGATACTTGTGAAATATGCCTAAGCCCTGAGTTCATCCCCAGCACTGCAAGAAAAAAATTAGAAAACAACAACAAAAATAATTGCTTAGCCTTCTTGATCCTCTTGGAAAGCATACAACCTTGTCTTTGAAGGATGTAGCCCTGCAAGGAAAGCCCAGACTGCCTGCTGAAAGAATCCCAGAGTTTTGGCTCCCCCACTCCAGTCGGAACTTCCTTCTGTTCTCTCCCTGTGCCTGTTTCTTGGCCACGGTGTTTGCTTATATGACATGTCTTTGCTCACATACTTTCCTCTGCCAGGAATGCTTTGCCTTTGACGCAGTCTTCTATGTGGCAGTTTTCAGGGGGTTTCAGAATCAATTCCTGGGAAAGCCTTTCCTCATTAGCTTAGAAATACTCTATCCTCTGTCATCCTTCAGGGTTCTCAAATACCTTGTGTAATAATTGTGTCCCTTCTGCTGTGAGCTTCTCAGGAGCTGTAAAGGAGCTGTTGTTCATCTTTCCCCTCAGTGCTTCATATAACCCACTAAATGATGAGCCTCCTAGTAAATGGGAGCCATGGAGGGAGGCACAGCAAGGAAAGAGCTTGACATAGCTCAGAAACATTTGACTGAGGCCCTTTCCTGAGAGAGGAGCCTGATTTTTTTTTATTTCTAGATAAAGGAGCCATTTAATGTAACACCATCCTGGACCAGTCTTGAGACTGTGAATTTACAATGAATTCACCAGTGTGAGAAGTTCTGCTCAGAGGCTGGACTTACACCAGGAACATCTCAGACACTGGCCACTCTCTCATGTCACTAGGCACAATAACAACAGTCTAGCAAGAGAACAGGTTTACCTGGGGCAGAAATCACTGTTATCTCCTGTCTGACCTCAAGTTGCATGTGACTCCAAAGCTCAGTTTGTGTGGTTCATATGTCATAGCTCATACAGGTAGGTCACCAGGACTCTTAACAACTCCAGTTTGTGTTAATAATATCACCTTTATCATGAACACAATTGTAGACTGTTGTCTAGAATAGGACATTATTGAGGTCATCTATTCAGTACCTCTTCCAGAATCTAAAATACTGTGTGATATTGTCACTTAAGTCTAACCTACCTACCTTCTGGTGGCGTCCACCTTACATTAACCCTAATGGCTAATATCTGTTCTATAGATGTGTGTATGCATGTGTAGGTTGACCTGACGTATTGCAGTCTCTTTGCATTCTTGGCCTTACTATCTACATACAGGTTTTCTTGACAGTTATAGTGTACTGCCTTATGACATTTGGTGCTTTTGTGTTGAAATTCTTGTACTTTTTATTTTCTCAATGGTGCAGGTAACCTAAAAATCTAACAACCGTGTCACCCACAGTTCATAAAAGTAGATGTTCCACTTGAAAAGCAAGAGGCTTTGTACTATTGAAATGGGAGAACTAAGATAGCAGTCTTAGATACTTATCCCTGCTTTCTAAACTAATTTTTGAGGCAGAGGCAGGCAGATCTCTGTTACTTCAAGGCCAGCCTGGTCCTATAAAGTGATTCCAGGATAGCCAGGGCTTTACAGAGAAACGCTGTCTTGAACCCCACCCTCCCCTCCACCAGATAAAAACTCATTTTTGTTTTGTTTTGTTTTGTTTTTTGAAATAGAATCTTATAGCCCAGGCTGGCCTTGAACATGATATGTAGAAGAAAGAGGCTGACTTTGAACTTGGAATACTTCTGAGTCTACCTCCTCAGTGCTGGGAATAAAGGCATACTCCATTGTGCCTAGCTTCTAAAAGAATATTTCAACTGGCTGTAAATAAGACACATATGAATGTGAGGTGCTTTGTGGCTGGGATGTAGATCAGTTGGCAGGGTGCTAGGAAGCCCTGGGTTCATTCCCCTGCACTGCATAAAGTCAGGCATGGCAGCACTGGCTCCCGTTGCAGCACTTGGGAGGCAGAGGCAGGAGAGGAGGATCAGAAGTTCCTGGTTATTCTTGGCTACATGGAGAGCAAAAGACGGGGGCTAGAAAAATTGCACAGGAGTTAAGAGCACTTACTACTCATGCAGAGGGCCTGGATTCAATTCCCAACATACATGTGGCTGCTCACAACCATCCTTAACAACAGTTGAGGGAATCCAAAACTTTCTTTTTCTGACTACACTGGCCCCAGGCTTTGATGAGGTGCTCACACAGACATGCAGGCAAAACACAAATATACAGAGAAAAAATAGTAACATACTACTTTCTGATTGCCAAAGATGAGCGTGACTTTAAATTTTTATTTTATATGAATGAGTGTTTATCTTCATGTATGTGTATCTGGTGCCTGCAGAGGCCAGAAGAGGCTGTTGGATCCCCAGGAACTGGAATTACAGGTAGTCGTGAGCTGCCTGATATGGGTACTAGGAACTGAGTCGGGCCCTCTGAAATGCATTGTACACTCTTAACTGCTGAGCCATCGCTCCAGCCCTGAATGTGGCTTTTGGGAAACTGTTGACTTTCATACAATGTCCCAGCTTCTTGAACCCACACTCCTTTGACATTTGGCTTTCAAAAACGTCTCCCTCTGATTCTAGTGTTTTACTGGTTCTGTTAGCCTGTGGCTAGAAGCTTGCATTTGTTTTATTAAAATGTACAGTTAATTTTTTTTTTCAGTGCTAGGGGTTGAATCCAGGACCTCTAGTATGCTAGGCAGGTCCTCTACCACTGTACTCCCCAACTCAAGAAAAACACTTGTATTAAATTGCTTCTGTTCTATGAAGTTTGAACAGGAAAACAAGACAGCAGCTGCTAGATCCACTGGTACTTCCTAAAACTCTAATTCTTTGTTACTTACATGGGGTATGGCCATAGTGTTTTCCACGTTGTGTGACAAATGTGTGGGTTGTGTAGGGAGCAAGCATGAGGAAGGTCGTGATTCACCTCAAACCAAGTTAGGCGATGGGGACTCTAAAGCAGAAAACGGCACATTCTGGGCGTGTGCTCCATCCTCTGCATGCACACTATTTATCTGTTTGTTTTCCTAGACTTTAATGCCAAAAGGAAAAAGAAGGTGGCGGAAATACACCAGGCCCTGAACAGTGATCCCACCGACGTGGCTGCCCTTCGACGAATGGCGATCAGTGAGGGAGGGCTCCTGACTGATGAGATCAGGTGCCAGGTGTGGCCCAAGCTCCTCAATGTCAACACCTGTGAGCCACCGCCTGTGTCAAGTAAGGGAGCAAAAGCCTGGGGTGGGGAGTTTCAACTAGGGATTCAAATGTTGTCTGAATAGAGGAGTTTATTAAAAATGCCTATCTTAGGGGTCTAGAAGATGGCTCACCAGTTAAGAACACTTGTTGCTTTTGCAGAGAACCTGGGTTCAGTTCCCAGCACAAATATAGTGGCTCACAACCTTCTGTAACTTCAGTTCCAAGAGACTTGATGTCCCCTTCTGGCCTCTGGGGCACTACAGGAATGCTAAGATTCCTTGGAGTTCCAGTATTCTTTAATTCTGCTAGAGGCTGTTACTTAACTGATCTGTAAATGAAGGAGTCCCAAGAAAGCACTTGAGAACAAGTACTATAGACCGTGCCTGCCCTGCCACCTCTGTGTGCTGGGTGTTCTGGGACTTTTCTCGTTCATTTGGCAAATCTTGGTGCTCTGGTGTGTGCCACATACTGGGCATGATTTAAATGACTTGTGCTGAAAAGTTTGATGATGTGGTGCCAAATGGATGCTGGGTTGCCACTTGTTACAGATGTTACAGATGTCTGAAGCTGTGTCTGTGTGTCTGTGTGTGTGTGTGTGTGTGTGTGTGTGTGTGTCTTGCAAAGGCTTCTCTAGTAGGTTTCTGTGTGCATTGTGAGGGAAATATATGTATATATCTGTAAACCGTCTCTCTAGCTCAGTCAGTAAGAGCATTTGCCTAGCATTCACAAAGTTCAATCCTATCACTGTATAAAACTAGTTGTGCTGGCACATGCCTGTAAGAATCAAGAGTTCAAAGTCACACTTTTAATCTCAGCACGCAAGAGACAGAGACAGGTGAATTTGAGGCTATCCAGGGCCACACAGTAATCCTGTCTCAAAACAGAGCAAAACAAAAAACCCAATTAAAAAAAAAGAGAAAGAGAGCTCAAGGTCAGGACTGGAGAGATGGCTCAGTGGTTAAGAGCCATGGCTGTTAACACTGCCAGGTGATTCAGGCTTGATTCTCAGCACTCACATAGCAGCTAACAACTGTCTTTAACGCCAGTTCCAGGGGATCTAACACCCTCTTCTGGCCTTCTTGGGCATTGCTTTTATGCAGTGTACAGACATATGTAAAGGCAAAACACCTATGTACTTAAAAATAAATCCTGTTTGTTTGTTTTGTGGGTCAGGGTTTCACTGTGTAGCCTTGGCTGTCTTGGAATTCTGTAGACCAGGCTGGTCCTGAATTCACAGAGACCCATTTGCCTTTGCCACTTGAGTACTGAGATTAAAGGCATGTATCACCATCACCCAGCCAAACACACATACACACACACACACACACACACACACACACACACACACACACACACACACACACACACACACTCACACTCTTTTAAAGTTCAGCGTGATGTTTGAGTATGCAGTTGGTTGTTAGCATTCCAGTTTCACTCCAGAGCCATTTCCATGCCCATGTCGTCAGATGCTCAAGACTCTGTATGTAGAGTTGAATGCTAAGCACATACTGTGCCACATTCCTGATACTAGTCAGTCCTCATGGTAACCTGAGAGGTGCATATGGGCAGGAACAGCCTCACTTTACAGATGTGGACAGTTCCTTGTGAGGACAATGGCAGTCCACAGTAGCCTAGACCTCTTGACCTTTCTGCCCCCTCCCATCCTTCCTCATATTGCCTGGGACAGTCTTTTTTCCCTCCTCCGTGTTCATCAGACTTACACGAAACAGCTGTGTTTAGAACTAGAGATTATTTGTCAAATGTGTCTTTACTGGTTATTTTGTTTTTAGTGGCAGTGGGCATCAAATCCAGGGCCTTCCGTGTGCTAGGCAAGCACTCTACCATTAAGCTGTGTCCTTGGCCTCCTCCCTTTTAGTATTCCACATCCATTTTTTGTTTTTCATTCTTTTTAGATTTTTATTTTGGATGGGGTCTTGCTGGGTAGTCTAGGTTGACTTCAAACCTGAGGCAATCCTTCTGCCACAGTCTCCCAGAGTCGGGGATTACAAGTGTGAGCCAGCTGGAGAGATGGCTCAGCGGTTAAGAGCACTGACTTCTCTTCCAGAGGACCCAGGTTCAATTACCAGCAACCACATGGCAGTTCACAACTGTCTGTAGCTCCAGTTCCAGGGAATCCTACACCCTCATGCAGACACCAATGCAGACAAAACACCAATGCACACAAACAACAAAACAAAACAAAAACCCAAGTGTGAGCCAGCACTATACCTGACTGAGTAGCTGGGATTTCACCTGTGTCTGATGCTTAAGATCAGGTGTTATATCTTAAGTCATGTCCTTTTGAGAAAAAGGCTGCTCTGTGTGTCCTTTAGGTCCCAACTATCATTCTAGAAAGTAGTTTCTGTTGCTGTTTGCTTGCTTTGTGGTGCGGGGTCTAAAGCTTGCTAGGTTAGCTCTCTACCACTGAACTATACTGAAAGCCCCAGAAGAACCGACTCCTTATCTGGCTTCCCAGATCTCTCTGCAATAATACAACGTTGTTCTTTCTCTGATAGGGAAGGATCTTCGACAGTTGAGCAAGGATTACCAGCAAGTACTGCTGGATGTCAGGCGGTCTCTTCGGCGCTTCCCTCCTGGTGAGCACATTACCTAACTTGCCACATCTGGAGTGAGGCTTTCTGGCCCTTTGCATTTATCTTCTTGTGTTGATGCTTGCCAGGGTTGAGGTGTTTCCTTCCCAGAAACCTGACACACACATGCAGAACCCTGCTGTCAGGAACTTGAGTGGGTGCCCTCACTGTGGATTACTTGTGACCCAGAGGTGGCGAGTAAGAGAAGTAGCTCTTGCATCCTTGTCTTCCCTTATGCCCTGGAGAAGCTTAGTAGCTCTTGCATCCTTGTCTTCCCTTATGCCCTAGAGAAGCTTAGTAGCTCTTGCATCCTTGTCTTCCCTTATGCCCTGGAGAAGCTTTGTAGGGATTGGCACTAGGGCAAGGGGTCTGGCTTGAGAGAGCAGGTTGGTTTGGAATTATACTCTAATGGGAACTATTAATATCTTCATTTGGTGAGTGTTACCTCACATGTGTGGTTCCTGGGTCCCTTGTGATGGAGGGAGCCTTTCCTTGCATGTTCATAGAGTATGTTCCTGAAATTGCCGCTTGCTTTCCAAGACAAGAAAATGACTATACTTTGTATTTTCATAACAGAGGGAACTATGCAGCAAACCTCATCTGCATAATCTAGCTTTCTTCCCATGTAACTTTACCTTGACTTTGGAAGAGATGGGTGCCCCTAACTCTTTTGCCACACTTAACTGAAGCAAGCTCTGGTTGGGACACACGCATTACAGGCCTTCTGCCCTACTTGGCTCTTTTCTTCCTGGAAGGCTCATGAGGCTCCCACAGGCTGATAGCCAGTCAGCATGGTTATGATAAAACATCTCCTTTGTCCCAGTCCTCTTTTTCCTACCCTGCTGGTCCAGTTGAGGCAACATAGGGCAGGCGCCTCCCTATTTTCCTTTGTATCCTTTACTCATTGTTTTTATGCCGCCCATCTGTGGTGATCTTCTTGCATTTTAAACCCTTTCCATTCATGTCTTTTGAACTAGCCTGACCATTCATAAGCCAGAAATTCAATCAGGCTATAGTTTTTGCTCTCACTGCTTTCATGGTTTCACTTTGTTCTTGGTTTTCTTTGTCTTCTTCATTTATCTTTACAGTGCACCTCTTTTGAGAAGATGGAATTAATATGTTCCTACCCTGAACCTTTATTGTTCAGTTTAATGTGGGCCCTTACCTTGCTGTTTTCACTCACAAATCCTGTTTGTAACTGAAAGCTAAGCTATGAGTATAAGAAAGCTATGTGTGGTGACATTCTTCTAAAATATTTCATGAGATCCTCCACTTGATATCCTCCACTTCCCCTAAGTGATGACCTCAGTTATTTTCATTTACAACTCATTCTTGGAACTCAAAATTCTTATCATTGCCCGTGGGCTCTCACAGACACCAGGAAGTTCAGCCTTCCAGCTTACACTGACTGCTGTGCACCATCCTTGTGGAAACCTTTGTGGCAGGCCACCCACCCTCTCCTGTCGGTTTTCCACAGGGCCACATGTGCACATCAGGCACTGTGCAGCTCCTGGGTGCATTCCTTTATTTTTTATGAAGCTTTTTCAGACTGGCTAAGGCAGGACTCTGCTGAGCAGCAAAGATTACCTGCTTCTCAGTGACCATTTTCTGCAGTTCATACAATAATAAAAGTTGGAGTTTTCTGGGTTGATTTTTTTTTTTTTTTTTTTTTTTTTTTTTTTTTTTTTTAGTAGAGAAATTGGAACAGATTGTGACAGCCTTCCAAACCAACTGCAGCTTTTTGGTTTCTTTGGTGCTGTGGTTTTTAACTCCCTTGTAACAAAGTCTTGAGGTTCAAGGTCATTTTCAGATCCCAGGGTGCCAGCCTTTTTGACTTTGCTTGGCCTGATCTTGGTACATGGACTGATGATGGCCTTGTCCTCTTTGAGCTTTGACCATAGGAAGAATAGGTTCATAATTCTTTGTCAAAATAAATGCACCAAAGAACCACACAGTCATGGCTTACTGGCCCTGTACTCTAGGGGTGCCTTGATCTGGTGCCTCTGCTTCCAGCTGCAGCTTAGAACATTGGCTTTGGCTTAGAGAAGAATACAACAGTTTTAATGTTCATGTAATTCCTTACATAATTTCATTCCAAGAAGTAGGGCAAAGAAGAGTCCCTAGATACTGCCGATCTTATAGTCACATGTTATCACATTAATTGCCTGTTCCTTTCTTTTGATACATACACACATAATTTTGTTTCTGAACCATTTAAGTGTAAGCAGCCATCATAATTCCTTTTTGTTCAAAATATCTAATCCACAGAATAGTTCATCTTTCACCATTTATTTTTATCCCAAAAGAAGTGCAGATTTCATGGATTTGCTGCTCGAGTCCTCTTTTGAGCCTCCTTTAATGTCAACAATTCCTCTGTGTGCATGGCAGGCCAGTTACTCTGTCACTTTCTGCTTATTTTGCTCTATCTGGTGTTTTCTCATGAGGTTCAAGGTCAAGTCTATGACATTGGTAACAGGAGATCCACTGAAATGCAGAGCTCATGGCACTATGGCATCTTAGAGGCATGTGCACGCTTTCCCCATGATTAGCCATGTAAGGTTTTAGTTAGGTGATTTTGCCAGGCCACCTATTGTTGACTTTTCCTGTGTCAGGTGCCATCAGCAATATGTAGATTTTTCAAGCAATTGCTAACTTGTTTGCAATTCATTGTCTGTTACTGGACACTTTCTTTGAAAATCATTGCTGGCCTAATCTGTCACTAGGCCCCTTGCCAATTTAGATGCATCTCCTCTCCCCAGGCATGCCAGATGAGCAGAGAGAAGGGCTTCAGGAAGAACTAATCGACATTATCCTCCTCATCTTGGATCGCAACCCTCAGCTCCACTACTACCAGGGCTACCATGACATCGTGGTCACCTTTCTGCTGGTGGTGGGCGAGAGGCTGGCAACATCCTTGGTAGAAAAATTATCTACCCATCACCTCAGGTACCTGTGCATCTGGTTTCATGCAAGGATGGATGCCACTCCCCCAGCCTCCTTAGGATAGTCAGGTGTCTGAATAGTTTGAGCCCACTCCAGTCACCGTCCCTAACCTGAATATTGGACCTGACCAAGTACATTGACTGGATTTTCTTCCCATAGGGATTTCATGGATCCCACAATGGACAATACCAAGCACATTCTAAATTATCTGATGCCCATCATTGACCAAGTGAACCCAGAACTCCATGACTTCATGCAGAGGTGAGTCTATATTTGTGTGTGTACTAGACACACATGACAGCCCAGCACCATGCTCTTTTGGCTTTTTGTTTCTTCACAAATATAACTTAGTTGCATTATCATATTAATGGTTAGTGTTAAATTCTTCAAACTTCTTTCTGTCCACTAGAGGTCTGAATAATTCAGGCCTGTCCACAGTCTTGGAGAACTTACTGGGATACTGTGCTTTTGGGTTGTGTAGGGATGACAGCTCATAGCTTGAGAAGCTTGTATCTGGTGTCATAAATTCTTAGAAGAGTAAGGCAAAAGCTACCTATGGGGCCACATGCCTGTAGTGCAGTGCTAGGAAGGTAGAGACAGAAGGATCAGAGAGTTCAAGGCCAGGGACTAAAGAGCCGGTTCCATGGTTAAGAGTCCTTGTTGCTCTTGAAGAGGACCACAGTTCAGTTCCCAGCACCCATGTTAGATGGCTCATAACTTCCTGTAACTCCAGCTCCAGGGAATCCAACCTTCTGGCTTCCATAGGCAGCTACACACACATGTACATTGTAACACACAGACACATACAAACACATATAAGTAAAATTTTATTTTTACTGAAGTATTTATTTCTTTGTGTAGCCTTGGCTGTCTTTGTAAACCAGGCTGGCCTCAAACTCATAGAAATCCTCCTGCCTCTGAGTGTGGGATTAAAGGCATGTGCCACTACCACCCAGCTTTATTATTTCTTGAGACAGTGTCTTACTCTGTAGTCTTAACCAGCTTGGAACCCATTATGTAGACCAGGCTGGCCTAGAACACATATAATGATCCTCTGCTTCCTAAGTGCTGGAATTAAAGGCATGTGCCACCATACCCAGTGGTAGAAATAAATCTTTACAAAACAATACAAAGAACCTTGGCTATGTAATGAGTTTGAAGCCAGTCTGAGAAACTCGAAAACATATATATATATATATATATATATATATATATATATATATATATATATATTTTTTTTTTTTTTTTTTTTTTTTTTTAAGGAAGCCAGGTGGTGGTAGTGCACACAAGTAACACAGGCAGGGCAGATCTCTGAGTTCGAGGCCAACCTGGTCTACACAGTGATTTCCAAGCCAGTCAAAGCTACATAATGATATGCTGTCTCAAAAAAATAAAAATAAAGTAAAAACATAAAACAGAAGGGCCTGGAGAAATGGCTCAGAGAAATGGCTACTGCTGTTTTACAGGGCCCAGGTTCAGTTCACAGTACCCATATCAGGTGGCTCACAACTGTTTTTTTGTTTGTTTTGTTTTTTGAGATAGGGTTTCTCTGTAACAGCCCTGGCTATCCTGGAATTTGCTTTGTAGACCAGGCTAGCCTTGAAGTCACAGAGATCTGCTTGCCTCTGCCTCCCGAGTGCTGGGATTAAAGGTGTGTGCCTCCATACCTTTAATAAATCTTTCTTTAAGATTTACTTTAATTAGCCGGGCGTTGGTGGCGCACGCCTTTAATCCCAGCACTCGGGAGGCAGGTGGATCTCTGTGAGTTCGAGGCCAACCTGATCTCCAGAGCGAGTGCCAGGATAGGCTCCAAAGCTACACAGAGAAACCCTGTCTCGAAAAACTAAAAGGAAAAAAAAAAAAGATTTACTTTAATGTATACATGTGCTTTGCCTGCGTGTATATAAGTGCATTGCCTTCATTGCCTGGTACTCAAGGAGGTCAGAAAAAGAGCACTGGATCTGCTGGAACTGGGTTCACAGGTGGCTCTGAATGGACAGTTGTGAGTTGCTTAATGTTTCTGCTGGCAACTGAGCCTGGATCCTCTGCAAGAGGCAGCAAGTACTCCTAACTGCTGTGCCATCTCTCTAGCCCCACAAATGTGTTTTGGGGTTCTCTTTTCTTTCTTTGTTTCTTTGCTTCTTTCTTTCTTTCTTTCTTTCTTTCTTTCTTTCTTTCTTTCTTTCTTTCTAAGACATGGTCTCACTGTTTAGCTAGGGCTGTCCTAGAACTCACTATGTAGATCACGCTGGCCTTGAACTCATACGAGAGATCCTCCTGCCTGCCTCTGCCTCCTGTTTGCCACCATGTCTGACTGACAGTTGGGTTTTTTAAGCCTGAGAATATATGCCTGTGTCATCAGGAAACCACAGTGTAGTTCTCTGAGAGCAGCTGCTCCTTGTTCTGAGGTGGAGGTTTGTTGCACATTAGAACACCCAGGGAGGTGAGGCAGCTGTCACATGCTGTCTGTTTTTCTGGTCCTGAGGAGTGAAGCCAGAAGAACCCTTTGCATGCTAGGCAAGCACTCTACCAATGAGCTCCTTCCCCAGCCATCCTTGTACTTTGTGGGATTTTTTTTGTTTTTGTTTTTGTTTTTTTTCTTGCTTTTGTTTTTAGAGACAGGGTTTCTCTGTGTGGCCCTTACTGTCCTGGAACTTGCTCTGTAGACCAGGCTGGCTTCAAACTCACAGAGATCCACCTGCCTCTTCTCCCTACCCTCAGTGCTGGAATTAAATGTGTGTACCACCATGTTGTGCAATTAAGATTTTGTGGGGATTTTTTCCAAGATTTTATTTAATGTTATGTGCATTGGATATTGTCTACATTCATGTCTGTGTAAAGGTGTCAGATCCTTGGAGCTGGAGTTACAGACAGTTGTGAGCTGCCACAACTGTGTGCTGGGAATTGAACCAGGTCCTCTGGAAGAGCAGCCAGTGTTCTTAACCACTGGACCATCTCTCTAGCCCCAACATGTTGTGTTTTTTAAGAAGACGCTAATATGGTGACTAACGCCTTTAATCCAAGCTTGGGTTGGGGGTGGGGTGTGACACACAGGTGTATCTCTTGAGTTTGAGGCCTGCCAGGTCTACAGAGCTCCTTCCAGGACAGCCAGGGCTCCACAGAGAAACCTTGTTTCAGACAAACAGATAAAATATGAGAGACAGAGAGAGGAAGAAGAAAACGATGCTGAGTTCCTAGGTGGCATAATTTTTCAAGAAGTGTATTTTCCATATACATCTTCCTCATCAGTTCTTGAGAAGAGAAAGGAAGGATGAGCTGACAGGGCTCCTAACATCTGGATTTCCTTTGCTCCTAGTGCTGAGGTGGGGACCATCTTTGCCCTCAGCTGGCTTATCACCTGGTTTGGGCACGTCCTGTCAGACTTCAGGCACGTTGTGCGGTTATACGACTTCTTCCTGGCCTGCCACCCACTCATGCCCATTTACTTTGCAGCTGTGGTAGGTACACACTGGGAGGCAGTGACTAGGTTCACTGTTAACCATCCAGCTTGATCAGTGTTCTTGAAGGGGACAGTAGCTCCCCAGCCGGTGACCCACTCCCTAGTCTGAGAAGTGTTAGGAAATGTTGATTAAGCAACTGTTCTCACTTTACAACTCCTGACCCTTCAAAGTACCAGAATGCCATGTGACTGTCAGTGACCCTGCTGACACCTCTTGGAACTTTTTAGCTAACGGACATCATAGTGGGCACAGGTGACAGTTAAGTCTGCCTGCCGGTGCCAGGCTTCCGAAAGGGAGAAGCATGGTATTAGGTTTCAAAAAGGAGTGGCTTGTGGAAGGGTCAGGCTGAGTGGAGTGCCGTGAACATGAGCACTCTTGTCAGGAGGCCACCTAAAGGAAGCAAGATGGCTGTCAGGCTGTTCTGAGGCTCCTCAGAGTCTCCTGTAGCCCTTTTCTTCTTTCTCAGAGATGTCAGTTTGTCTCAAGGCTTAGGGTGACACTTGAGCAGACAGGTGTTCTAGAAGAGGACTTGCTAGAATTGGCGTCTTTCACATTATAGGTAGAGTGGGATATAGCATTTGTCAGACCTTTGGGCTGAGCCCTGTCTGTTACTAAGACTTAGGTCTGTGTGTAAAGAAAGGCAAGTGACCAGGTCCTGTGCTTCTGGTGTCTGATTCAAAGCCTGCCTTTGCCAGATTGTGCTGTACCGGGAGCAGGAAGTCCTGGACTGTGACTGTGACATGGCCTCTGTCCACCACCTGTTGTCTCAGATCCCTCAGGACCTGCCCTATGAGACGCTCATCAGCAGAGCAGGAGACCTCTTTGTTCAGTTCCCCCCTTCTGAACTTGCAAGGGAGGCAGCTGCACAGCAAGAGGCTGAAAGGTGAGGTGGACAAGGTGCTGCTACAGCCAGGGCAATGGAAGCCAGCAGAGGGTGGGTTTGGGAGCCAGGTGTTTACAGAGGTACACTGTAGCAGGTTCTGTGCTACAGGCCAGACAGGTCTTTGTCTAGAAGAGCCTGCTGAGCAGTAGCCTGCTCTGTGGCAGCCCTCTCAGTGTCTTGTGCCCCTCTGTGCCACCTTCTGCTCTCATCCACAGAACGGCAGCCTCTACTTTCAAAGACTTTGAGCTGGCATCAGCCCAGCAGAGGCCAGATATGGTGCTGCGGCAGCGGTTTCGGGGACTTCTGCGGCCTGAGACTCGAACAAAAGATGTCCTGACCAAACCAAGGACCAACCGCTTTGTGAAACTGGCAGTGATGGGGCTAACGGTGGCACTTGGAGCAGCAGCACTAGCAGTGGTGAAGAGTGCCCTGGAGTGGGCCCCTAAGTTCCAGCTGCAGCTGTTCCCCTGAACTCAGCCCCAGGAGCCACTTCCGTACCCAGTGCACCAAGCTCTCCCCATTCCCAGAAAGGCACTAGAGGGTGGGATTGCTGTCATTAAAGGGTTCCTGTCAGGGGTGTTCTGTTCTGCCACCCTTGGCAGCTTGTCTTTTGGCTTTGTGGCTAATGGCAACACTGCCTGACACTGGGTTTAGTGGACCTGAGTGCTCTGTGCTCCTCAACTGCTGCAAGTGGCTGTGGTGCCCCTGGCTACCCAATTCACTGCCTAGAAGAAAGTTGGGCCCGAAGATGCCCTCCTTACCGCACCACGTGTCCTGCATCTCCTAGACAAAGCAGGCAGGAGCTGCCAACAAAGTCTAGCCTTGGGATGAAAGCGAGGGGAGAGGACTGTAGCTTGGGGGCCAGTTGGTTAGAGACAGGCATGAGCTGGGTTCTAGTTAAATTTTATGATCCCAGCCTAGAGATCACTTGCAGAGGAATGTTAACCCCCCTGAACGGTGTTGCCTGTGTCTCCCTATTTCTCTACAAGCCACATGACATTACCTATAAAGACATTTTTAATACTATTTTTATGATTGTATACTACACCAAACATAGCGAGTATTCTCACTTAAGAAAAATGACTTATATATGTATGCAGGTGTCCACAGAGGCCAGAAGTGGACTTGAGATTTCATGGAGCCTGGTGTGGGTGCTGGTATCTGAGTGCTGGTCCTCTACTAAAGCTCAAGCAGGAAGTGCTCTCAACTGTTGAGCCATCTCTCCGGCCTCCTCACTCACACAGTTCCTTCATGGAGAAGCTATCAGTGATGAGCTTATATTGGCCTGACATTTGTTTCCTTTTTTGGAGGGGAATAGAACCCAGGGCCTTGTACATGTGAGGCAAGTGTTCTACCACTGAGTAGTACCAAACTTTTTAGTAGTTTTTATTTTTGAGACAGGGTCTATTTAAGTTACCCAGGCTAGCCTTGAACTTTTGATCCTCCTGCCTCAGCTCCCGATTATCTGGGAGGACAGGGTTGCACCTGAGATATATTCCCTGCTCAGTTTAGCCAAAGTTGCTTTGTGAACAGCCCCACGCCCCAGTGTCGCCCCCATCTCACTTTCTGATTTCCCACTCATCACCCACTTGGCCTGTGTATTGATCTCCTCAGCTGCTGGTCTCAGGCTGGGAATGTCCTTGGAAACTTGCCAGCATGTAGACAGGTTTTGGCAGGAATCCCATACCACCAGCCTCGCTTACCCCTGGGCTCCTCCAGGAGGGCACATGGGATCCATGGGATCACTCGGTCTTCCTAGGATGGCTTTGTTAAAAGCAAGGCCAGGTTTGTTTTGAAGAGACTCTGGCTTGAAAACAAAAGTGCCTTTTGCTGCTCTAAAGAGTGTATAGTAGGAAGCATCTGCATGCCTCCATCTCCTGATCATTCCTGGGCACTCTTCTCCAGTCATACCATGTCCAGACCCAGTGTGTCCCTGTGCCCGCCGCATGCCGTGGACACTCTGTGTGCTGGGCAGCCACAAGCCAGAGCACATAGAAGGTGTCCAGGCTGAATCACACAAAGCACTTTAACCAAATCAAGCTGGAGTGGTTAAGTCATTCTCCACACAGGAGCCCTGCCTAGAGTGAGTGATTCACAGGGATTAGTTCAGGACAAAGGAGGATTTTCCAGGATCCAGAGTGATAAGGTGACAAATACTGTTTAGTCTCCCACAGGAGCTTGTCATCTGTACCTCTAGCAAGCATACTTGAAGAGCTGTAGGAAGTGTGCTGGCTGAGGGGAGGGGCATGGGCCCAGGGTCCAAGCCACAATTCTGCATCCAAACAAGCAGGTGGCACTGGCTTGTGCTGAGCTGAAGAGTGGTGTGTGCCCATACCAGGACTCCCCTGCTACTAAGAAGCGTTGTCAATTTACCTTCAGGTACTTACTTAACTCTGTAAAGATATGTGTAGATGTTTTGTACAGAGCCCTGTATGAAATAAACACCCTTATGTGGTTCCTAATCACTTGTCCTTGTACCTCTACTGCTGCCTGGAAATGGACCTGGTCTCAGGTACCCACCAAACTCTACCCTGGGCCCAGCTGGGGCCTGTAGACTAGACTTGTCAGCCTTGACTGGCAGCACACAGCCTTATCCAGTTTTGTTTCACATACAGATGTAATCAGTTAAGGGCGAAAGTCCTGGTTCTAGCAGCCAGCAAAGGCTAGGCAAGCCACTTCCCTATCTTGATACCCAACTTAGACAAGAGAAGCAGTTTAATTAGCACACAGAACAAAGGTCCAGTGACCTCAAGTCATCTCTGGGCACTGATGTGAGAAAGAATTGGGAACAGAAGTCACGTAATGCACAGTTCTGTTGAGGGTGTGACTTGGCACTAACTCAAGTCCAGGGCAGGCTGAGCTGTCCCACTACTACCTGAAAGGTCAGTGCCACCTCCTCAGTGGTGACTTCTGTAAGGTGCAGCCTCCTGTTTGTGGACAGTGCTCTCATCTGGGAGGGGACATGCCTTCAGTGCTTTGCTTAGGACATGTTTATGACAAGGGCCTCTCGGTATGAGCTAGGTTAGGTGGGCAGACACTCAGTAGCATGCCCAAGCAGAGGCAAGCAGGAGACTGATCCAAAATCAAGGCTGAGACTCCAGGCTTCCATTCTTCCTTTAATCCCTTTGTGAGCATGAGTAAGGATTTTTAGCAAAAGTGTTTCGATTTTTTTTTTTTAAAGATTTTGTTTTCAATTATGTGTACATATGATTGCAGGTGTCCTCAGAAGTTGGAAGTTACCAGCCAGAGTTACAGTAATTGTAAGCCACCTGACACAGGTGCTGGAGACTGAACTTGGGTACTCTTGGAAGAGCAGTACATGCTCTACATGTTTTCTAAGTACCAGTCATACAGGAAGTGTGGCCTTCATACTGCAGCTGCTGTGGCACCATCACCTCAGAAGGGACTGGATGGGTCACAGAGTGGAGGGAAAGTACCAGAACAGCAAGGCCTTACCTCTTGCCTGACTGTTAAAGCAGAATGGACCACCTCCCTGATCAGTTGCAGCAGTTCCTGAAACTGCTCTGCTCCTTACCTGATGTGCCCAGATGTGCCAAGCCTTTCCTCCAGTCTCTAGATGCTGCCGTGGCCTCCCATCCCAGCAGCCATCCCTCCAGCCTTCAAGCCCTTCTCTGTAAATTTCATCAGTCTGCACTAATACTGGCCCTAGCAATGCTTGTCCTAGGAATTTAGGCATGGTGGTGTCAGAGCTGAGCTAGTCTGATTTTCCCCAACTGCCAGAGCCAACAGATCCCCTCTAGGTGCTTTTCCAAGCTCCCCAGAGCTCACTATCCAGCCTGCATAGCATTCAACCTAGGACATTTGCTCCCCCAAGCACAACACACCTCCCTTCCTGGGAAACAACTTTAATTCACTTATTCAAAGGGGGATACAGAGCTGACCCCATGGGCTATGTTTGCTGACCTACCAGGATTGGGTTCACCACAGTGCTTAGAGATGCCAGGTCCTCAACAGCAACAGCAGCGAAAGTGCCCAGAAAGCCAGCAAGGCAAAGGGTGAGGATCTGGGTCCTCAGAGAGCATGCTGAGGGGAACAGTCACTCAGGGCGGCTCAGAACACCAGCCAGCCAGCCAGGCCTTAGGTCAGGGCTGTGTTTAATTGAGGCTGGTGGCTAGTAAGGGTAGGGTATCTAGCTCAGGGCCATAAGGGCTAGTCAGTAACCCCGTGGAGCAACATGACACTGGCTCAGCTGGGGCTCCTGTAAGACACCAAGCTGGCAGCACAGCTCAGGGCCTTTTCCCTGGCCAAGCTTAAAGGTACAGTGGCCAAACCAGAGTTAAAACCCCTGGCCTAGTCCTGCTGTTTAGCTGCTACACATGTGGGTCTTGGTCAATATTGAGGGCCACCATCTTCCAACTCAGTGGCAGTTCTGACAGCTAGGATGGCAAGGAATCCCATTGACCCGGCAGCGGCAGCCCCCACTGGTGTCCCCTGGGCCCTAAAGGATAGAGAAAAGAGGGTATCAGTGTGGTAAAAACAGGCTATCCCCAAGTCACATCACCACTCCAAGGCAGAGCCCATCTGAAGGTAGAGACTGGCTGCCAAAAGCCCTCCTGCAAAGAACAGCCTTGGCAACCTGAAGGAGGCAACTATGGAAGCCTTTCAACCAAGCCCATCTCAACCCCTCCAGCACCCTCAACTCCATGGTCTTCTCTCCAGGCTAGAGAGGGAAAGGACTGTGGCTGCAGGTGGATCAGCACCTGGACAGAGGGAAATAGTACAGTTCCCTCTGGACCACCTGTCTCTAAGTCCACCAGTAGTGATGCCAGCTCTGATTCCAGCAACCCACTTCTAATAATGACTGCCACCACATACAGGGCACTCAACCTGGGATAGGCATCCACTGAGCACTTCTCTTATACTAGAGATAGGCCCTGTCTCCATTTTGTGGAGGAAGAGTCTGAAGTGAGAGATGGCAAATACATGCCAGAGGGAGGGATTTGCAATCCCCCTCCCAACTCCAGACTGACCCTGACTTGCTCTCCCTAAAAGCAGAATGCAGGGCAAGCCTTGCTGCACACGCCAGGTCTGAGGCCTGGCGAGCCCTCCACATGAGCATGGCTAGAGGTAAGAGGCAAAAGCCTGGGATAGCCAGGCTCCAGAAATATTTACTGTGGCGTTTTGATAACTTAAAAGACACTTTTAAGATGTAAAAAATTCTTAACCCTCAAGTCCAGCAAGGTGACACATACTAATCTTTAGCACGCAGGAGGCTGAGACAGGAGGATTGCCACAAATTCCAAGCCCAGGCTACAGAGTGAGAAACAGTCTAAGGAATAAAAGAAAATCTGCTGGAAAAAAAAGGCAGTGGTGGCGCATGCCTTTAATCCCCACACTGAGGAGGCAGAGACAGGCAATCTCTGTGAGTTGGAGGCCAGCCTGGTCTACAGAGTGAATTCCAGGACACCCAGGGCTACAAAGAGAAACACTGTCTTGAAAAAAAAAAAAAAAAAACACTGTCTTGACAAAGAAAATGGTCCCCTGAGCCGGTGAGATGGCTCAGCAATGAAAGGTCTTGTCACACAAAAAGATGGAAGAGGGGCAACTCCACTAAGCTGTCCTCTGACATATGAACACCACAGCGCTCGCTCTCTCTCTCTCTCTCTCTCTCTCTCTCTCTCTCTCTCACCCCTCTTCCCCCTCCTTCCTCCTCCCTTCCCCCCCTCCCCATCCCTCCCCTACTCCCACTCCCCCACATACAGGTGCACAGACAATAAAACATAAAATTAGGCCAGACTTGGTAGCACACACCTTTAATCCCAGCACTTGGGAAGCAGAGGCAGGGTGATCTCTTAAACTAGAGGACAGCTCAGTCTACATAGTAAGTTTCCAGGTCAGCCATGGTTATATAATAAAACCCTGCCTCAGAAATAAATAAGTCCTTCCCTTTAAGGTGTATATGGTAGCTAGACTCAGTTGATGGCTGAAGTTTTGAGGCCATTCCAGGAACTACACCACCCTCAACTCTTCAGTACCCTGAAGACTCACCCCAGGGCCCCAGCGTGGACCCTTGGTGACCCAGCAGATCTCAGTGTGGCAGACGGTGCAGCGGATCCAGTCACAGCCATCCTTCTTCTGGACCACAATCCGGCACTGTGGGCAGTGCATGGCCTCACCCTGCTGCAGCATCACCTGAAAAAGGCAGTGTAGCTCCTGAGGCCTTGCCCTCCGCAGTGTACTCTCCTCAGAGCCTGGCATGGCTAGCTGCTACTCTGTGTCTGAGGGCTCCCCAACCCAGACTCTTCCTACAGCTCCACACCTGACACCCTTGAAAAGAGGGGTGCAACCAGAAGGGAGACCGGGTAAGCCTCCAAAACCATGGGTCCCAAGCAGCCATAAGTCCCCAGGCTCTTGCTGAGGACCCTGCCTTACCCTCAGCATCTCCGTTGTCTGCCGGGCAGCCACGTCATTCTGAGCCCGAAGGGCCAAGTCGTCCTGATACTCCCTGCAATTCATGCGCTCATGGATGGCCTGCAGGGCAAGGGGCTCTGAGTTAGACTTTTTTGCTTAAGGTGAGGGGCAGAAGAGGCCCACACTGGCACTGAGTACCTCAGAGGTCACCAGCTAAAGCCCTCACTTAGGAAACTTGACCCATTTTACAGAAGCCATTTTATAGAAGACGTGGTTCAGGGAAGTAAAGCCAGGGCCATCAGGAGGAACCTAATATAAGTCCTATTTGGTTAGGTAGTGATGGGCACTGTACTGTAACCCTAAAACAGCTCTCCCCTGTGACGGGCTGAAGCCTCTTGCAGTTGTCATAGCCAGTCACAGCAAACCCCAGATAGATAAAGGCAGTGAGGCCACATGGGCCTCATCCCACCTTGCAGAGCAGACAGTTGACCCGGGAGCACACAGGACAGGTGAACTCGTTGACATCATCCTCAAAGAAGCACCAGCCCCTGCAGTCGGGGGTCTTGCAGTGGTAGCTCAAGGTGCTGCGGTTCTCTGCGATCGACACACCCAGGTCCAGGAAGCGCTGGTAGTCCTCAGGGGACAGGAGCTGCACACACAGGGCTTTGTTGCTGGAGTTCAGAGCACCCAGCAGATGCCCTCCTCCTATCAAATGCTCCCAGGTAACCCAGAACCTCAACCCACTCCCCAGCCTTGGTTTGTTTGTTTGTTTTGGGGGGAACAGGGTTTCATGTAATGGTGGCTGGCTTTCAATTCCTGGTGTGTCTCTACTTCCCAAGAGCTGCCATTGCAGATGAGCCATCACTAGGGCTCAAGCTCTGTTCTTCAGAGCCCTTCCAGCTCTTCAATTTAGACAGCCTTGACCCAAAGCTTATCACTCCAGCACTTGGGAGGCTGTGGCAGGAAGTTGGCAAAGCTCTGACAGTGGAGGGCCATGATGGCTACAGAGCTAAGGGACAGTGATGAATGCTTCAGAACTGCATACCTAAGGACTTTAATTGAGGACAAACAGCCAACAGAGCCAATTTTATGAGAAAAAAAAAAATGGACACAAGTGATAGGGGACAAAAAGGTTAGATTCCTATCCTGGAACCAGTACAGTAGCACAAGCCATTAAATCCCAGTACTTTGAAGGCTGGAGCCGAAGGATCACTGAGAGTTTAAGGCCATCTGTACCACATCCGGTCTCAAAGACCAATGTGGACTCAGATCCACTGCACTCTGTGAACAGTGCGGCTGTGTCCCGGACTTGACCATATGCTGGTGCCCTCTGCCCCTCATGAGTCTGCTTCACCTGGCACAGTCCCAAGCAGTGTTAGCCGCACTCCCTAAATGCAGAGAGCAGAAACGAACGCTCCTTGAAGAAGCAGTGGCAAACATGCAACTCGAGTCAGTAAGGGGCAGTCAGGCCTTTGTTCTGCATCTTAGCTGGGTGTTTAAAATAAGTGACGTGTCAAAACTCACATACCTGCACACCTGTAAGGGTGTATTTTGTCATGTGTGAATTTACAGCGAATGATGTTACTTCAAAAATACTGTCTGGGACCAAAGAAATGGCACAACAGGCAAGGGTGTTTGCTGCCAAACATGTGCATATATACATATATACACACACACATACATATGTATCTGGGAACATTAACCCATGCACTCAGGAGGCACTGAAGGGTAGACCTCTGAGTCAAATCAACCAAGACTACATAGTGAGACCCTGTCTCAAAAAAAACAAAACAAAACAAACAAAAAACAAAAAAAAACCCAAAACCAAAATATTACCTGCTGAGAAAGAAGGAAAGAGAACAAAATGCTACTGGACAATGTCTAGGGCCTGCAGAGTTGGGGCTACTTTTTTATTTCTCCCTATTCTCTGCCACTTTGTTTTTTTGTTTTATTTTTTATTTACTTATTTTTGAGACGGTGTTTCTCTTTGTAATCCTGGTTGTCCAGAACTCACTTTGTAGACCAGGCTGACCTTGACTCAGAGATTCACTTGCTTCTGTCTCCTGAGTGCTGGAACTAAAGCTGTGTGCCACCACTGCCTGGTTATTCACCACCACTTAGTAAGAACACCACCACGCCATCCTGCTAACACCTGCTCCTCTCACTGCCATACCTAAAGCTTGAGTGAGGACCTGGGGGCTTCTAGGGTGTTCTGTAAGCAGCCCCTTGGCAGAATGACCTTCTCAGGAAATCTCTGAGCCAGTGGCCATGAGGGCCAGTGTCCTGGCATTTCCAGAGCACAATAAGGACACTTCAGCAAGGCCCAGGCGCTGACCCACTCAGAAGCCCCATGGACAAGGTAAAAGCTGCTTTGAACATAAAACTGAAATTCTCCAAATTCTATTCTCTTAGATGTCCTTCCTACCTCAGCAGAGTCCTTTGGGCCTTGGGCTTGAGAAACATTTGGTAAAATTTGGGGGGACCTCAGGAGAAACATGGTCAGAGGAGGCAGGAGCAAGGGGAAGGGGGGTGGATCTGTGCATGCCTGGGGTCCATCCATCTGGACGCTGGCCACTGTGGGCCTGCTTTCCTGTCTATGGTCAAACCCAGGAGCTGTGCTTGCTAGGCAAGTTCTGGACCCACTAGCCCTTAATTTTGTATGACAGCCTTTCTGTGTAGCTCAGGCTGGCCTCAAGCTTTTTGTCCTGCTGCCTCGGCAGTGCTAGGCTGACAGGATGGACTGCCGTGCCAATTCTGCTCCCATTTTTACCCATGAAGGGCCATATTACCACAGCATTTCAGACCATGGTTCATGTTGGCCCCACAGGGAATATGGGCCTGAGCATATCATTTGCACTGGTTAACAGGATTACAGCAAAGCAGTCTCTATACAATTAAGAGTTTTTGCTTGGAACACTGAAACCTCACTAACCAGGGCCAGGGGACAGTCCTGGTTAGCCTACTTATGGAGGGGGCTGAAGTAGTTATCCCAGGCAATGCCATCATCACAAACCATCTCATACTCACCACAGTAGACAAGCCAGGAGCCAACCCTGAAGCACAGAAACCCCAGCTCCACCCATACGGAAGCACTACTTTGCAATTCACAAACCACTCCAGGCACCAGGCACCAGGCACCAGGCACCAGGCACCAGGCACCAGGCACCAGGTCTGAAGTGACTGGTTACAAAACAAAAGCAGCCGCACCATGAACACACTAGCAGATCCCACCTGTGGTGCTGGCCCAGGGCAGAGCAGGGGCTGAGTGTCTGCGGGTTCATCTCCTCCCTCCGATGCTGCTCTGCCTGGGCCCCAGGCACTCTGAGTGGACACTCTTGGGAAGCATCTGCCTGGGGATGCAGATGCTGCTGACTCAGATTCCTTCCCCCCCATGGCCTTACCGCTCGGATCTCCCTCTCCAGCAGCTTGCCAGGGCACGAGTAGGTGCTGTCAATGAAGGGGCAGGATACCTCTGCCTCCTGGCTGTTTCGGATGGTGCCCTGCAGGCACTCCCTGGAGGCGGGGAGGGTGGTAATTAGGTTCATTTCAACCTCCACAGGGACTCCAGCCCTCAGATGGCAGGGTCTAACCGAGCCCTTTCTTCCCATCCCTCTCTTCAGCCTGTCACCAAGGCCCCACTTCTATCCACCCATCATCCTGGCCACTCTCTGGTCTAGGGCACTGGCATCCCTGCCCAGGGGACTGCAGTAACCACCTCCTTGATCCCTGTCTCTCTAGCTGGTGCAAATGCCCACTTTCAGCACTGCAGCAGTACCACCCAAAGAGGCCCAGAGTGGCTCAGGGCTTTTGTCACCTGCACAGGCACAACTATCCCGTCCCACCACACCCACCATCCCTCTGCTCCCTGATCTTTGCAGACAGCTTTCCAGCCTCTGCTCCAGCACAACTTCCTTAGGGGCTGCCAGCCCTGCCCCTAACAACCTGAGCAAGGCTCACAACCTCGTTATTTAGCATGTGGCATTTTATACATTAACAAAGACTCCCCACTAGAACATAAGCTAGAAGGCAGCACTCCACCAGGGCCCCCTATGTGAATGAACATACTTTTCCCAGCTAAAGGGTAGAAAGGCTGCACAGGAGACCCAAGAGAAAATGCACACACTACAGGGCAGAGTGCTGTGGGCTGTCAGAGCTTGGCCCTAATGTCTTTACATATGCCCAGGCAGTGACAGGCAGTGAGGAAGGGCAGTGGCTCTGGAGTCAGAACGCTCGTCTCGTTTCTGAGCTTCTTGCAAGTTGTGTAGCCTTCACAACATGGATGCTTGTTTACCATTCTCTGTTTACCATTCCTTTTACTTTGGATTTTTGGGACAAAGTCTCATGTAACCCTGGCTGACCTTGAACTCACTATATAGCCGAAGCTAGTCTTGACCTTCTGATCCTCTTGCCTCTCCCTCCCGAGTGCTGGTATTCCAGGCATGAGCCACAACACCTCTTGCATAAATGGTGTTTTGTGGGAATCCAATGAGATAAAGAACAAGGCTGCCCACAGTTCACTGTGGCTTTGGTGAGCACTGTTGCTAGTGGGAGTTGGGCCGCACCTGCAGAAGGTGTGCAGACACTCACGCAGCACCACGGCCTCGCCGGGCGCCAGCACTGAGTAGCACACAGGGCACTCAGCGGGCTCGGTATTCAGCACCAGGCTCCTCTGCTCCAGCTGCACGTGCTGCAGGTAGTTCCCCTCCTGCTGCTGCTGTTTCCGCTGGGCACACGGGCAGGGCAGGGCCACCAGGTGGGTCAGGGTCTCAGTTGTTCAGATAGGAAGTAGGACAGGGCTGGGGTCGTATGGGGGGCAGCAAGGCAGTAGGGGGCTGGGAACATGGGCAGGCCAAGACAGCCAGGGTGGGGCTACAGCACAGTAAGAAGCTAGGTGAGGGGACCAGGGCAGTAGAGAAAGAAAAGGTTCAGGGTACAAGAGGGAGTGGCGGGTTCAAGCTGGAGGCAGAGCCAGGCTGCAGGTAAGGCTTGGCTAGGCATGGGGTCACGGTCAAGGCTGGTCAGGCTGCGCTGAGTCTAAGGGGAACGCAGGTGAAATAGAAGCAGGCTTTTTGAGTGGGAGCACCAGAGTTGGGTGTCTGCTGTATCAGTGTTTGTGTTGGGAACTGACTACTCTAGGGAAATGAGAAGACAGACTCACTCCCAAGGAGCACAGGAAGGCAGTCCATGAGAGAGGAAGGGAGAAGAGGGGGTACAGTAGGAGCCAAGATGGGGTTCCAGGCCAGGGGCTGAGATTTGGGCTGAGGTATAGCATAGTTAGCGTAGAGACGCTTGTATACTTGGGAGGTGGGGTGTCAAAGTGAAGGTGCAGAACAAGTGAGGAGCCTGGCTGTGCATCACACCCAAAAGTGAGTCTCAGCCCCAGAACTGGCCTCAGAGAGAGGCAGCTCTCGATCCACAGCAAGGTTATGGCTTAGCAGTGTGCTCATGAGAGGAGTGCAGTACAGTAGCCAGGGGCCCAGCAGTGTGCAGGTGGTTCCCTTTGTGGCTTAGCCTTTCTAAGCAGCCTGCAGATGTCTGTCCCTGGACATGTGTGCCCACCTGCTGGTACTGGCGCAGCGCCTGCTCCTCTCCAGCCAGGCGTGCTCGCTCTTCCTCATCGGGCTGGTATGAGGCAGGTATCTGGTAGGTCTCTGGCCTTGCACGACAGCACATCTCACAGCCAGGCCGTGTGGGTTTGTTGATGAAAGTACAGCCAGGGCACTGCCAGCCCACCTAGATGCAGAGGGGGTGTGAGGTCGGCTGGGTTTAGCAGAGAAGACAGCGCGCACATGAAGTAAGGTGCTTACCGGTGGCGACTCTGGTGCTGCGTCTGGCTGCCCCGGCTCCTGGTGGGCCCTGGGCTTGGGAAGGATGGGCTCCAGGGGGCCCCGTGGCTGCAGGGTAAGGTCCTTGAAGCCCAAATCTGCAGAAGGAGTGTGTGTGGATCCAGGCTGCCCAGGTATTCACGTGCTGAACCAGCCCAGCACATCCCACTTTGAGGCATCTGGCAACTCTGCAGTGTTTCTAGCCTCTTCCTGAAGGTGGACATCCAGGATACCCCAAGGCCATGGCTTTACCTCACCCACAACTGTACCTTCATGAACCCCATCCCTTTTGAGAGGAGGAGCTGCCTAACCCTGACTCCATCACGCTAGAACGTTCACCAAGAAAGAGGCCTGAACATCTTCAGTCAGGAGGGCAAACAGAGGCCTGAAGGGGTCAGGGCTAGGAGGGGCTGAGATAGGGCAGCTGAATGCTATGTCTTTTGCCACCAAGGACAATGATTGGGTGACTGACAAAACCCAAACGAGAGTGGCCGCACTGTGTCAGTGTCAAGCCAGAGAGAGGGTTCAGTGGGCAAAGGTGTTTGCCACCAAGCCTGATGACCTGAGTGTAAAACCTTGGCCCCCACAGTGGAAAGACACTGACTCCCGAAAGGTGCCCTCTTTCCTCTACGTGTGCACATGTGCAGATAGCATGTGTCCAGCCACACACACAAATAAATGTAACTTTTAAATTACTTTGTTGAGGGTTGTCTTTTTAAGACAGGATTTCTCATATAGTTTTGGCTGTCCTGGAACTTACTCTGTAGACCAGGCTAGCCTCTCTGCCTCTCAAGTGCTGGGATTAAAGGAATGTATCACTATGCCTGGCCCAATAAATGTAATTTAAAAATCAAAAACGCTGGGCAGTGGTGGCACACACCTTTAGTCCCAGCACTTGGGAGGGTCAGAGTTTCAGGACACCTAGGACTAAACACAGAAACCCTGTCTCAAAAGAAAGATTGCACTATATAGAAATTCATTTCCTGCACAGACAGTTGTTCAGAAAAATGGCCTTTCTTTTTTAAAAAACTACACAAGTATTCAGGGGAGGAAGATCTCATTCCCTAAGATTCTGCACTCAGGGTAAAGCTAAAGGAGGAAGATGTTTCTCTGTACAACTGTGAACCTTTCTACAGGTCTGAAATACTGCAGACAAAGAAGCCATACTAAATCCTAGTTACAAACAAATAGAAACACGGAACCCTGATGGACAGAGACAGAATGAGCATGCTCAAGGTCACATAGCTAGCAAACGCCAGGCCAGGACTAAACAGCCCCTCTCCTCATGCCAGACCTGCTCAAGAGTTCTACAAAAAGCTCCCTCCCCATCTGTCATCCTCATCCATGTACAGGGCCGTCCAGTACATCCCTGACAGAGCTTCACCTTCCAACATCCGAAGCTGCCGCTGCCGCTGCAGCTCCTGCGGGTTGAGTGAGGTGTTGCAGGCAGACAGCAGGTAGAGGTAGGCGCTGTCTCCGTTCTGTCGAACACCATGCGAATGCAGGGTCTCCTGGTCTCGTGCCAGCCTCTGTCCAACCACCCACTGCTGCAGGCTGGGTGGAAAGCCATAATCTAGAAACACCTGGGGAAGGGGGCAGTTATAGTTTGAAAGTACAACATCTATTGTCACACTGACATCTGAACACTTGATTCAAGTTGGGGGTGATGTTTCCTGAAACTCTCGAAGTCCTGGCTGACAGAGGTGGGCCACTGAAGGCTGGCTTTGATGGCTAGAGCCTACCCTGCTTTCACCCTAGTTCTTTGCTCCCTGGCCATATGAAAAGCCACAACTGAGGCCAGGCATGGTGGCAGATGCATACCTTTGATCCCAGAACTCAGGAGGCAGAGACACATGGATCTCTGCAAATCGGAGGCCAGCCTGGTCTGCAAAGTGAGTTCCAGACCACCCAAGGTTAAAAAGTCAAACCCTCTATTTACAAAAGGAGAGAGGAGGGCTGGAGGGCTGGCTGGTGGTTAAGAGAACTGGTTCAATTAACAGCACTCACATGGTGGCTCACAATCATCCATAACCCCAGTTCCAGAGGATCCAACAGGCACACACATGATACAATACACACATCAGGCGAACATTCATACATAAAGTAAAATAAATAGCTCTTTAAAAAAAAAGTATAACGGAGGGCAGAAGAGAAAAAAATGGCCACAGCTGTAAGCTCCTGTCCCCTGGATGGAGTCTCTCAAGCACCACCCCTTCCCATGATGCACTGTGTCCTCTGACCTGTAAGCCAAAACAAACCTCTCCTCAAGTTGTTTCTAGCAGGTGTTTGACCACAGCAACAGAGCATATAGGGTGGGAGGGACACAGAGAGGATGGAGAGAGCAGAACGGAAATACAAGCCAGAGAGGAGCCCACCTGCCTCCTGCCCCTCACTCACCATGTCCTTGAGAGAGGCCACTGTCATATCAGGACGCACTGTGAGCCAAATGGTGACAGTGTGCAGGTAGGCATCCTCCACGCTCACACACAGTCTGTGGGAGAGAAGGCAGGCAAATGTTCATACACATGTGCAGGTGCTAGGTGCTCATTAGTTTTGTGTCAATGTATACAAGTTAGAAGAGAAAATATCAACTGAAAAACGCCTCCATCAAATTGGTCTATAAGCAAGCCTTTCCTTTTTAAAAATTAATTTTTTTTGTTTTTTTTTTTTTTTGGGTTTTTCGAGACAGGGTTTCTCTGTGTAGCTTTGGAGCCTATCCTGGCACTCGCTCTGGAGACCAGGCTGGCCTTGAACTCACAGAGATCCGCCTGCCTCTGTCTCCCGAGTGCTGGAACTAAAGGCGTGTGTCACCAAAGCCTGGCCTAAAAATTAATTTTTTAAGGCTTATTTATTTTATGTATATGCTTTATCTACATATAGAGACTGCATGCCAGAAGAGGGCATCAGATCCCGTTATAGATGGCTGCAATCCACCATGTGGGTGCTGGGAATTGAACTCAGGACCTCTGGAAGAGCAGCCAGTGCTCTTAACCTCTGAGCCATCTCTCCAACCCTAAAAATTAATTTTTTAAAGACTTATTTCATGTGTATGAATGTCTGCCCTCATGTATATATGCCATGTGTATGTGGGTTTGCCTGTATGTGCATATGCGTACCACTTGTGCCTGGTACCTGCGCAAGCCAGAAGTGGATGCCAGATCCCCTGGAACCAGAGTTACAAAGAGTAGTGAGCCACCATGTGGGTACTGAGAACCGAACCTAGCTCTTCTACAAGAACAGCAAGCCTCTTAACTGCTAAGACAACTCTCCAGGCCAACTGTGGGCAATGTCACCTCTGGGAGGTGCTATCTCTGGGCAGGTGGTCCTGGGTTGTACTAAGCAGCAATCTGGGAAGCCGGGCATTGGTGGCGCATGCCTTTAGTTCCAGAATCAGGAGACAGAGGCAGGCGGATCTCTGTGAGTTCAAGGCCAGCCTGGTCTCCAGAGCGTGTGCCAGGATAGGCTCCAAAGCTACACAGAGAAACCCTGTCTCGAAAAACAAAAAGAAAGAAAGAAAGAAAGAAAGAAAGAAAGAAAGAAAGAAAGAAAGAAAGAAAGGAAGGAAGGAAGGAAGGAAGGAAGAAAGAGAAAGAAAGAAAGAAAGAAAGAAAGAAAGAAAGAAAGAAAGAGAAGAAAAGAAAAGAAAAGAAAAGAAAGGAAAAGAAAAGAAGCAATCTGGAGGCTGGAGAGATGGCTCAGAGGTTAAGAGCACTGACTGCTCTTCAATAGGTCCTGAGTTCAATTCCCAGCAACCACATGGTAGCTCACAACCATCCGTTATAAGACCTGGTACCCTCTTCTGGTGTGCAGATATACATGGAAGCAGAATGTTGTGCACACAATAAATAAATAAAATCTTTAATAAAAACAGAAAGAAGCAATCTGAGCAATGGGGAGCAAGCCGGTAAGCAGCACTCCCCATGACCTCTGCTTCAGGACCTGCCTCCAGGATTGTACTTCCCCCTTTCCTCCCAGTTGCTTTTGGTCAGTGTTGATCACAGCCACAGAAAGCTAGCCAGCATAACCCACAGGGACAGCCTACCTGGGCCGTCTCTCTGGATCCCCATCCTCCATAAGTGTCCTAGTCCTTTATTTTTATTTTGAGACAGGCTCTGTAAGTTGCCAAGGCAAGCCTTGAACTTATCACCTCTCTGTTTCAGTTCCCAAGAATCTGTCACCAAGCCTGGCAAAAATTTTTGTGGGGGAAAGGAAGATTCTTCTGGTTTTTTTTTTTGTTTTGTTTTGTTTTGTTTTTTTTTTTTTTTTGAAACAGGGTCCCACATAGATCAGGCTGGCCTTGAACTCCTGATGAAGCTGAAGATGCCCTTGAACTCCTGATCCTCCCCCTTCCCTCACTCAGTGTTGGGATTACAGTCTGTCCTGGCTCCATCTGTTCCTGCCAAATGAGCAGCATCTGGTATTGAAGACACATCTGGATACTAGTGGCATTAAATCGTTTAACCCACTTAATCCTTTCTGTCAGCCTGAGGCAGGCCCTGCCACATCCTTTTCCAGACAGAAACATACTATGGCAGCTGTGCTACAGTAACAATCAATAGCCATCATGGTGACTTAAATCCAAACTGTATCATTCCAAACAATGTCTGACTTTGTTTTCTGTGCTGGAGATTGAACTGAGAGCCTCACACACCCCAGGGAATCACTCCACCATGGAGGCCACATGTTCTTTGTGTAGCCCTGGTCATCCTGGAACTTGTTTTGTAGACCAGGTTAGCCTCCTGAGTGCCAGGATTAAAGGAATGCACCACCACCACCCAGCTCAGACCAGATTCTTAACCTTCAAATTATTTTAGGAATTTGGAAACATAAAAGTACACATTCTGGGGGCTGGAGAGATGGGTCAGAGGTTAAGAGCACTGACTGTTCATCCGCTTTGAGATCTGCTGGCGACTTCTGGTGTGCACATATACATGGAAGCAGAATGCTGTATACATAATAAATAAATAAAATCTTAAAAAAAAAAAAAGTACACATTCTGCCAGGTGTGGTTGTCAGATGTGGTGGTACATACCTCTAATCCCAGCACTCAGGAGGCGGAGGCAGGTGGATTTCTGTGAGTTCGAGGCCAGCCTGGTCTACAAATCGAGTTCCAGGACAGCCAGAGTTACACAGAGAAACCCTGTCTTGAAAAACAAAAACAAACAAAAGTACACATGCTTTAAAATGCAATACTCATTGCACAGTGAACCATTCCATAACTACAATACTATGAAACCCATACAGCAGCAGTTCTCAATCTGCAGGTCAAGACCCCTTTGGGGGGGTGGGGCCACCTTAGCCCATCAGAAAACACAGATATTTACATTATGATTCATAACAGTAGCAAAATTACAGTTACAAAGTAGCACCAAATATAATTTTATGGTTGGAGGTCACTACAACATGAGGAACTGTATTAAAGGGTCACAGAATTAGGAAGGTTGAGAACCACTGCTATAGTGGCAAGACATGTTCAGAACCAAAGAGGTATAAATTAAGGAAGCCTTGTAGTAACAAAATCTAAAAGTTACTATCTATCAAGTCTGGTAGTATACACCTGTAACACTAATACTCTGAAGACACACTGTCTTGAGTTGAAGGCTAGCCTGGGCTACACAGTGATTCATAGGCTAACTTGGACTATGGAATAAGACTTGGCTTCTAAAACAAAAAGTAAATTAAAAAATAAATATAAATGTTGGAGAGATGACTTGGTAGGTAAACGTCCTTGCTGTGCAAGGACTGCTGACCCAAGTTTATGTCCAGATCCAAAGGTGGGAAGGAGAGAACTGTGTCCTGAAAGTTCGCCAGTTTCTATACATCTAAGACAATGAACCCCGTGCTTGCTTTGGCAGCACAGACACTAAAACTGGAATGGTACAGGGAAGATCTGCACGATCCCAGGGCAAGGATGACACCTATTGTGCAAGGTTCCCTTAAAAAAAGAAAAAATAGCCGGGCGTTGGTGGCGCACGCTTTTAATCCCAGCACTCGGGAGGCAGAGGCAGGCGGATCTCTGTGAGTTCGAGACCAGCCTGGTCTACAAGAGCTAGTTCCAGGACAGCCTCCAAAGCCACAGGGAAACCCTGTCTGGAAAAAAAAAAGAAAGAAAAAAGAAACCCCCACACAGGAAGCAGTCTACCCCATAGCTCAGCCTCCTACATGAGAATCTGCCAGTGAGGCTCTGGACTTGATCCCCAGCAGGGGAAATAATCTGTCTGAGGGGTTCAGGAGGCCTCCATCCCCTTTAATGTGAGTCACACTTACCTGATGTCCTGTGTTGGGAAGACCTCAGGTTTTACTTGCACCCTGAGGGGCACCCTCTGCTCTGCCAGCCAGGTGGCATACTTCATAGCAGCCTGTTCATCTCCGCCGGCCACTGCCCGGGCGAGGCTCAGGGCCATCTCCTCTGCTGAAGATCAGCATAGAGCAAGCAGGTTAGCACCAGTTTACTTAGGGAGGCTGGGGAGGTCTCCCTAGCAAGTCATCTACCACACCTGGCTATTTTAAGTCCTTTTGGGGGGAGGAGGTGGTGCTTTTTTAGTCTTCACTCCCTTGCACACTGGACTCATGGGGTGCCCTTTTTCTCTCATGTTCAGAGTCCCCCATACTTTTCCATTCGTTTATCTGACAAGCATTTCTTGGAACTCTACTGTATGCCAGCCGTTAGTCCAGAAAGTGGAATCTAACAGTGGTTAAGACGAATAGGGTTCTTCTCCCCATGAATCTCTACTTTAAGGTTTGACAAGATAATCAGGCTGTGGTCCATTCTAGCAATAACTGAGTAAGAAGGCTAGGGAAAACCTCTAGGAGGTGAGGGAAACTGAGGCCTGAATGAGGGGTTGCTGGGCATTCCAATATGCAATAAGGAAGACTGTTTCAAGAGGCCAGAGAATGGCCAAAGTCCTTGGGCAAGAAGGGGTTGGTTCAGAACAAAAAAGCCAAGGACTGGAGGCATATCTCAGTCGTATGGCACTTGCCTTGCATGCATGAAGCCCCAGATTCAATCCGCAACAGGAGACAGCACAGAGGAGACAGGCGGGAGTGAATGAATGCAAGGAAATGGGAGCGGTCAGTAAAGGTGGCCCAGAACCCTGGCTTGGTTTTATTAGGGCAGGGTTCCCAGCAAACAGACAGTTAACACTATCGATGTTCGCCCAAATCTGGGTGGAAGGGCAAGGGATAGAGGCATATAATGTTCCCTACCCGCCTTACTCTGGTTAACTGCAATCTGTTTCCCTAACAAGCAGAAGTTCTCCAGGTTCGATGTTCTGTGTCCACTGAGTCTCCCCAGCACAGACCCAGCCCAGGGCCCATTTACACCAGCTGCAGTCGGTGCCCACCTTTCTTGGTCTTCTCGTCCATCTGGCCTGGCTGCGCCCATCCCCTCAGAAAGGGCTGCTGCTCCCGGGAAATGCTACCTCGGGGTCACCTGGGAGAGGGCGGGAGGACAGCAGCGATTCAGCCCTAGCCGGCCTCGCGCGTGGCCCAAGCGGTGTTCCGGGACGCACTCGGGCAGCATTACACTGCCCAGGGCCCAAGGCCCGGCATTGGGAGCCGGTGGAGCCCCGCGAGGGACACAGAAAGCCAAGTCCGCAGTGGGCGATGGGTCACCACGACCCAAAAGCGCGGGCGCCCCAAGGTCCGGAACCCCAGCCCCGCAGCTCGCGCTACCCGGAAGACAGAGAGGGCTGCATCCCCGGAAGAGAAAGTGAAAGTGGCAGCCCCGGAAGTGCAGCAGACCGAACGGAAAACTGTCCCTCATCCGAGATTGTGCAGGCTCACCGGCTATTGCAGGCGTCTACACTGTCCCCGGCACTTACGCTCCACCACATGGTCCCGCAGACCAGGGACACTAGGTCCCGGTGCTCACGATCGCCCCTCGGCTGAGCACCGACTCCAGCCAGGGCCTGCCGCTGGGGGGTGGGGTGGAGGGCGGGGTCTGGAGGGCGGAGGGCGGGGTTTGGAGGGTCAGCAAGTGGGCTCCTCAGTGCCCGCGGTCCTCAGGAGCTGCCCTTGCCAGCGCTGCCCCCCGCTGGTGCACAGCCAGCAGGCTCGCACCATCTCCGGGTAGCCAGGTTTTTGGGCCCGTTTTCAGTTGAGGAAACAGAGGGTTTGAATGTTTAGGGCTTGCCCAAAATCACACTGCTGGGGTTTGAATCCAAACGTGGCAGTCTCCAGAACTCACCTTGGCAGCCTGGAGACTTGTCTCTTGTATTCGCCTAGCAAAGGCTGGGAAATCTTTTCAGCCTCCACTTATTTTACATTTTCTCCCACTTTTCACCCCACAGATTAGCAAATACAGTGGGCCCCACCTGCAAAATGGATAACAAATTCATCCTCTCCTGTGCCCAGATCTCATCCGGCCGGCCCCTCGTCTGTCTGTTTCCCCTCAGATGCCCTCGGGGATCCTGTTAAAATATAGATAATAGAGTAGGGAATTAGATGCTTGCTTCCTGTACAAGCCTTAGGACCTGAGTTCAATACTCAGTGCCCCCTAAAAAACAGGGAATAGTAGTGGGAGCTTGTAAACCGGCGTCTGAAAAGGAAGACAGGAAGATCCCTGGGGTTCCCTAGCCAGCCAGGATAGCCTAACCAGTGCAGACCCTGTCTCAACAAGATGGATGGTACCCCACAGGAACATGGGCACACACACACACACACACACACACACACACACACACCCAAAAAAAAAAAAAAAAAACACGCATGAACACTTTTCCACATGCCCCTGGATTTTTGCCTGAATTTCCCACTATCTCCCTCTCCTTGGCTCACTGCACACTGAAGTGCTAGCTCTGGAATCCTGGAATAAATTAGTTGGCCAAGTTTGAAAGCTTCTGTTTTAGAATTTTCCATCCCCAACAGGGAAAGTTTGTAAATCCCAGCACTTGGGAGGTGGAGGTAGGTGACTCTGGAGAGAGAGGGGAGGAGGAGAGGAGAGGAGAGGGAAGAAAAAAAAGGAAGGAAGGAAGGAAGGAAGGAAGGAAGGAAGGAAGGAAGGAAGGAGGAAGGAAAGGAAGGAAGGAAGGAAGGAAGGAAGGAAGGAAGGAAGGAAGGAAGGAAGGAAGGAAGGAACTTCCACTTGAGGCCTTCTAGTAAATATTCTTGGGTTTTGACAGAAAATCTTTGTTTATACCTCCCCTAATCCTAAAATTCTAGGCATAAATATCATACTCAGATTGTTTTGTTTTTGAGATAGGGTCTTACTGTGTAGATCTGAACAGTTTGGAATAGGCTTTGTAGGCCAGGCTGGCCTCTAACTTGTGTAATTGCTGGGCCATGGTGGCAAACACCTTTAATCCCAGCACTCCAAAGGCAGAGACAGGTGGATATCTGTGAGTTTGAAGCCAACCTGGTCTACAGAGCTAGTTCCAGGACAGCTAGGGCTGTTACACAAGAAACCCTGTCTCAAAAAATAATAATAATAATTTGGAAAAACAAAAAAGAAAAAAGAAAAAAAACTTGTGTAATCCCCCACCCCTGCCTACCACATGCTGGGATACAGGAGCCCACCACAGCTTTTGTATTTTGTTTTTTCTTTTTACAATTTCTGCATCTTTTCCTCTGAGTGCTTTTAAGAATATTTTAAACTTTTTCTTTTACATTTTGACTCTGCTGTATCTGTGAAATGTTCTTGAATTTGTGATATTTGATTTCTCCCTAACTCCCTCTTTAACCTGCTGTTCAACTCATCATTTGGACTTTGATTTTTGTTTGTTTTGTTTTTTTAATTTTGGGATATAACTTTGGTTGGACTGAAACTAACATACAGACTAGGCTGGCCTTAAACTTGTAGTAACCCCCTGCCTCTGCTTCCAAGTGCTGCCATTATAAGTGTGTGCCATTTGAAATTAATTGTATGTTTTTTTTCTAAAATATCTGGTAGATTGTCTTCATATCATTGCCACTTAGTGAAATTTCCAATAGTTCCTAGCTTTTTGTTTATCCATTTACATACAATAACACTTTTGTTTCTGTGCCAGATACCAGGTCAGCTCTGAGTGTCTGTGTCTGAGGGTTTGCATTCCAGTTGCCTTATTTTTCTACTGTGGACCTGTAGATTTTTGCATAATGGTGTCCCCATCAGCCCTGATATCATCTGCAAAAATTAGTTGGGAAGGGCAGATGCAATCCTCATTTTATTTATTTTTTTTGGCCTTAGACTTCTCCCTTTAAGGGGCAAGCTGGCATTCACTTGGGATGCCTATGACATCAGTGGGTAGACTGAAACCCAAATTCCCAATCAGGATGACAGTTCCATGTCTGTGTGACCCCAAACAAGAGACTCCCTACCTCTGGGTCTCAGTTTCTTCCTCTGTACATTGATGTCATGGCAGCTCTCTTCTCCCCAGCTATTGTAAGGATCTATATAAATTACCAGTTACTGATATGTATCACATTATATTACCCCAAAGTTAGTAGACAGGGCCTGGCATCGTGGCACACACCTTTAATCCCAGCACTCAGGAAGTAGAGGCAGGTGAATCTCTGTAATTTCTACGCCAGCCTGGTCTACAAAGCAAGTTCCAGGACAGCCAGAGCTGCTACAAAGAGAAACCCTGGCTTGGAAAACCAAAAACAGTAGACAGAACATGGTGGCACACATTTGTGATCCCAGGACTCTCAAGGTGGAAGCAAGAAGATCACAGACTTAGAGCCAATTTGAGCTATTTATTTTGACACTCTCTCAAACAAACACCCAACAATAAACATTTATGAGGGTCAGGAACAGAAAACCACTTCTTGTATGGTTCTGGCTTGATCGTGGGCTACAGGCTAGTTTTCAGGCAAACCCCCTTCCTCATGAGCTTGTGTGCACATAGATCTCTCCACAAGGCTAATTACTTGCCTTCATCAAACGGCAGCAGGCTGTCCCCAGTGCAGGTGCCCCAGGAGAGGGAGGCAAAAGCAGAGCCAGAGCCTCATGAATGCTGGGTAGGTGAGCACTTATTGCCAAGCTATATTCACAACCTAATATATATATTTCTTTCCTTCCGCCCCTCCTGTCTTCTTTCCTTCTACTAGTCCCCATGTTTTTTTGTTTTTGTTTTTTAAGACAGAGTCTGAGCCAGAATGATGGCTCAGTAGTTAAGAGAGCTTATAGAAAAAGAATTCTGTTCTAGGCACCCACATTAGGCAACTCACAATTGTTTGTGATTCCAGTTCCAAGGGACCCTATTCCCTCTCGGGCCTCCATGGGTCCCTACATACTCACACACACACACACACACACACACACACACACACACACACACACACACACACGTTTTTATATAAATATATTTTTATTATTAGCCACACATTTTCTGCTTCTCCCATCAATAACAAATCTATTTTTCTGCCTTCCACACTAAGCTATCTGACACGCACAGCGTGGGCGTCAGACTCCCTTATGTTTTGAACCCCGAGACTACCACATGGCATGATCGCTGAGCCTGTGAAGGATGCTCAAAGCCTGCATAAGATGTTTGCTGCAGAATCATTTGCTGCTCACATACTTCCTTCAGGCTATTGCCAGGGAGAAGCCATAGGACCATTCTGGGAGTATGGGGAATAATTAGATACACTTTCTGGAAGTTTCTTAAGAAAGAGCTGTAGAAACAGCATATGCTTCCTGACAGATGATGCCAGGTCCTGTTTGTTCTGAATACTTTGTTGGTGCTGGGAAGAGGACTCAGAGCTTAAAATGTTTGTACACACGTGAGGACCCTCATGCAGATCCCCAGAACCCACACAAGTGCCTTAGAAGGTAGAGATGGGATCCCCAGAGCAAGCTGGCTGACAAGACTAGCCATATCAGAGAGATCAGGGTTTACTTGAGAAACCCTACTCATCCAGGCTGTGATGGTGCATACCTTTAACCCCAGCAACACTTGGGAGTCAGAGGCAGGCAGATCTCTGAGTTCAAGGCCAGCCTGGTCTACAGAACTCCAGGATGGCCAGAGAAACACAAAGAAACCCTGTCTCGAAAAGGAAAACAAACAAAAAACTATGATTCAGGATATCTACCTCCAGCCTCTGCATGTATAGGCATATCTATGCACATATCACACACATACACACACACACACACAAACAAACAAACACTGTTCTCTGCCTTCCCAGATGAAGAGCCTGAGGTATAGATTGGCTAAGAAATTTGTTTAGGACCCAACAGCTGGTGTGTTCTGGATTTGGGGCAGCCTGACTCTCAAGTACTGAGCTCTTAAGAGCTACAATGCCACTTTTATTTGTGTGACACACATGCCAGCTGCCTCCATGGAAAACAGCCAAGGACTGAAGGACTGAAGAATGCAGACATCCCGCCAACGTCTTGGAGTGTCCCGCGCGTGCTCTGTATTTCTCGCCAGCAAGAAATCATACACGGGACACTCGGATCCTTCTGCAGACAAGCTTTAATGCATCTTGAGAGGAGAGCATAAGCTTCCCAGAGCAGAGACACTAAACTAAGAAAACCATCCCTTATAAAGGCTGACCAGCCGCCTGGGACGTGTTACCCTATGAATGGCTTTAGCTCCTCAGGCCAAAATGAGCCACGGGATAGGCAGAGATCAAAGGAATGGAGATTACCCAGCGCTTGTGAAGTAATTTACATCTTGGTGTCTTTAGGCACCATTATAATGCAGGAAAACGGCTTCCTACATTGGAGAGCCAGGTTGACCTGCCCTAAAACCACCCTGTTCAGTGACCTATCTTTATGCAAATGTTACCTCCTGTTTAAGCTGACCCTCCCCTTAGGCTGAGGATGCAACCCACACCCCTGAGCACGTTAGATGTGCACTTACATCTGAGCCACACCCACCCTCAGCTCAGAAAGCTCCTCACATGAGACCGGAGGTCTCCAGAAGAAACGGCATGGACAGGAAGATCAGTGAAGGAATCTTGTCACAAACCACTTGGTTGGGGTTGAGATACATCTGGCTTTCGTGTTGCTGCCAGTGTCAAAGGCAGGGAAAATCACAAAGGATGGTAGAAGGTAGAACTCTGGCATATAGAACTATTTCACAATTCTCTTTTATTAGGCACATGGTGAAAATACCTATCAACTGAAGAAAAGCCAGCATACTGACAGTGGGCCTTGGGTACTAGGAGTCCCCATAACAGGGCCTGAGACTTTCTGTATGGCATTAGGACCATCCCTATCTTGTCCTTTCCTCTCCAACTGTGGAGCTCCAATTAGAGGCCACCAGGGTGAAGGGACCTGAACCCTCATTCCCTGAGGTGGATGTTTGCTTCTTTGGAGTCTCATCCTTTTGTCTTGACTCTTGGGCCAAGCCTTCAAGCAGGTTTTCCTGCCTGGAGGGGTGGATGCAAGTGGCACAATTCCAGTCTTGCCTGACTTGTGGTCCTGAGGCACAGGGTGAGTGAGGCCTTTGGTCTTTGGCACAGAGATGCTCCCTTTGTTTAAAGTGCAAGATACAAGGCATCTGGGGCACCAATGAAGAGGACTGTCCTGTGAACAGAAACCTAGCCCCAGAAGGCCAACTCTGGTATGAAATGTGCCCAGCGTGGATGCTGGCCTGGGAGTATATGACACTGTGGCAACTCAGCCAGCAAGGTATCCCCCACCCCAAGCCAGCTCTTTGCTGTTCACAGTACCTAGAATAGGGCTTGGCACCCAGGGAGCATCACCCCACAATGCCTGTGGGAGAGCATAGAATCCATGAGGCACAGTGGCTGTTTCTTCCTCCTTAAAGGCACTTAAGGGTTAGCTCGGTCCAAAGAGTCAGGAGAAAGCTTGGAAATAGGTACTCAATTCACAGCTTGCAGCTGAGGGGCCAGTAGGGTAGCCCTAACCATACAGCCCCAACTCGCCTTCCTCAGTCTCCTCCAGTCCTGGTCCATCTGGGACCACCTGGTCAGTCTCCCAGTGGCTAGTCTGTGGAGGGGAGACAAGGCTGTGGTCCTCCTTCAACCAGGGATGCAGAAGGATGCCCGGGGCCACTAGTCGCTGTGAAGGTTCCTTTCGAAGGAGACATCGGATCAGGCATCGGGCTGGGGCTGATAGGCCTTCAGGCAGGGCAAAGGTCCCTCTACGGATCTTGCCAAAGAGCAAAGCCGGCTCAGAGTCCTGGAACGGGTAGTGACCAGCCAGCATAGTGAACAGTGCCACGCCCAGGCTCCAGATATCAGCTGCTTTGCCAGAGTAGGATGGTCGGGAGCTGAGTATCTCTGGTCCCACGTAGGCAGGGCATGCATGCTTGTCCCACAGAGAGTCGTCTGGTCCAGTTATCACACAAGCATCCTCCAGGTTCTCCAGCACCAGCCTCGTCCTGGGTCACAGACAGAAAGATCAGGTCTTGCTCAGGTCCTCTGGAAGAGCAGCCACTAAACCATCAATCCAGCCCTGTCTTTGTTTTTTAATCGGGGTTTTCTTTTGGGGGGGTGTTATTGTTTGGAGATAAGATTTCACTACATTGTCCTGGCTAGCTTCTAACTTACTATCCTGTGTCGACCTCCTGAGTGCTGGGTTTACAGCAGTGGGACATCATGCTGAGCCGCAATGTTTTAGTAATGTTTTTGTTTGGTTTGGCTCAATGGGTCAGGGTCTCTCTGTGTAGTCCTGGCTGTCCTGGCACTCACTATGTAGACCAGGCTAGCCTCGAACTCACAGAGATTTGCCTGCCCGGCACCCCAAGGGGCTTCCATAACACTGAGTCAAATTTGTCAAACTAGAGAACTAGGTTGTGAATGCTAAGTTAGGTTCCATCCCTTTCTTCTTTTTAATTTTTATTTTATTTTTGTCAGATTTGTGTGTAGTGTCTGTGTGTAGGGCAGGGGTGTGTCCATTTGGAGACCAGAGGTCAACTTTAAGTGTCTTCCTTAATCTTTCTCCACGCCTTTTCTTTCTTTCTTTCTTTTCTTTTCTTTTTTTTTTTTTTTTTTTTTTTTTTTGTTTTTGAGACAGGGTTTCTCTGTATAACAGTCCTAGCTGTCCTGGAACTCACTCTGCAGACCAGGCTGACCTCAAATTCACAGACTCTTCTGCCTCTGACTCCCAAGTGCTGGGATTAAAGATGTGCACCACCACTGCCCAGCTTTTTTTTTAAAAAAGATCTGTTATTATTTTTTATCCAAGTGGGTGTTTTGCCTGTGTGCGTGTCTGGGGACCATGAGCATTCGGTGCCCACAGTGGCAGAAGAGGTTGTCAGATCCCCTGGACTTGGAATTACAGATGGTTGTTAGGACCATATGGGTGCTGGGAACTGAACCTGGGTCCTCTGCAAGAGCAAAAGCACTTTAACCATTGAGTCATCCCTCCCACCCTTCCCTTCCCCAATAGGCACCGTGTGTGTGTGTGTGTGTGTGTGTGTGTGTGTGTGTGTGTGTGTGTGTAGAGAGAGAGAGAGAGAGAGAGAGAGAGAGAGAGAGAGAGGATCTCACTACATAGCCCTGACTGTCCTGGAACTCACTATGTATGCTAGGCTGGCCTCCAGCTCACTGAGATCCACCCGTCTCTGCCTCTCCCAGGACTTAAAGTGTGTGCTAGCACCCCCAGCTATTCCTTTTTTACTTATTTAACTTGAGACAGAGTCGCTCACTAAACCAGGAACTCACCAATGGAATAGACTAGCTGGCCGGAGATCTCTGGGGAATCTGCCTGTCTCTGCCCCTCTTCCCCCATGCCCAGCGTTAGGGTTACAGACTCCACACCACAGGCCACTATCACTCAGTGCTGGGGATTTCTTTGCCTGTCTAGTTTTTGCTGCCTAGGATGGAATCCAGAGCCTTGCACATACTAAGCTCGTGTTTTACCACCATGCTACACCTTAGCTCTTCCTGCCTGTTACTCTGTCCTCGCCGACCTCAGCTTTCCTGCCACGGCCCACTTCTCAAATGTACCTCTGGGGTCACACTTACCTCTCACGGTTGCTGAAGACAAAGCGACACAGCTTGAGGTCACGCAAGACAAGCCCATGTTGGTGGCAGTGTGCCACCATAGCAGCCATCTGCCGGAAAAGCACAATAGCCTCGGGCTCGGGAATACCGCGGCGGCTGCGCACCAGGCTGTGCAAGTCCCCATGGGTCTTCGAGAAGAAGGTGTAGAGGAACTGAGAGCCCAACAGGATGTCTGCGGGATGGGCCACGTGCTGATGGGTAGGCAGCCGTGCATAGGGTGCCAGCACCTCCCGGGCCTCACAGGCTGGGTACACCTGGGGACAGAGCCAGGTGTAAGCACAGCTAAGGGACCTGGGAAGCCTAGCTGGCCTAGCAAAGGAGGACAGCCAACCATCACACACGCTGTGAGCTACACACACAGGGGGCGCTGCTTAGCAAGTCACTCACAGCCTGACATCAGCCAACTTTGGGCAGGCCACACTGGGGCCACAAGGCCAGCAAGTAGCCCATTTGGGACTAGAATTGGTGCACCCATCTCTGTGCTCTAAACTGACACCCTGTGTGACCTTATGCCTCAGAGAACTGAAACCAAATAGAAAATCCCTCCTGGGGGCAGACCACCACCAAAGCCCCCCTCACAGCCGGCTCAGTAACCTTTCTGCAGCCCCTGCTCAGCTGATAGGACTCAGCATTGCCCTGTTTGTGTGATGTCCATGGTGCAGCACAAGCAAGCCCAGAGATCACGTCTTTCAAAGGAACCAAGAAAGAAGCTAGAATCCAGAATACTTTGTTTTTCAGTCTTGGAAATCAAAGCCAGGACCATTCTTTGCTAGGCAAGTGTGAGCTAATATTTTGGAAGGGAACACTTATTTTAGAAAGTTCTGGCCTGCCATGGTGGCATGCACCTTTAATCTCAGCACTTGAGAGGCAGAGGTAGGTGGATCTCTGTGAGTTTCAGGCCAGCCTGATCTACAAAGTCCCAGGCTTGCCAGAACTACACAGTGAGATTGTGTCCAACGTGTGACCCCAGGATTCAGAAGGGACCTGAATAATCCAAATACCTTGGGGACCAGGAAAGTTTCATTAAGAAATATCTGGAGGTACAAACCTCCGGTTCAGCTCCGGCCTACAATTGTATTGCAGATTCGAGCTAATCTGTTGAATGACATTTGGCCTCAGTGGTGAATGTCCCCTAGTTTGCATCTCTACATAACTAAGCATTTGAATAGGCCTGCACCTGGGCAGAAGGCTAGGTGTGTAAGTAAGGGCAGAGAGTTAGGAGCCATCTAGCAGAGAGATCAACTGAAGGAGATAGAAATGGCCTCGTGGCCTTGGAAGCATGGTTAGATAACAGACAGGAAGATGTCCAATAAACAAGAGACTCTAGTTTTACAACATGGAACTGAGAGCTCTCTAAAGATGACAAGATGCCTGTGTTTGGTCTTTATTGCCATTGGGTTGCTAGGAGTTTCCAAGTCTACTCTTCCAAGTCCACTCAGGCCGAACCTCAAGTCTACCGTGGCTTGGGGCTGAGACATGCCGGGCTATGCCACAAATACAGCCATGGGAAAAACTTCCCAAATTGGGGGCATTTGGGAAATGCATTCAGAGTTTGTGGACATTAAGCACTTGAAGGAACCGGCTTCCTTTTGGCAGCCATAACAGCCGAACACGTGCTTGCCATAAACCTGCCTTGGTCACTTAGAGGTCAGATGCCTGTCTCGTGACAAGGAACCTTAGTCACTTAGAGGTCAGATGCCTGTCTTGTGACAAGGAACCAATCAGAAGTTAGCTGGTGGCGCTATGCTTTACGACCCTGGGTGTGCTTTACGGACAAGCGCACGACAATGACGTAGAGAGCATAGCAACCACCCTGGGAGGGCCTATGGGCCATAACAACCAGTTGACCAATCAACACAGGGCAAGCCCTCCAAGCCTGGAGGCACACCAATCATGAGCCTGTGCGTACCCCTAGACACTCCCCTTACGCTGCCCTATAAGATCTTTTGGGAGACCCAAGGAGCCGTCTTTTCTCGCCATCCGCCATGGCGGGTGGGTGAAAGACCCGAGCTAACATGGGGTTAGTTCGTTAAATTACAATAAAGCCTCATGCAGTTTGCATCAAGCTTTCGCCTCCATTCTGTGTTTGGGGTGGCCGCCGTCCTGGGCTAAGATTCTGGAAGCCTCAGCTTTCTGAGGGTCTAACACACTCACCCGGAAGGTGGGTCCAGTATTATGGAGAATGGAACCGAAGTTCGGGGAAAGGGGGGTGACTTGTGGGAAGCCACACTGGACCCTGTTAGAAGCTGGCTATTGCAGAGCTGATATAGCACTTTGTTGCTTTTGACTGTAATATAGTTATTCTATGAAAACGTCAAATGTGATCATTAATATAAGGCGAGAGGCTGGAGAGATGAGTCAATCAGTGGTTAAGAGCACTGATTGCTCTTCTAGAGGACCCAGGTTTGATCCCCAGCACCCACATGGTAGCTCACAACTGTCTTTGTTTTGTTTTGTTTTGTTTTTCAAGACAAAGTTTCTCTATGTAACAGTCCAAGCTGGCCTTGAATTCATTGAAATCTGCCTGCCTCCTGAGTGTGTGACCAGTGCCCGGCTCACAATTGTCTCTTAACCCCAGTTCCAGGGGCTCTGGACATACACCAAGCAAAATACCCATATACATAAAACAATAAATTTTTAAAAAGCTACGGCAACATGGAGGAAATAAATGTACATACTACTTTTTCTTTCTCCTCCAAAGCCTGGCCCTGCCTAGTATCATCTTTGTACCTCTTTATTTTTTTAGAGAGGGGGTAAGCTTTTTGAGACATCTTTCTATGCCTCCCTGGCTGTCCTGGAACTCACTATGTAGACTAGGCTGGCCGCCCACTCACAGAGATACACTTGCCTTTGCCTCCTAAGTGTCAGGATTATAGGTGTCGCTACAGTGGGCCCTCCTCCCCATGCCTCCTTCAACTTCTGACAGGCACTGTCCTTTGTCGTCTGGAAGCCCCGCCCCCCCAGACTTCCCCTGCACTCCCACATGTCTGCCTCCTTCTCTCTCAGCTTCTGGCTCCCCACTGGCACCAGCTTTATTCCCATGATGCTCATCATTGCCTGTTCTCATCTGGTGTGTGCACCTGTGCAAGCCAGAGGAAAACCTTAGGTGCCATGCAATTTCTTTCTTGAAGTTTATTTTCAATCCTGTGTGCCTGTCTGTCTGTGTATGAATGTATGTGTGTACATGAGTGCAGATGCCTGAGGAGGCCAGGGTTTCCCTGGAGCTGGAGTTGTATAGGTGGTGGTGACTTGCCTCAAGTGGATGCTAGGAACAGAACTTGGGTCTCTGCAAGTTACAAACACTCTAAGCCACTAAACCATGTCTCTAGCTCTTTTATTCATTCTCTCTCCTCTCTGAGATAGAATCTCTCACTGACCGCGGAACTGACTCACTAAATAGGTTAGCTGGCTGACCAGTGAGCTCTGGAGGTCTGCCTGTCTTCACTTTCTCAGTGCAGGATTACAAGTATGCTTTCTCTTTCCCCCATCTCCTCCTCTCTCTCTCTCTCTCTCTCCCTCCCTCCCTCCCTCCCTCTCTCTCTCCCCCACCATGCAGATTCCGAGGCTCACCAGCTGTTTATATCATCTCTCCATGACTCTCACTAGAATGTCAGTTTGATAGCAGGAGCATTGGGACTAAGTTTTTTTTTTATTTTTGAAACAGACTCTCAGTATGTACCTCAGGCTATCCTGAAATTTGAGGCAATCCTCCTGTCTCAACCTCTCCAGTGCGCTGGGATTTCAGGCATGTACCACCACACCCTGCTTGGGTCTGGTTTTTGGCCATAGCTGGTGCACTGCTGGTGCACTGCTTGAATGATGTCCTATGAAGTTTTGTCAGTTGAGAAGCCCAGTGATAATCTGCAAAACCAGAACCCTGCAATCCTCTGGGTCCCAGTCCTTTTGCAGGGTCCTGGGATGCTAGGGGGAGGGTCCACAGATCATACCTTGCAGGTGTACTGTGTGCCTGTGGGGCAGTGCAGGGCCCGGTAGGTGTGGCTGCCTTGCTCTTGTTCCAAGAGGACATAAGGTCCCAGTCGGGTTGCAGGGGCCACAGCAGGTGACAAGTCTGAGGCAGGAGGTGGACTCGGGGACAGCAGGAAGCAGGGTGGCCCAGGTTCGGGTCCTCTCGCTCGTTTTAGGACTGTACTTTCGGCATCAATGTTGCCATCGAACTCCAACGGTTTCTTCCGGCAGGGGACACCAGCAGAAGCAACCAGAGGGGTGGCTCGCATCTAGAGAGATGGGAAGAAAGACTGTTTGGTAACCCCTGTTTTACCTGCTAGGACCCTCTCGCAGAGAATCATCACCCTGGGTTTTCCGAAGCTCCCGAGCCACGGCGTTCTCAAACTTAGTAATAATTCAGTAAGGAAAGCTGGGCATACTGGCACATCCATGCACTGCCAGCGTCGGGGAGGCAGAGGCAGGGGGATGGCTAGTTCCTGGCCGGCCTGGGATGCATAATGACTGCAACCGCTTAGTCCCAGGGCGCTCCCAGCCTTCGGAGTTAGAGAGCGAGAAAGCGAGAGTGAGAGAGAACGAAAGAGAGAGTCCGGAGAGAATATGCACACGAATATTCATAAATATGTTCGGACTTCCAACATCCTTGCCAGACTCGGGGAAACAACCCCGCCGCCCCCCATTTGCGGCTCCCCACCCGGTACCTTGTCCTAGGGTTCCTCACGGGTCTCAGAGCCGCCTGCCTGCGCCCGTGCACCGCAGCCCGCTTCACCCAGACGATCTCGGGGTCCCCAGCACGTTCGTGCCAGACCTCAGCCTCCGCGGATTCAGCAGTAGCGGCTTCCGCTGCTAAAATGCTTCGGCATGGGGACCCGGGCTCTCATCCCCGCCTGGCTGATGTAAACCTGAGCTAATCTCCAGCTGACGCCCTGCGGTTTTGGATTGCACCATCCACGACCCGCCCCTGTAGCCGAGCGAGCGTGCTCCGCCTGCGCCTTCGGGCCACTCGCCCCCCACCCCCGCTTAGCCCCCTGAAGTAGTACCCAGAACCACCAACTCTCCTTACCGTAGTTCTTTACACCTATTTCCCCATATATGAGATGGGAATGAGATCCTAGTGAAAAACAAAAAACAAACGGAGGCTGTTTAAAAATCGCGTGCCACCCTACTAAGCCCCGAACTTGACCTGGGCAAGAAGTCCCACGTTCTGAATGCTGGGAACCTCCCCTCCAAAATAACCCTATCAAGTGCTCACCCCGCTCTGCTCAGACTCGTGTTGCAGCTCAGAAAAGCCACTTAGCGCCCTGGCTGACTGGGGGTGTGGCTCTGTGAGAGCACTTGCCTACCACGCTTAAGTTCCTGCTCTGTAACAAAGCCAAAAACAACCAAAGAAAAGGTAGCGTCAGTTCCCTTCTCCATAAACAGAGGATTTGGAACGGTGCTCTCTTCGTATAGTTGCTGTGAGCCGTAGTAAGTTCGTGAATGCAAAACGCTTAGATGAGCTGGGTGTGATGCACACCTGGAACCTCAGTTACTCGAAAGCCTGAGTCAGGAGGATGGTCAGTTTGCCCGTGTAGCTCTAACTTGCTTGGAACTCACTCTGTAGACCAGGCTGATCTCGAACCCATAGAGATGCCCCTGTCATGAAAAACAACAACAAAAAATTGTGGCTGGGGAGATGGCTCACAGGTTAAGAGCACTGGCTGCTCTTCCAGGTTCAATTCCCGGCACTCACATGGCAGCTCACACCTGTCTGTAACTCTAGTTCCAGGAGATCCAGCAGACATACACACAGGCAAAACACCAATGAACACAAAATAATAAAAATAAAATAACAAAATAAACAACAACAAAACAAAACGTAGAGAAGTATGTGGGATACCAAGGCACTCAGTAACTAGGATGCTGCCCTGGACACTGGAGGTGGACGGATCGAACAAGAGTCCAGCCACAGCTGAAGCTAGACATGGTAGTGACACCTGCCTCCATTCTGCCACCCTGGCAAAGCCCCAAAGGCCCAGTGCTCCTGTCATACTAACTTATGTCTTTATACTTGAGTTCATCCATATCAAAAAAAAGGGGGGAAAAATTCCTCCAGAAAGAGCTAGAGGGAGGCAGGACCAAGACACCTTTGCTTCTCTAGTTCTGGAAGCCAGGGAACCAGCTCTCTTGTGTCTCCCTCTCCCAAATCCGAATACAGCAGAGGATTCTGGGATCTAATTTGCTTCTGCCCACCCGGCCGCTGGGGAGGGATAAATGAACTTATTTTCAGCACCCAAGACAGGTGGAAGACCCCAGAGCTGTGGGAGACAAACGGTGGGGGTTGTTTTCTGTGTACCCACCAGCATCAGGCCTGAGCTAGGTATGCTTGGCATTGCTCACTGCTTGCCCTTCTTCAAATGCTGTGGACCCAAGGTAACTACACTGACCACTCTGCCTCACAGATCTTATTAATAGAAAAATAAGAATAAGAATAACCACAGTAATTTGAAGTAGATCACAGTGCTGGGCGGTGGTGGCTCACACCTTTAGTCCTACCACTCAGGAGGGAGAGGCAGGTGGTCTCTGAGTTAGAGGTCTGCCTGGTCTACCGAGTGAGTTCCAGGACAACTAAGGCTACACAGAAAAACCCTCTCTCAAAAAAAAAAAAAAAGAAAAAAAAGAAAAAGAAAAAGAAAAAGAAAAGAAAAGAAAACACAAAACAAAAAGCCCAACAAATTTTTCAAGATTCGGTAATTGCCAGGATAATCCCAGCAGTAGTTCAAATTCATCTTCTGCTGTATTGCAAGTTTGAGGCAACACAGACCCTGTCTCAAAAAACTTTAAACTTTTTTTTATTTTTAGTTGTTGGGTTTTTTGGGGTTTTTTTGTTTTGTTTTTCAAGACAGGATTTCTCTCTGTAGCTTTGGAGCCTGTCCTGGAACTCATCTGTAAACCAGGCTGGTCTTGAGCTCATAGAGATCCGCCTGCCTCTGCTTCCTGAGTGCTGGGATTAAAAAGAAATTCACTTTATTTGCCTACTGTTTTTAGTATAGCCTGAACATGTTATCTCAACAAAATTGCCAATAGCATTAAACACTCTCAGAATCTGTTTTTTTTTTTTTTAACTTTCGTTTTATATTTTATATGGTTTGGGTTTTGTTGTTGTTTCATTGAGACAGATTTATATAGCAGAAGTTGGCCTTGGATTTCTAATCCTCCTGCCTATTTCCCCAATGCTCTGATGACAAGTGTGTGTGTCAATGTCAATTTACTGTGGTGCTAGGGACTGGGCATACTAAGTAAGCACTGTGTCAGCCTCCATCTTTTCCCCCATTCCTCCTCTCCTCCAGCTCCCCTCACTACCCCCTCCTCCCATCTGCTCCTCAGAGAGGGTGAGGCCTCTCCTAAGAAGTCTACTAAGTCTGTCCCATCATCTCGTTGAGGCAGGACCAAGGCACCTCTCCACCCCCACACCCCTGTGTCTAGGCTGGGCATGGTATTGAGATAGGATCTCATGCAGCCTACTCGGGCTTCAGATTCACAGTGCTGCTGTGGCTGGCCTGGAACTCTTGGCCCTCCCGCCTTCTTGCATGCTGAGATTACAGGTGCATGCCACCACATTTGGCCTGATTCAAAGGTCTCATTGTGTAATTAGGCTGGTGTCTAACTCTCTGGAGTGCTGAGATTACAGGCATAGGGCAGCACCCCCAGCTCTCTAGTGCGTGTTTTACATTTCTTTTGAATCCAGAGGATCGTGGGAACTAAACTATTAATGGTTCAGCCAGGTATGGTGGCCCGTGCCTGTAATCCCAGGCCTTAGGAGACTGAGACAGGAGGATTGACATAAATTCAGCCTAGGCTATCGAGTGAGTCCTTACCTCCACAAACAAAACAAATGTGGGCTGGCAAGATAGCTCAGCGTGTAAAAGGTGCCTGTCACCAAGGCTGACCACGTGAGTCGGATCCTCAAAACCCACGTGATGAAAAAGAAACCTGTTATCTGACTTCCTCAGCAAACTGTGGCCCACAAATTCCCACACACATATGCACAGAGAAGAAATCTATAAATGTATAGCATACAAGAAAACTAATGAGTTTACTGAGAAAATAAAAATTGGAAGAGAAGGTTGGTATAGGTTAGTGTATTCTCCCATACTGGCACAGTGTCACTGTGTGGGAAAACTAACTCACTGCAGAAGCGTGGCATCTCCTCCCATGTGAGACTCTCGCTCCCCCAGTGCCTTGGGGAGGAAGTCTTACTTCAGAGTTTCTCTGTGTTTCACACCTCTCTCTGAAGAACTGGAGAGCAAAACTGTGACTCTGAGGCTTCAGTCAGAGCTGGATTGAGCTGGGATTGCATAATCTTGTTTTGTTCTGCTGGCATTTATGGTGACCTCTTCCTCCATCAGTTTTTGGGGTTTTGTTTTCTGTAGTGCTGGAGGCCAAGCTGAGGCCTTTTGCGTGTTAGACAGAGGCTCAGTGATTTTTTTTTTCATATTTTGAGATAGAATTTTTTCTTATTTTTATTTTTTATTAATTTATTTTTTACATTCCAATCCCAGTTTCCCCTTCCTCCTCTCCTCCCGCTCTCCCCATTCCCCCCTCCTCCCATCTGCTCCACAGAGAGGGTAAGGCCTCTCCTAAGAAGTCTACTAAGTCTGTCCCAAGGGCTCTTCACTAACCACAGGAGGCTACATCTAGGCAAGAACCTGCCAGTGAGCTTCATGCCTGGTCCTCTCCTTTTCCTACATTAAAAAAAAAAAAATATGAGACACCATCTCACTGAATTATCTACACTGGCCCCTAGCTCAACTGCACAGACAAAGTCAACCTTGAATGTGCTATTCTTCTGCCTCAGCTTCTGGAGTAGATAGGATTATAGACATATGCACAACGCCTAGCTTAAAATGGACATTTATTATTTTTTATGATTATATTCGGTTTTTCTAGACAGATTCTCTGCATAGCGTTGGCCATCCTGGAACTCGATCTGTAGACCAGGCTGGCCTCCAATTCACAGAGATCAGCCTGCCTCTGCCTCCAGAGTGCTGGGATGAAAGGCATGTGCCAGCATGCCTGGCTCATTTTAGTACATCTTCTCCCTTTCTCCGGGGTCTCCTGTGCCATTCCCACAGATCTGTCATCACCCACAGCCTTCACAGGCCGTATCCAGGAGAGGACAAGGACCAGGCCATCAGTGACCCAAGGACCCCATGGAGTGATGAAGGGGGCATGGACCACACCATAGCACGCCTCTGCTGGTCCCTTCCTCTATTTGCTCATGTGATCCTCACCACCACCCCGTGTGCCTGGGAGCAAACTAGTATGAGAGAGTAGGAGGAACTGCCTAGGGAAACGCAGAAGTGGATGAGGCTGAAACCAGGACAGTATGTCCCAAAGCCACAAGCACCTTCCATTTCAGGAGCCTCGTGAGGTGAAGGGAAGATTCCAGGGGAAGCCTCCCAGCCCTCAGCAAGAGTGAAAGAAGGGCTTTGCCCTCCTTCCCTGGATAAGAAGGAGCTAGAAGGCTGCAGGGAAGAGCTGGTCCTGACTGATTTTGTCTGGCTTTGGGTAACCTGGAGCTACTACCAATTCCTCCCTAGGCTCAGCCATACAGTTACTTATAATTCTGGTTCTGTGGTCTCTCTCTCTCTCTCTCTCTCTCTCTCTCTCTCTCTCTCTCTCTCTCTGTGTGTGTGTGTGTGTGTGTGTGTGTGTGTGTGTGTGTGTGTGTGTGTAAGGGGCACACTGGGATCTCCAAATTCCCACAGCCACAGCCACAGCCACCACTTGCCTCTCCTAGGACTGAACACACTGCTGAGTCATCTGACCCCTGTTCATCCTTTCTTCCTGTCTGGAGGCAATGGGAGGCCAGAAAAGCAAAGGGATTTTCTGGGTCCTGGCCCCAGCCCAGCCCTTCCCTTTCTGAGAAAAGCTGGGGGAAGGGGAACGAGTGTTCAGTCAGTTGCATCAGAATGCCTTGCACAAGACACTCTCCTGGATAGACACAGCTCTGCCTCCAGCCTCTACCCCACCCTGCTGACCTTGGACCCCAGTGAGAACTGTAAGCTCTCTTGGTAGACCCCAAGACAAGGTGGCCTTCAGAGAGTGACTAAGGGAGGTCTAGCCCTTCAGAAGTGATGGATGGCTGGGTTTGGGGCAGGTGCTAAGATGACCTTGGCTTCCTGGCGATTGCAAGATACATCTCAGGAAAACCAGAGCCCACTCCACCCTTTTTCAAGGGAAAGGGAACGGGGCCATTGTCTTAGGCATTGATTGAGCCCTAATCTTTGGTTCTGGTCATAGACTGAACCCCAAACCAACCCAACTCTGGTGCTAGACACCCTCCTCACAGACAAGAGGACATAGGAATGAGCATCAAGAGCTCAGCACTTGCTCTCTGCCTTGCTATGCACTGGACACACTTTCTGGTCCTGGGATGGCTGGGCAGGTGCTGAGTCGGTTCGGAAAGTACTATCTGGAGCTCTGAGCTTGGGCTGAGTGTGGTTCATCCTGGACTAGAAGCTTCACAGTGCAACCATCTGGAAGGGTTTTTGTTCGGTTTGTGGTTATTGCTGTTGTTTTGTTTGTTTGTTTTGAGTCAGAAGCTCACTCTGCAGACAGGATGTCCTTGAACTAACAGAGATCCTCTTGCCTCTGCCTCCTGAGTTCTTGGATCAGAGATGCACCACTATGGCCGGCTACTTACTTATCCTGAGCTTTAAAAAGTAAAGCAAGCATTCCCCTCACCTTGCAGACCTGTTCACCTCAGCCCGTGTACCTGCCCATTTATAGTCATTTCCTGTTACTCATCCTCAGTGTCCTCTCCTAGAGCCCTAGAGCCTCCTGTTCTTTTCCACAATGACACTTTTTTTTTTTAATTCAAAGTTTATTTTATGTGCATTGGTGTTTTTCCTGAATGAATGTCTGTGTGAGAATGCCAGATCCTCTGGAACCGGAGTTACCGACAGCTGCCATGTGGGTGCTGGGACAATTGAATCTGGGTTCTCTGAAGAGCAGCTGGTGCTCTTCACCGCTGAGCCATCTCTCCAGCCCCATAACGACACTCTTTAAAATTTGTTATTTATTTTTATTCATTCAATTATTTATTTTTTACATTCCCAGCCCTCCTCTCCTCCCCACTCCCCTCAGAGAGGGTGAGGCCTCCCTTAGGAAGTCTACTAAGTCTGTCCCATCATCTTATTGAGACAGGACCAAGGCACCTCCCCCTGCACTCCCCCTCCCCACACCTAGGCTGAGCAAGGTATCTCTTCATATAGATACTGTAATGCACAAAGTCAGTTTGTGCATTAGAGTTAGATCTTGGACCCACTACCAGTGGCTTCATATATTGCCCCAGCTGCACCACTGTCACCTATATTAAGGGAGTCCAGTTCGGTCTTATGCAGGTTCCCCTGTTAGACCCCCGAAAACTCAAGTATCCGGGGTCCCAGGCCAGGTTCGAGGTCACCCCAATCACCAGGCAGATTCGAGAGCTTGCTGCAAACTGCACAAGGCTTTATTGTAATTTAACGAGCTAACCCCATGTTAGCTCGGGTCTTTGATCCACCCGTCATGGCGGATGGCTAGCAAAGACGGCTCCTAGGGTCTCCCAAAAGATCTTATACGGCTGCATAAGGGGAGTGTCTAGGGGTACGCACAGGCTTACACACAGGCTCAGGATTGGTGTGTCTCCAGGCTTGGAGGGCTTGCCCTGTGTTGATTGGTCAACTGGTTGTTATGGCCCATAGGCCCTCCCAGGGTGGTTGCTATGCTCTCTATGTCATTGCTGTGCGCTTGTCCGTAAAGCACACCCAGGGTCATAAAGCATAGCGCCACCAGCTAACTTCCGATTGGCTCCTTGTCACGAGACAGGCATCTGACTTTTTAGTGACTAAGGTTCCTTCACCCCATTTGTCAGGCTGGAGTCAGTGATCTCTCACTAGCTCAGGTCAGCTGATTCTGTGGGTTTCCCCATCATGATCTTGACTCCTTTGTTCATATTATGGCTCCTCCCTCACTTCGATTGTACTCCAGGAGCTTGGCCCCATGGTTAGTGTATTTTTGCATCTGCTTCCTTCTGTTTCTGGAAGAGGGTTCTAGCTTCTCTGGGGTTGTGGATTGTAGGCTGGTTATCTTTTGCTTTGTGTCTGGTATCCACTTATGAGTGAGTACATACTATATTTGTCTTTCTGGGTTTGGGTTACCTCACTCAGGATGATTTTTTTCTAGTTCTGTCCATTCTTCTGCAAATTAAAAGATATAATGACAATTTTTATAAGCTGGTTTACATATGTTTTTTGTCATTTGTTTAGTGTCACTCTCCCCCTCCAACCCAGAGGCTCCATTCAGTATGCATCTATCCATCCATCCAGTCAAACAGCAATGACACCATACACATTGACTCATTCGTTAGACAAACATTTGTTGAACACTTCCACTTGCTAGGCTCTGTTCTAAAGACTGGGGAGGCTGCAAAGAGAATAACAGCTAAAAACATGGGCTTACATGTCATGCCAGGTGCTGGAGGGAAAGGGAAAAGAAGACCCAGTGAAGGGAGGGTAGGGACCGGGACACCAGGAGACCTACTGGTGGCAGGAAGGCAACCCTGCAGGCTAGGCCACTGCTGCAAAGATACCTTGGGCTGTTGGCATGGGGCAAGATGGTGGCTGTGGTAAATGAGGTCTGAGGAAAGTTCAGACCATCTGGAGCTTTGGAGCACTTTGAAGGACTCTGGGGAATTGTAGGGAGTCTTGGAAGGGTTTAAGTAAAGGAAGAAAGTGGTTTGGCTTTTAAAGTGAGCTCCCAGAGGCTAGAGAGACAAGAGCACTTGTTTCACTGAGGACCGCTGTTTGACCATAGCCATCAGTAACTCCAGTTGCAGGAAATCTCACAGCTTCTTCTGGCCTCTGAGTGCACCAGCCTACATGGGCTGCACATCCACAGATGCAGGCAAAATACACCCCTATGCATAAAATAAAACAGATAAATGTTTAAAACAATTTAAGCTAAATAAATAAAGTGGACTCCCAGAGGGAGCTGTGCTTGGAACAGGCCACAGGAAGTAAGGACAACAGAGGAAGCAGTCTGTGATAACCCAAGCTGTGTGTGCTGAGGTAAGGCTGGACTCTGGGGACACAGAGACACTCCATTCAGATGGGGTTAGTTCTCCAAAAGCTCATTAATAGGCCCTATGAGATGGCTTAGAGGGTGAAAGTGCAAGCCTGATGACCTGAGGTTAATCCCTGGGACCCATGTAAAGGTGAGAAGAGAGAACTGACTCCACGAAGCGGTCCTGTGACCTCCACAAGTACCATGGCACATGTATCTCCACAGACATATCACACACACACACACACACACACACACACACACACACACACACGCACGCACGCACGCACGCACGCACGCACGCACAAATACATAAATAAAAATTTAAATTCCCTCAATGTAACTAAGGAATATGCTAGCTTGCCCCCCCCCACACACACACACACCCACACACACGAGTTGTGTCGCTGGTTTGCTATCATGATCATGTGACTTACTGGAGCTGTGTTTTTTTAGCTGCTGACCAACATTTTACTACCTCAGGGGGAAAAAATTAAAATTCCAAATTCTGAGTACAGTTTCCACTGAATTCATGTCCCTTTCAATATGTGTCCTTTTTTTTGTCCACTGTACAAATCAAATCATCATAAGTTAGGGGTCATATGTTTTGCTTGTTTGTTTATTTGAGAGACAGGGTTTCATTATGTAAAGCTCACTATGAAGACCTGCCTGACCTGGAAGTGGCACAGAGCTTTCTGCCTTTGGTTCCCAAGTGCTGGGTGTGAAGTTCTGCTGTATTTAAAGCTGTAAGCAAGAGGGCATCAACTTTATTTTCATTTTATTTATTTATTGTGCTTGGAGACTGACTATAAATAGCTGTCTTGTGCATGGTAAATGTGTGCTCTGCCATGAGCCTCTGAGCAATGGGATTACAGGTCCTGCTGATGTTTTAAACTTCTGGTGAGAGAGAAAAGGAGGTGCCAAGGACACCTCCCAATTTCCTGGCCTGGACAAAGGCAAGTCAGGGGCTTTGCCATTTGATGAGATGGAGCAAGATGTTTTGGGGAAGCCAGTGCTGTTTGGTTGGATGAATGAATGTCCTGGAGTTCAGGATGTCTTTGCTGAAGGTCCAGGGATGAAAGTTACAGATGTGAGACCTGGTGAGATTTGGGCTATGGGACTAGTTGCCTTGCCTGGAAGGACCAAAGAGAAGCAGAGTGAGATGGGAAGGAGGGAATCAAGAGAGTGAGGAGCATGGCCACCAGAGAAGAGAGAAAAGGAACAGGGGTGGTAACCATGTCAAAAGCAGTTGTATTATTTAGGGTCTCTAGAAGAAGAACACTGGCAGGATGAATATATATATTTTAAATCAGATGTATTAGATTGGCTTACAAATACGGTCTGGGCAGTCCAAGAATGCCTGTCTTCACAATGGAGAGGCTGAGAACCCTGGAGCAGCTCAGTCCATAAGTCTGGATGCTTCAGTGATCCCAATCTGTAGCCAAATACCCGGAGAATTCCTGGGCAGTCACTGGTCTTCAGGCTACACTGGAAGCCTAAAAAGGCTGGGTTGTGATATTAGTGAAGGAATGTGGAAGCAGTAATAGCAACAACAGAGTAGATGAACTCATCAGCAAGACATGAAGGCAACGAGGCAAAAAGCAAAGGTTTGTTTTTTTCCCTTAGAGACTCTTTTTATGTGGTTCCCACCAGAAGTTGCTGATCAAATTCAGGATAGGTCTTTCCACTTCAAGTCACCTGATCATGAAAGTCCTTTCACAGATGTGCCCAGTGACTTATATATTACTTGATTTCAGATATGGCCAAATTACAATCAAGATTAACTATCTATCACAAGTCTACCGCTTGTCAACTTGACACCCAAAAGCATCTATTTGAAGCTATAACTCTCCCCCCTTTCTCCTTATAGGTTCACAACCATATTATAATGCAAAATTCATTCAGTCCAACTTTAAAAGTTCCTGAAATCTTTAATAATTTTACTACTTTCAAAGTCCAAAGTTTCTAACCTGTGAGTTCCTAAAACATAAAAAAAAAAAGCAAGTTAGACCCTTCCACAATACAATGCCAGAGTAAGCTTTCTTACCCTGAAATGAAGATCATGGTGTAGCAAGGAGTAATCAAACCAAAACACAGCAGGGAAACCTCCAAATCCTGCAACTCCATGACTGGCACCTGGGGCTTGTGATGAAGTTCCAAACTCTTCAACAGTCCTTCCACAAACCAGTTTCAAAGACCCATGGTCAGATTTAGCTCAGCAGCAACCCCACTTCTGGTACCAATTACTATATCCTATTCCAGTGCTTGGCATAAGAGTTAGTGCTTTTGGAGCCTATGACAGACTTCTTGGCTTGCAGAGGATGAAAAGATGGCTGGGCAGGAGCACGGTGAATAGTAAGTGGACAAGTGAATAGTGGGAGGAGTCTAAATAGATTGTGGGGGAATTGTAGATGGGTAATCTTTAAGATTATAGTCTTCAAACCAGTCCTTTGATCCCAGCACTTGGGAGGCAGGAGCCAATGTTGGAGTGTGAAGTCTGGGACAGTAGGTGCTCAGTCCAGCTACAGTGAGTGAATTAAAGGGCAAGAAGAGGGCTGGAGAGATGAGTCAGCAGTCAAGAGTGTTCCATGCTCTGGCAGAGGAGTTTCCAGAACCCATGTTGGGCATCTTATAATCCCTATAGCTCCAGCTCAAGGAGATTTGATGCCTCCAACATCTACAGGCACTCGAGCTCACATGCAAAACCCTCACACAGACATACTTAGACAGGAATTAAAAAATTAACTTTTTAAAAAGGTGAATAAGAGAGCTGGAAGGTGGTTTAGTTGGTAAGTTTCTTGCCTCATGAGCATGAGGAGCCGAGTTCTAGCCCCAGAATGCACATAAAAATGATGGGTTGATGGCATGTGCTTGTGGAAAGAGAAGGGCGGGGCTTGGAATTCAAACTCACTCTTTGATCTGGGAAGTATGGAAGAGGATCAGCTGGTCATCTTTTCTCTTTCTTTCTTTTCTCTTTTCTTCTCCTTTTCTTTCTTTTTTTTTTTTTTTTTTTTTTTTTTTTTTTTTTTTTTTTTTTTTGAGACAAGGCTCTCTGTAGCTTTGGAACCATGTCCTGGAACTCACTTTATAGACCAGGCTGGCCTTGCACTCACAAAGATCTGCCTGCCTCTGACTCCCAAGTGCTGGGATTAAAGGTGTGTACCACCACTGCCTGGCTTCTCTGCCACTTTCGTAATCTATCAGGTTTTTAACCCCGATATTGGACTTCCGGGTTTTTATTAATAATAGAACAATTTAGATAAACACGTCAAGGTTGTCCTCTGGTCTACACATTCATGTGTAAGTATGTTCAGTCACACTTGCACTCACACTCATGAACTCACACACACACACACACACACGCACCCACACACTCGTGTACACACACATGAACTCATTTAAATACACATTTATTTAAGATCGGGAGGGGCAAGAAGACATGGGCCCACCCTCTGGAAGCTTAGTAGAGCTGAGAGATCCAGAGGGAGGAGCTGTCCTAGCATAGGAGAGAGGGAGTTATCTGGAAGTGTTACTGTAGGTCATCCATCAAGTCAGGACCTACATCCGAACTTGACCACATCTGGACTGGAATCTCGATTTCTCTTTTCCAGGATGTTCTGCCTATGGGAACACAGCTTAGCTGAGGAAAGTAACCAGTGGGGCTATGGCACTTTCAAGAGTACAGATTTCAAAACAGTTTATTATAGTAGTATTAACATTATATTGCTAATTATTATTTTAATTTTGTAGTTTGGTTAAAATTCTAAGATTAAGACTTGTAAGATCTCCTCCTCATTCTTGCCCCCAGCTCCACTGCTTCTCATTCTGGAAGCAAACCATCTTCCTGTTTCTTTCATGACATAAATTCTGTGCTATTTTTCTTTGTTTCAGTTATTTGAGGCAGGGTCTCACTATTCAGACCAGGCCTTAAACTCACAGAGATCCACCTGCTTCTACCTCCTGAGTTCTGGCCTTAAAGGCATGCACTACTATCCCTGACATAAATTCTGTTTGTTTCCTATATTTATACATATGGACACATACTACTGTCCTTTAGACAGCTTCTTTCTTTCCTTCTTTCTCTTTTTAGAGTGTGTGTGTGTGTGTGTGTGTGTGTGTGTGTGTGTGTGTGTGTGTGTTACTTTACCTACATGTATGTCAGAGGGAGAGGCTTCCTATAGAGGGGAAGGAGCCATGTATGGGAGACGGGTGACAATGTAGAGATTTAAGAGTCCATGGGTGTGTGTAGAGGGAGACGGGGCTGGGTAGAATAAGCACCACAGTCTCTCTGCTGGCCACTTGCATGCCTGGTGCCCAGGGAGGCCAGAAGCGGATGAGAATGTCAGATCCCCTGGAATTGGAGTTGTAGATAGTTGTGAGATGATGGGGGAGATCCTTCTGTCTGCTGTGAATATATGTTTCTCTTATTGGTTGATGAATAAAGCTGTTTTGGCCAATGCCCAGGCAGGATTTAGACAGACAAGAAATCTGAACAGAGATAGAGAAAGGTAGTAGGTGGGATCAGGGAGACTCCATATAGCTACTGGGAAGATAGGATACCAGACATTCTCTGGTAAGCCAAGACTGTGTGGAGATACACAGATTAATAGAAATGGGTTAATAATTAAGACAGAGCTAGCCAATAAGAAGCCTGAGCCACCAGCCAAACAGTTTATAATTAATATAAATCTCTGTGTTTATTTGGGACTAAAGGGCTGCGGGACCAGGCGGGACAGAAACTTCCATCTACAGTGAGTTGCCATATGTGTGCTGTGAATCCAACCTGGGTCCTCTTAACTGGTGAGCCATCTCTCCAGCCTCTTTTTTTAGGGTTGCCCAGGCTGGTCTTGAATTCCGGGTGTAATCAAGGCCATCCTTGAACAGCCTCTTACATGCTAGGTGTGCTCCACCACACCTGGTTCCTTCTGGTTTAACCAGATGTCTTGAAGAGGATTGGCTCTCTGTTCAGAAGGCCCTTCCTGTGAGTCCTTTCAAGTTATAGCCCCACGGCAGGAATGCAGACATTTGCTCTCCCCTCTGTGACAGACATTCAGGATGTCCAAGCTTCTGCGGTATAAGCAAGGCTGGTGTTCACCAGATGCTATGCAAAAAAACTCGTGGAGCCAATTACCTACACACAGACTCTCTAAGTCAAAAGTATGTTTGTACTTTCACAGGAACCCTTCCATGGAGCTTGTCCCCAGCCACCTCTGTTTTCCCACAATTTCCACAGCACAGGCAGTTCTACAAACTTCCGATCTTTGCCAAATTGGAAAAATGGAAGTAGGTGTCTTTCCTAGAGCCTTCTCTGCTTCTGGCGGGTGGGTGAATCTTTCTGTATTCCACCACCCTGCGGGCAGATGTGCAGGGACGGAGTTGGTGACTGGAGCACGCTTGTTGGAAGGAGGCACCCCTAGTGAGGAAGGGGCTGTGGCCAGCAGAGAGACCCCGCGGCTTCCTCTGTACAGCCTTCCTCTTCCTCCATACACACACCCTTGGGCTCTCAAGCCTCCACATTGTCACACAACACTCAAAGCTCCTTCTCCTCCGTAGGAAGCCACTCCCTCTTCCTGTCATTCAACATTTCTTTGGCTCCGGGATTCCAGAAGTCTGGGCTAGGGAGATAGCCCGTCCTTCCGTTAGAAGATAAAAGACTCTGAGGCAGTCTGTCCTACCCTAAGCCGTGGAGCCATGAGCAGAACCAATATGTGGATACTGGTGTGTCTGGCAGGAATGGATATCATCTCCATGGCAACTCCAAGCGTCAAGACTCCTGACTATGCAGTCGGGGCAGTGATAAAGGAGCTGATCCTTGCTGAGTCACCTTCCACACCTACCCTACTCTCTGGACTCCGGCTTCACATATTTTGTTCTCACCCTTGAACCTGCCAAGCTCCCCCTGCCTTAGCGCCTCTGCCCTGTGGTCCTATCTTTCTAGACCTCTCTTCCCAAGACCCACATTCGAAGTATACACCTTCCCCGCCCTCCCCCACCCCACCCCCGTCTCTCACGGTTTGGCCTGCTCTTTTAGGTGTTGAGTGTTGCCTGCCCCTCCTGCTAATCTCTAAGACCCATTTATGCCTCACACAAGTCCAGGAGCTGAAGGTTTAGAAGATGGAGTTGAATGCAGTGCCTGGTGGATCCTGAGTCTCCTGTAACTCCGAACTGTTGCTTGTCACCCTGTAAGCTCCAGTGGCCATCGCTGTTGTATCTGGAGGGAACAACCTCACCTGGCAGCTCCTGGAGAAGTATGGGGTGGTGTGCCAAACAGGGATGTTGGAGAAGCAGAAGGAGTGAGTGGAGCAGGCTGCCACAGCCGGAAAGAGGTCTCAGGCTGTTTTCTGTGGCTATAACTGAACAATATAGACTGAGTTGTTTGCAATGAGGAGATTATTGTGTGGTTTGGGCTTGGAGCCTGCGAAGTCTCAGGGCATGGCACTGCACTGTGCTGTGTGGCTTTGGGGTAGGAACATAACTTTTTTTGTTCCCACATCACTTGGAGAGGGCCTCCACAGCAACATGAGACACCTTTTACAACAAAGCCACTCTGCTGGAAGCCAATAGCCCCTCCTCCCCCCAGTGTATGGAAGGATGAATTTATTCAGGAGGGCAGAATCCTCATAACACAAACATGCCGCCTTCAAATAATACCATTACCATGTGCCTTGGGAGGGGGTTAAGTTTCCAAAACATGACATGATCATAGGCCCGGAAGTGGGTGTTATGCCTCAAGTTTTGGGGAGTTGGGGACAGGAGAGATGGTCTGGTGATAATAAACATCTGTTGCTCTCCCAGAGGACCAGAGCTTAGATCCCAGCATCCATATCATTAGATGGCCCGGCTGCCTATAGCTCTGGGGTAGCCACGTGCTCATGCATATCCACACAAGCTGACACACATATCCACATAAATAAAAATAAGAATCTTAGATTTGAAACTGGGGCTCAGAGAGTGATAAACCTAAGACCACCATGTTGGTCATTGTGCTTCCAAAGCTACCAACACACATCAAGGAGTGATGTCATATGCCTGTAATCCAGTACTTGGGAGGTAGAGGCAGGAGGGTTATCCTGGGCTACACAGTGAGTCCAGCCTGGGTTACAATAGAGTCCGTGCAGACAAATGAAAGCACCTAGAACAGTGTCTGTAGACTGAATGAGCAATTTACATTTTCACATCTAAGCACTGAAGGTTTTGTCAGGGCTTAGAATTTGGGGATGTACCTGGGAGCATCCCAAGTATGTGGGCCAGAGCTGTAGCCAGGCTTCCTGTGTTTCCCCTGCGTCTGAGTCTCCTGGTGAAGAAATCCATGTTGACAGGGTCAGGAATCTCTGAGCTGGGTGGTCTTTTCCACACAGCGTCCCCCCTCCACCTCCAGTCCTCTGGAGTATATGCTGAGGAAGCCTTTGTCCTGTAGCTGAAAGAAGCTTTGCATAGGTACGAGGCCTAACTTGCGGCAGTAGGGGCAGGACAGGAACAAAGACGGAGGCCTGGGAGGGAGATGCCCAGGCTGTGCTCTTGGGATACATGCTGTAGCTGACATCTGGCTGGGCAGGCACATGTGCAGGCATATGTGCACACACAAACCCACCTCCTGCCCTTCCACATAAGTCACACTCGTGTTCACAGGCCTTGGGTCAGTCCATATTCCAGGAGTCCTCTTAGTCCCCAGGCTGCGGCAGGATCAGGTCAAGTGGTACACTCAGTACTCAGTGCCCAATCTGAGCCACCTAAAATAGCTAAATCTCTCTCTCTCTCTCTCTCTCTCTCTCTCTCTCTCTCTCTCTCTCTCTCTCTCTCTCTGTGTGTGTGTGTGTGTGTGTGTGTGTGTAGAAGGAGTTTCACTACTGTAGCCTTGACTGGCCTGGAACTCACTATGTAGACCAGACTGGCTTTGAACTCATAGAGATCTGCCTGCCTCCACTTCTGGACCGCTGGAATTAAAGGTGTGAGCCATCATACTTGGGTCACTTATGATTTCTGAAAATGCTACCTAGTGTGGCTACTCTTGAACCTATAATCCCAGCATTTGAGAAGATGAGGCAGAATGATCTCCAGGAGCTCCAGGGCAGCCTGGGCAACATAAGGATACCTCAGCTCTTACAACAACAAAAGGTTTGTGAAAAAAATGAATCTGTGCTTCCCCCTGTTCTTTTCTCTGTCCCTTCCCACTGGCCTTCCTTCACTAGCTGGCCTCCTGGGACCAGTGAAATGCTCCCTACCTGTAAGCCCTCCCTCCCTCCCTCCACTCACACTCACACTCACACACCTGCTTAGTGTATGTATGACCAGATGCCAAGTCTGGCTGGCGGCTCCTCCCCTGCCAAACCAGCTCAGGTCTGGCCCTTGCCCAGGTGTACACCCCAAGGACATCCTGTTTTTCTCTCTGCCCTGAGCACATGTCCCAGATTGGATGCTTATGAAATCCTCTGAGTTCTTCCCTCACCAGGTCCCTGATGGCCTGGTGCCCAGAGCTTGGCTTTGGTGAGGCTGGGACAGGAAGCTTCCAACACTGCTGACAACAATCCTGCCTGAGAAGTAGTTACTGGTCCTATCACCATGCAGGACCAGGGAGTGCACCTGTGAACACAGGCTCACAGGAGGATGTGACACACCCAAGGTCACAGGGAGTGTCAGCTTGGGAACCTAGCCATGGCACATCTGCACACTGTGAAGCAGTGGGGACACCACTGCTGATGGGCCCCGGGCTCCGGTCACCGCCATTTGCAGGTGGGGTGGCATCAGCCAAAGCCACTTTACTTCATACAGTAAGTGCTCAATAAATGTAGCTACTAGAAAAAAAAAAACAAAACAAAACCAAGGTAGCGGAGCAAGACTAAATGCACTAAATTGACTGTGTCAGTGGGTCTCAGACCTCATCTCATACTTGGGTCGAATGTGAGTGTGCGTCAAGAAGCATTCTGGGATACAACATGCTTATTGCATTGATTTACATCAGAACTTACGAGTCTGGGAATTCAGATGGAGCCACTGTTCACCTCCAACAATGTATATCATTCCATGGTGATCCTCACGATCTATGAGCATTCATCAGGGCAGGGGATGCTGTTCTTCTAATGTCGTGGGCCGGCATATCTCGGCCCCAGACCACAGAAGCCATGAGGTCAGGCCCGAGTGGGGGAGCGTGGACTTGGGGATTTCTAGTAACCCAACGGCGATAAAGACCAGACATAGGCATCTTGTCATCTTTAGAGAGCTATCAGGCCCATGCTGCAAGACTGGAGTCTCTTCTTTATTGAGCATCTTCCTGGCTGTTTCCTAACCATGCTTCCCTGACCCTGAGACCACTTCTCTTCCATCTTCCTGGACCCTATCAGCAGATCTCTCTCAACTGTCTCCCCACCAGATACCTTCTAACCAATATCTGTCCTCACTTGTCACGTACACCTAACCTTCTGCCCTGTTACAGGCCTATTCAAATGCTTAGTTCTGTAGAGATGCAAACTAGGGGACTTTCTCCACCGAGGCTATGCTATTCAATAGCAGAATAGCTAGCATCTGCAAATACAACATAGACCAGAGCTCCTGGTTATTGGGTTACTGGAACCGGAGGAAGGGACTTTGAGAAATTCCCTAATGGAATCAGTTCTTGGCTCTCGACAATCTAAACAGACAAGTATGCTGCCTCCATCTGTGGTCCCAGGCAGGGGTGCTGTTTGAGAGAATGCCCCAGGCCCCCAGCAGGTTGCTCAGTTTCTGTACCAAAGGTGCCAGAGGCATGGGGCATTCTGGACTTGCATTGTTTTCATTCAAGTTCCACACCTGCCAGCTGTTCAGTCTTGGGCAGGATGCTTGTGCGCGCACACACTATGTTCTGTGTTCTGTGAACCAGAGAGAGTGGAAAACCCCTTCCGATGTATAGAAGAACAAAAATCTATAGTCTATTGAGGACAGAACTGAGCCCAGTCAGGGGCTGTATATGTCACTATTATTGGTTTTTAAAGACAGGATCTCACTATGTAGCCCTGGCTGGCTTGGAACTCACTATATAGACCAGGCTGGCCCCAAACTCACAGAGATAGGTCAGTCTCTCTTCCAAATCAGGTTGGTCTTCAACTCACTATGCATCCAGGAATGACTCTGAACTTCTGACTCTCCTGCTTCTACCTCTCAAGTGCTGGGATTACAGACATGAGCCACACCTTGCCATGCAATGCTGGCAATCCAACCCAGGACTCCATGCTTGCTAGGTAAGCATTCTACCAACCTGCTACACACCCCGGCCCATGTGCCGCTCTCTGAATCTCCCTGTTTGAACCCTGTGATATGACATCACACCATCCCATTACAGTGTTTACCCAGTGGTCTATTGTCTCCTTTGGTGGCAGGACAGTCCATTCCTCTAGACTGTGAGTCCCTGGAGGCAGGGTTCTATCTGTGTCATCTCTAGTTTCAGTCCGTGTGGCTTGGCTTTCTCTTCCCACAATAGCTCACATTTATTGGTTCAGGTGCCAGGCACTAGGTGAACCTCAACAGGTTCCCAAACAATCTCAAGGACCTCGTATCCTTGTTGTCCAACTTTGAGAGGCAAAACTAAAACAAAATTGACAGCAGAAAGGTCATGTAGTGTGCACCTATCATCCCAGTACTGAGGAGACTGGGGCAGGAGGATGGTGGCCCAAGCCAGCCAGAGCTAAGTAGTAGGGCATCTTCCCAGAAAATAAAGAGATGGAAGGATGACTCAGCGGTTAAGAGTGATGGCTGATCTTCCAGAGGCAAGAGTGCTGTTCCCAGCATCCATGTCAGGCATCTAACCATTCCAGCTCCAGGGGACCCAACACTCTCTCCTGGCCTCTGTGGGTACCCACACATGTGGTGCACACTTGTGCACTTGTGAGCGCATGCGCGCGCACGCGCACGCGCACACACACACACACACACACACACACACACACAGATTCAGAGAGGTTGAGACTTGGGCTCACACAGCATCTAATCCTGGCCTACTGACTCATCCTAACAAGGCACTTGTTTGGGAGAAGAGTCTAGATACTCATCTGTCTCTCTGACTGTTGGATGCCCTACTCTCTCTCCTTCCCCTCCCCCTGACACTTTCTCCACCTCTGCCAGTTGGGCTCTACTCCTTGGCTCCCTGTCCAGTCAGGCCTACAGAAATGGGGACTTTCTAGTCTGGCTGGGTTTACAGGGTTGGTGGAAGATGGCAGCCTGCTTGCCAGTTGAGAGCTCTGGCTACTGCTTTAAAGAGACAGACCAAGGCTGGGGCATGACTCGGCGTTTGTCTAGCATGCCTGAGGCACTAGGTTCGATTCCTAGTAAGGGGTGAGGGGTGTAAAAAGAAGGAAAGGAGAAAAGGAAAAATCAAATCAAAACAAAAAACAAATACCTCTCTCCCTGGGAGGGAGGAAGAGAGGGAGGGGCCGCGTGTGGAACAAACAGCTTCCGTTGCAGGCACAAAATCCTTCAAAGTAGCTGCGAAGACATCAGAGGAACACCAGGGGGCGACGTGTACCAGCGCGGCCTCCTGTCGGTTAGGTGCCCCTCTCCAGGAGCTCCTGGCACAAAGCCTTGTGCTGTCGGTTGTGAGGAATGCGCTACAAACAGCAGTTAAGTTCAAGGTCAGTAGCACTCGACAGTCTGAGCAAGAAAATGAGTTTCATTTCAATTCAGAAGCCAGCCTGTACACATACAACTCTGCGGGAGGGAGGGAGGGAGGGAGCTGAGTGGGTTGTGGTGTAGTACCATAATTCCAGTACCTGGGATTTAAGAGTAAGAAGATCAGGAATTCAAGGTCATTCTTGATTGTATATGGAATTCCAGGCCAGCCTTGGCTACAGGCTGAGGGGGGCGGGGCGGGGTGGGGAGCACACTCTTCTGGCCTTCCCAGGCACTGCTCGCACGTGGTACACGCACATACATGCAGGCAAAATCCACAAATACATGAAATAAAAATAGACAAATAACTCCAGCTCTAGGGAGGATTCTACACTCACTCTGGCCTCTGAATACATGCAGAGATACATAAATAAATAATAAAACAAGTTAAGAGAGTTCTTGATGGGCCGTGGTAGTGCAAGCCTTTAACCCCAACACTCAGGAGACAGAGGTAGTCAGAGCTGTTACACGGGGAAACCCTGTCTTCAAACTGAAAACCAAAAAAGAAAACAAAAAGTGAGAATTCTTTTTTACTAAGACAGGGTTTCTCTGTGTAACCCTTGAAAGGTTCAGGCATTATGCTGGCCTGCCCTGGTGAAACAGGCAGTACCCTGGTCAGCCCACGTTTCTTTGGGAACTAAGTCTGCACGCAGGTGCAGAGGACCCCTTTAAAAGACAGACCCTGCCCATTTACACACACACACACACTCTCTCTCTCTCTCTCTCTCTCTCTCTCTCTCTCTCTCTCTCTCTCTCTCTCTCTCTCTCTCTCTCTCTCCTCTCTCCTCTGCTTCTGCTCTTCTCTCTGTCTCTTTATGCTCGCTCTGCCTCTCTCTGCAGACCGGCCATGGCGGTCAGCCATTAACCCTGTTTCTCTTCTCCTTTAGTCTCCCTACTCTGCCGGGCCTATAATAACATGTCTAATATGTCTAATAGTCTTGTGTCTCTTCCTCACCTTTTTCTTTTATTTCTAATTTAAGCAAAAATTAACAACCCTGGCACCTGGCTGTCCTAGAACTAACTTTGTAGACCAGGCTGGCCTCGAACTCATGGAGATCTGTTTGCCTCTACCTACTGTGCTGGGATTAAAGGTATGCACCACCATTGCCCTGCAAAGAGAGAAAGTTCGTTGTTTTTCTTTTTTAGAGTTTCTTTTTTCTTTTTTTTTTCCCCTCAAGATTTATTTTATGTGCATTAGTGTTTTGCCTACATGTATGTCTGTGTGGGGGTGTCAGAAGCCCTGAAACTGGAGTTACAGACAGTTGTGAGCTGCCATTTGGATGCTGGGAATTGAACCTGGGTCCTCTAGAAGGGCATCCAGTACTCTTAACCACTGGGCCATCTCTCCAGCCCGAGAGAGAGAGAGAGAGAGAGAGAGAGAGAGAGAGAGAGAGTGAGTTCTTATTAGCCCCAACACTGCACTACATATCATTTACAATGAATGTAAACAATAATAGCTGGATTTAGTGGTGGTGGACACTTTTAATCCCAGCACTTGGGAGGCAAAGGATATCGTGAGTTCGAGTCTAGCCTAGTCTACACAGTGAGTTCCAGGACAGCCAGGGCTATGTAGAAAGATCCTATCTCAAACAAAACAACACACACACACACACACACACACACACACACACACACACACACACTAATAATAAAAAACACTATGTTCACATGGTTCAAAATTTAAAAGTAAGTGAGGTGCTGGGTATGTGGCCCAGTGCTGGAATGCTTGCCTGGAATGTACTAGGTATTCCCAGGCTTCATCTCCTGAACCCTTCCCTGAAGGCAACCAAAGTCATAGATTTAATGCTTACAGGAGGATAGTCAAGAAGCACTCACCTGTCCTGCAAATGGTAGGAAAGTGTTCTTAGCGCTCTCACCTTTTCTAATGCTATCCCTTGACCTCAGTCTACATGGGGGCATGAAGAGCCAGTGTGCCTGTGTAGAAATGCACCATGTTTATCAACTAGCTGCCTATCAATGACCATTTACATTGTCACCCAGTACTTACAGTGACAGGGGTGTGTGCTCTTAACACGAAGGGTCTAATCTATACACACATTTGCACACAAGAGCCTGTCAGAAAGGCTACACCAATTCTAGCCTTAGCTTCCCTGACTTATTGGCTAGCTCTGTCTTTTTTTTTTTAATTTTATTTATTTCTTATGTATACAACATTCTGCTTCCATGTATGCCTGCACACCAGAAGAGGGCACCAGATCTCAATACGGATGTTTGTGAGCCACCATGTGGTTGCTGGGAATTGAACTCAGGACCTCTGGAAGAGCAGCCAGTGCTCTTAACCTCTAAGCCATCTCTCCAGCCCAAGCTCTGTCTTTTATTAACCCATTTCTATTTTTTTAAAGAATTTATTTATTATGTATACAACATTCTGCTTCCATATATAACTGCACACCAGAAGAGGGCACCAGATCTCATAACGGATGGTTGTGAGCCACCATGTGGTTGCTGGGAATTGAACTCAGGACCTCTGGAAGAGCAGCCGGTGCTCTTAACCTCTGAGCCATCTCTCCAGCCCAACCCACTTCTATTTATCTGTGTATTTCCACATGGTCTTGGCTTTCCAGAGAATGCCTGGTGTGTCTTACCCTCCCAGTCTCTGCATGGCTTCCCCTTTTGGTCTCCCTCTGCCTACCTTTCCCAGAATTCTCCTCGTCTCCTCGTCCCACCTATCTTCCTGCATCTATTGGCCAAACAGTATTTTATTCATCAACCAATAAGGTGAACATATGTACAGAAGGACCTCCCCCCGTCAGGGTTGAGGATGGGGACTGGCTAGTGTGGCAACTGGGAAGGAAATGGAAGTGACATTCTGGATTAGGGGTCCTGGTGAGGTCGGCTGGTCAGAGAGCCCCGGGGATGAACATGCTGTATCTTCCCCACACTGGTATTTCATCTTCAAGCCGGCTTTTCATGTGGGTTCTACAGACTGTACTGGGGCCTGCAGTCTGTTAACTGACCTTCTCCCCAGCTTTCTTCCCCCCCACTTTGGTGACAAGTTCTCATATGTAGCCGTGGCTAAACAGAAACTCACCATGTAAACCAGGCTGTCCTCAGACCGAGACCTGCCTATGCTTCTCTATAGCACTGAGATTGACGGTGTGCCCAGCTACACCCAGCTAGTGGCACAAGGCTTTGTAGGCTACAGAGAAACTCAGTTTTACCAAGCTACACAGCGGCCATGGGAGGACTCTGAGCTTGGTGGAACTTGACCTCAGTGCCTGTCCAGCAGCAGTGTGGAAATTAGACTTGGGAAGTAGAATGCGTGTACAAAGGTGGGGTCCAGACACCAGGGAGAAGCTGGTGCTACAACTGAGGTGGTAGGGACATGGTGGTGGGCCAGGACATGGCTGGAGCCAAGATTTGTGTCCCGGGTTGAGTTGTGCTGTTTTGCGGTATAAGGAAAGGAAGGAGTCAAGAATGACTCTGTGGCTTGGCAGAGTATCTGAATCTGCCCTCCAGCATGGAGGCAGCAGAGGTGCCTCTGCTGTAAGGTAAGTTGGTGGAGCAATGGATGGGAGAGCGGGGATGGTTGATATGAAATTCACGCTGGGTAATGCAGTTGAAAACGTGACTGGGAATCAGGAGCCAGGTTTCAGAGTGACATCTTTACATATCACACTGGCTTGTACCAGGGATATTAAATTCTTGTCTGTAAAACATGGAGAATAGGGCCTCGCCCCACTCATGTCCAGCAGGGATAGTGGTCCATCTACTGTGTGTGTGTTCTTGCTAGGTTAGCCACACTGGCCTTGAACTTACAGTCTTTCCGCCTCTACTTCTCCAGTTAACATGGAGAAGTTTCCATGAATGTGCTACTATGCCTATTTCTTAGGGTCCTGCCAAAGAGCCCTCTTTGGCTTCTCATTCCTCTCAGGGATGAGTCACTGATATCTTTCCCACCCCAAGGACAGGAAGGAAAGCCAACTGGAGCAATGAACCAATAAAGCTAGAGTGGGGAGGCCTTAGACTCCTGACTTCCAGTCTCTGACCATTAGTTATCTACCTGCGGACACAATAATCTTTTTCTTCTTCCTTCCTTCCTCCTCCTCCTCCTTCTTTTTAAATTGAGACAGAGTCTCTATGTAACCCTGGATATCCTGGACTCTCTGTGTAGACCAGGCTGACCTTGAACTCAGAGTTGGACCTGCCTCTATCTCCTGAGTGCTGGGATTACAGACTTGAGCCTGCATGTTTTAATAATCATTTTCTTAAAGGGTCGTCCTTGGGAACAAATGAGAATAAAGGACTTAAGCACATAGCAGGTCTAAAAACCATTTCTCTCTCAGGTTCCCCATGCTTCAATGATCTAAGAGAAAGGAAGCAAAGACGTTGCTCATCTCAGCTGTTTATTGAAAGGCCAGGCAAGATGGAGGAGGGGAGAGGCAGGGACTGGAAGGTACATCCTGCAGGGCACAAAGGTGGTGGGTGAACTGCCCCCCCCCCCCAAGCTCTAAAGGCCAGCAGGGGCTTCCAGACACAGGATTCTCCCATTGTCCTGGAGTGCCCTCTAGTGTCCCACAAGAGGAAGTCCTTCAGGCTGGACAGTCCATAGGAAGAAAGGGTGGGGCCGCTAGGAGAGCACATTTATTAGTAGGATCAGGATCAGGCCCAATGGGCATTGCAGTTTGGGAGGTGGTCTTTAAGGGGCAAATCATCCCACTTTTCCTAATTCTTGCATTTTATTTCTTTGTGTGTGTTGTGTGTGGGTTGAGGGAGTTAGGGGGGTCAGAGGACAACTGGAGGGAGCTGGGTCTATTTGTGAGTGTGTGGTGTGTGTGTGTGTGTGTGTGTGTGTGTGTGTGTGTGTGTGTGTGTGTAGGAATCAGAGGACAACTGAAGGGAGCTGGGTCGATGTGAGTGTGAGTGTGTGTTGTGTGTGTTTGTGTGGGGGCAGAGGTCAGAGGACAACTAAAGGGAGCTGTGTCTCTTTGTATGGTGTGTGTTTGTGTAATCAGAGAACAGCTGGAGGGAGCTGGGCCTCTTTGTGGTGTGTGTGTGTGTGTGTGTGTAGGGAGCCGGGTCTCTTCTTCCACCTTGTAGGTCCCAGAGATGGAACTCAGGTTATCAGTCTCGCCAGGAAAGCCTTTCACTCACTGGGTCATTTCACCAGTCACGAAGGGCAGTTCTTGGTTGAGTCTGCCCCTGTCCTGAGCAGGAGATTGGAGCATGAGACCTACTGGGGGGTGGGTGGGACTCTGGAGAGATTGACACTACAGAGAGGAAGAAGGGTGATGAGAGCGAGGAGTACCAGGAAGGACGTGTCTGACTTCTCTAGCCTTTAGACTTAGGAGTCCCGTTGGGGCTGGCTGGTCTGCACAGAACACTGCCTCACAGGACTGGTGGGAATCAAGAGCCATGACTGACTGCTAAAACCATGGAAGCCAGGGGACAGCTGCTCCGGTTCATCCCGGAAGACCTCCACAGGGCTGTCAGCATCAGTGACCAATGGCTCTGCCTTGATGTCCGGGTTCAGCCAACCGGAGGTGGCCAAAAAGAGGCAGACAGCCAGCAGGATCCCTGCTGCCCCACACAGCGTGGCTCCTGCCACACGGCAGGTGATCAGGGCTTGGTTATAGTCGGCTACTGGATCATCCAAAGATGAGAACTTGCTGTCATTGACAAGCTCTAGTTTGGGGGGTACTGCATAGCCAGTGGTCAGGGCTGCCACACCCAGCAGGAGAAGCAGAGATGCCACGGACACAGTGACCTGAGGAGAGCAAACAGAACAGCAAGGATCCAGGCTCAGCTAGGGTCCAGGATCATAGGATCATGAAACGGACATTGGACATCACAGAACAACCCTGTGGGACCTAACTGGCAGTGATGGTAGCAGAACCCAGGACTTTGAACAGTATAGGGGCAGACACTCTACCACAGAGCCACAGCTTCAGCCCCTTTTTGAATTTTAGTTTGAGACCAGGTTGTGCTAAGTTACCCAGGATAGCCTAGAACTGTCTTATATAGCCCAAGATGGCCTTGAGCCAGCCTTCTAAGTCCTGGAATTGCAGGTGTGTATCATCAAACCCACGGTGGCAATGTTCTCCCTCAATGGCAAAGCCAACCTTGAGTCATTTTGTGGGTCCCATTTATTATTATTATTTGAGTGTGTGTGTGTGTATGTATGTATGTGTGTATGTGTGTGTGTATGTATATGAGTGTGTGTGTGCCTGTGTGATGTAGGGCTGCAATGGCACATGTCAGAGGCCATCCTTTGGTGTTTCTTAGGAGCTGCTTATTTTCTGAAATAGGGACTCTCCCCTGGACCTGATTAATTAGGCTAGGTTCGTTGGCCAGCAAGCCCCAAAGATCCTCCTTTCTCTGTCTCTCCAGCAATAGGATTAGAATAAATTTTTAGGTATTTATTTATTTTTAAACATGATCTTTCTATGTAGCTCTGGCTGTCCTGGAACTGGCTATATAGCCCAGGCTGGCCTTGAACTCACAGAGTTCCACCTGCCTCTTAATTGCTGGGATTAAAGACCTGCACTACCATACCCAACTCCACCTGGCGTTTTCACATGGGTCCTGGGGATTGCACTCAAGTCCTCATGTTTGCAGGGCAAGCACTTGACTGACTGAGCTATATCCCCAGCTCTATTTGGTACCCCTCTTTGGGCACCATCTTGCACCATGGTCCTTTCCACCCTCCATCTCTTTGCTAGGTTGATGCTCATGTATCCTCAAGTCTCATCTCAAACCATTCCTCCACTGAGATGCCTTCCAGGACCCTTCCAGCTTGGGCCGGTGTTTTTCTCTTTACATAGCCCAGTGCCGATTAGTCCTTCAGTGAACCCACATTTGGACATGGAATTTGGTTCTTAGGTGATTGTCTGCCCGTTTTACTGAACTGAGCCTTCTGAAAACAAAAGTTGGACATGTTTTGGCTCACTAGGTGTTTTGTGCTCAATGTAGCACTAAGTACTAGTTGAACAACCATATGGACCATACTCAAGAGTTCTTAAACTGGGAGGAAAGGAGATGGCTCGGTTGGTTAAGAGCCTTCCATGTAAACACAAGTACCTGAGTTTGGATTCCCAGAACCTGTATAAAAAAGCCAAGCCTGGGGAGGGGTGTGATAGATCACACCTGTAATCCCAGAGGCTAGCCGACCTCCGTGAGTTCTAGACCAGTCAGGGCTTGGCAGCACACATCTGTAATCGTACTGTCACAAGAGAAGAGATAGGCAGACCCCAGAGCTCACTGACCAGTTGGTCTAGCCAGTTAATTGAGTGCCAAATTCAGCAAGAGCCTCTGTCTCAAAAGATAAGGTGAGAACAACAGTAGAAGACATCTGTTACCTACCTCCACATGTGCGCACACACACACACACACACACACAAACATGCACACTTTTTTTTTTTTTTAAAGGAGGGTCAATAAGAAGGCTCAGCAAGTCAAGGCACTTGCTGTGCAAGCCTGACACAACCTGAGTTTATCCCAGGAAGCCATGTAAAAGGTAGAAGGGCAGAACAGACACCACAGAGTTGTTCTCTGACCCTGGCACATATGCCCGTGTATGCACATCATTCACACACACACACACCTTGCACACACATACAATAATAAATAAATAAAATTGAAAAAAAAAGAGTGCATTCTTAAATTCTGTGTCTTCAAGAACCAGTAATAAGATGTTAGCTAGGTCTGGTGATGGTTATAGTCCTAGCTATCAGGAGACTGAGGCAGGAAGATAGTGAGTGTGAAGCCAGCCTGGCCTACAGAGTGAGTTCAAGGCTAGCCTAGTGGGACCCTGCCTGAAAATAAAAAGTAAATCAAGGGCTCGTGGTGTATCTCAGAGGTAGAACGTTGGAAATTTGGAAGTTTGTCCAGGATGTTTAAGTATAATTTCTCATCGCGCACACACACACACACACACACACACACTCTCTCTCTCTCTCTCTCTCTCTCTCTCTCTCTCTCTCTCTCTCTCTCTCATCCTGCCTTTGCAGACTGCGTTCTGCCTAAAACACTTTGTCCAGGAAGACTCTGGTCATCCCGGGTACCCATCCCGGAATTTCTGCACACCTGACCTGAGGTTGAGGGCTGGCCCCTCTACACAGGTTAGCACCTTGCCTCCCCATTAGAGGGAAGCCCTTTGGGAGTAGAACTTGCTCCATGCTTCAGATTCTCTACATATCTAGTGATGAACTATACACATTGAAGGTACTGGCTGACACCTGGGGCTTTATGAACATCAGTTGTCTGTTTCTCACACCTCTCTGTTGCCTGTCAATGGCACCCCACAGTGGGAAACCACAGTAAGATGTAGGGGAGATGAACTCCACTTCCTGCCACTGTGTTTCCTCTCCAAAGCCATAGTCACGAGCACAGCGCTGGCAAGTGGCCCAAACAGAGTCAGACTTCTAAGAACAAAATGTTTTCATTCCTTCTTCATTCATTCATTTATTAACTTAATACGAGAAGATTCGTAGTCTGTAAGGTTAAGATATCTTTATTTGGATAAACACCAGCCAAACGCAAGCCAGAGCGTGCCAGGGGCAGCAAGGCAGGGAGGCCAGAGAGAAGGGGCTCCCATGTGCCTTGCTGCCCCTTAAAACCCTATCATGCGTCATGCTGACCTCACACACCTGTAGCCAGCTTCTAGCAGGCGTGGCTTACACTGTCCCCTACATTAACTTATTAATTAGTCTATGTATTTCCAGTCAGGGTCTCACTTGGTTGCCCAGGCTGGCCTCTAATACGCTATTTCTACCTCAGGCTGGTCTTGAACTTATGTTCCTTCTCCCTCAGCCTCCCAAGGTGTGGGCCACAATTTTATGATGCATCCCAGGGTGGCCTTCAGTTACTTTCTGGCTATTTTAGGTTGATCTTTCTTTCTAGACAGATGTATCTCAGGCTGCCTCAAATTTATCATACAGCCAAGTATGACCTTGAAACTCTAGTCCCCCTGCTTCTGCCTTCCTAGGGCTAGGACCAAAGCTGTGCACCACTACACCCAGGCTGTGCAGTGCTGGGGATCGCACCTAGGGCTTCGTTGAGGTATCAATGGAACCCACAAGAAAGTACAGAGTAAATGGACGCTATAAAGTTGTCCTCCACATGAATATCTGCATTTACACACACACACACACACACACACACACACACACACACACTAATGTTTTGTAAAATTTTAGATGTAGTGTGTGTGTGTGTGTGTGTGTGTGTGTTTGAATATTTCTGTGCAGGACACATGTGCCTGGTGCCTGTGGAGATCCAAGAGGGTATTGGATTCCCTGCAACTGGTGTTACGGATAGTCGTGAGCCACCATGTGAGTCCTCTAAGAACAGCCAGTGCTCTTAACTGCTGAGCCATCTCTCCAGCCCCTGATAACAATGTCTAAAACAATGTTTTTAAAGGGCCCAAGGGTCAGCACTGAGGCAGGCATTTGAGGAGCACCACAGAAGAGTATGAAGCCGATGGGCTATATGAGCTGATAACACAGGGAGCTTGAGGAATAAGAAAAAGCTGGCAAACTCCTCAGTCCTTTGCTGGATCCAGCTTTGCCAGAAGGTATCCAACCTCTAGTCTCTTCTAGAAAATGAACTTTGTTGTTGAAACCTATTTGCACTGTATTTTCTGGACATGTGACTCCTGACCACCACATCATCTCTTCTATCCATGCTCCGGGCCTCATTCTAGCCCTACCTTTTACCCAAAGCCACTGGAGTCACTCTTTTGGCCTTACCTTCCAACACAGCGAGGGCCAGGGTTGGTAGGTGTACTGGACTAGGGGTCCTTCTGGGTTATCGCTGAGAGCGGTGCCCACACAGTCCTGGTAAAAGAGATTACGGTAGGAATCGACCCCATACCATGTACTTTCCTCCACGTTGGTGCCATGGCTACATACACACGAGCGACTGCAGCTCATCATGGATCCCTGTGGGCACAAGGTACAGTGACAGAGAGAGATCAGCAGAGTTGCCATGGTAACCCTCTCACCATTCACCACTTCACCCTTACAGTCCACCCAGCCTTGCAGCATCCTCTTTCTTTCCCTGCGTCGTGGGTGAGCCAGCCTTATGCTGTCTGCCCATCTGCCTGTTTTCTCAAAAGACCATCCAGCAGCTGGAATGTGGACTGCGACCCAAACCTGCACTTGGTTGATTTAATTTTAGACATGTGTACTGACTGACCTCTCCCGCCTTCCTTGTCCATAAAACAGGACTAGTAACAACTGTTTCATCCAAGGGGCTGCTGTGGTTATTTTGGTGTTTTCTTCTTTAAATGTATTTGTTATGCGTGTGTGTGTGTGTGTGTGTGTGTGTGTGTGTGTGTGTGTGCGAAGTACATGTTCGTGCTTGTGAACATATGTGGAGGTCAGAGGAAGACTTGCAGGAGTCAGTTTCCCTTTTACCATGTAAGTCCTGGGCTTGACTCTGGTCATCAGTTTGAGGAGTATACTTGTTCTGAAGGGTAAGGTGGATTTAGGACCCTTTTCACCTTCAATCAGTGTGACTCCAGAATCCCTTCGTGTGTATAAATACACACACACACACACACACACACACACACACAGTGGTGCTTTGGGAGACCCCAAAGAGGCACACATGTGCCAGAGGAGTGCTGACTGGATCACACGCTCCACTCTCCCCACAATTCCAGGGAAGGGAGAAAATAAGAGGAGTAAAAAAACAAACGAAAACAAGAATGATTAATGGTAGAAGCCAAGGCATAGCAGAGACCTAAAAATGAGGGCTAGACAACTGGACTGCAGAGACTTCAGGAGAAAGTGGAGGCAGAGGCTTGACCAGAGCTGAGACCTCCGGGACCGGGGCTGGGGACGCTGGTGATGAAAATGAATGGGGCTGGAGACTCCATAACAGGAGGGTAAAGTAGAGGCCCGGAAGGGGCAGTGAGGGACACAAGGACAAAGGGCCAGAGCGAGTCCCTCCCTGTAATTCATCCTCGCCAGGCCTCCAAAGGCAAAGGATCGGTTCATCCTGCTGATACAAGAGAAGGAAGGTGACCTTGACTGAGCTTCCCCTCCTCCTCCTATCTTAGGGTGGGGGTGGGGGGGGGAGAGGACAGGGAGCGACAGGATGCTGAAGAGCCCGGGGGTTGCCATGGAAACATCCAGGAGTGTGTTCCTAACCTGCAAAGGGAGAGACTTGATGAGAAGCGAGTGGGAAGAGGAAGAGGCTGCGTGGGTCGGGGCAAGGAGCTCTGCAGCGGCGGAGACCAGACTCTCGAAGGAGACGAGCCTGTAGGCGGGAGGCCGCCCTGAATCTGTCCTTAGGCACGCCCACCCCAGCGCAGCTGGAAAGGAAGGCCTCCTTGGGAGGTAGCTAGGGCAATCAGGAACACCCGCTTCACTCCCTAACCTGACCACCCTTTGGGGCGCAATAAACTGCGTACTTTCCCAGGAGGGAAACTGAGGCACAGCGGAATGGGAATGGGTTGTTAGAGAGGTGCGGGTGAACCCGTCCTTGGAGCCTCTGTCTCTCTATGAACCCTAGGGTGTCAAGGCCCTCAGAGCCACGGGGCTCTCTATCCCCTCCAGTTCCCCAAGCAGACCCACCTCTGGCCGGACGCAATCATATTGGGGGATGCTAGCGGAGTGGGGGCGGGTGCTCCTAAGAGCAGGGGAGCCAGCGGGGCAGGGGTCGAGCCGCAGGGAGCAGGGACTGAGCTCACCTCTGGTCTGTGTTTCCGGAGCCCGCAGAAGCTGTCGGAGCTGGAGCAGAGCAAAGCCAGTTTGTTTCGCGCAGGCGCTGTAATTCCGGGCGGGGGTGGAGTGGGATGGGAGGAGGTGATACTGAGGGAAGGGGAGGTGGGGGTCTCTCCGACCCCAGAGGCTGGTTCGGCAGACTGTAGTCCTACTCAGATCCCCAACCCTTGCCCTGGCCTGAGTTCCCTTCTCTCTCTTCTGAGAGGCTCTTGGGCATCTTTGGGGTGCTCCAACTCCTCAGCCACACTCACGTCACTCCTCAGGCCTGACTCTTCTCACAGGAGACCATCTTCCCAGGAGCCTCTCTGTCTCCTCACTGTCTCTTCAGAGCCTCCTCTGGAGGGTCTCCATCCCTCCAGATGCCCATAACCCATACAGAAAACCAACATCTGGGCCCGAACACGGTGGATAGAGTGCTTACACCAAGTATACACAAACCGTGGGTTCTTTCTACCCCAGTACCTTTTAAACCTGGCATAGTAGCTCACACTTATGTTCCAGCGCTCCATGGGTGGAGGCAGGAGGATCAAAAGTTCAAGAGCATCCTTAGTCACAGACCCAGTGCAGGCCAACATGGGCTATCTCAAAAAAAAAAAAAAAAAAAAAAAAAAAAGCAACAAAAAACCCTACATCTTAAGCCAGCCTGGAGGTGCATATCAACAACGAAGGCTGAGGCAGGAATCTCCAATCTGGGCTACATAGCAAAACCTTGTCTCAAAACAAGAAAACCTATGGTTCTCAGGATCCTCTCAGGGCCTCCAATTTCTGCAAGGCCTTGGCCTCAGCAGTCACCATCACTAAGCCTGCCTCTCACTGACACTTCCTGGGAAGTCCTTCCTGCTGCCACCAGATTCCCCTAATCTCACTCTCTCTCCCTTTCAGTGCCCGCCATCCTTATTCTTTCTCCATGTCCTTCTTCTGAGTCTCCACCCCAGACTAAGGATTGGTTGCACTTACCTTGGGATGGGGGGCGGTGGGTGTTCCATGGCACAGTCTCCCTTATGGTCCTCTCTGTTTAGCTCCAATCCTGTGGTGGGCAGTGCTTGTCAGTGGCATCCTCTTAGGGAGTCATCCTTTGCTAGGTCATTGGCTTCATGGTTTGTCGTGTGCTTGCACATTCACTGTGTGGTCCTGAGAGAATCACGGTGCTTCTCTGAGCCTCACCAGAGACCACTGCCCACGTCCGCCTTCACATCTTGAGTATCTGTGGTGGTTTGAATAAGAATGGCCCCCATAGGCTCATATATTTGAATGCCTGGTCATGAGGGAATAGTAGCACTATCTGACAAGGATTGGGAGCTGTGGTCTTGTTGGAGTAGGTGTAGCCTTGATGGAGGAAGGTGGACTTAGAGGTTTCAAAAGCCCATGCCAGACCGATCCCTCTGTCTGTCTGTCTGCCTGCCTGCCTGCCTGGGGATCAGGATATAGAGTTCTCGGTTACTGTTCCAGCACCATGTGTTCATGATACTGTCCTTCATGCTGATAATGGACTAACCTCTGAAACCGTAAGCAAGCCTTGAACTAAATGCATTCTCTTTATGAGTTGCCATGGTCATGAGGTCTCTTCACAACCACAGAATAATGACTAGGACAGCATCCTGTTGCTCCTTGTGCTGGAGGCTAGGGACATAGAATTAAGCGTGCTAAGCATGCTATACATGATTGTACGGTATGTTTCTTTGTCCGCATCCCCATGTTCCCCATATGTGCTCTACTATGTCAGTATGTACTGAACACAGATTGACAGCCACAGGCAAATGATGCTCATTATGTGTGAAGAACTTTGTATGCACTACAGTACTTACATAACTCGTGTGTGTGTGTGTGTGTGTGTGTGTGTGTGTGTGTGTGTGTGTGTGTGTATGGGGAGCACTCTCATTGGGAGTAGGAGGAAGGGAATTGGAGGATGGCTGTTATCATAGTGGGATGGATGAATTTCTGGAGATGATGGTGAGATAGATTGCCAAATGCCCTGGGAAGTGGGGCCAACCTTGAGCCAGGAAATGTATGATGGTTTATACTAAATGTCGACTTGACAAGCTCTTATGTCACTTTGTATCTGGACAGAACTCATGTCCATGGGGGATTATGTAGATTAAGTTAACTGAGATCAGATAACTCACATTAAGTATGGACAGCACCATTCCATGACCAGGAGACCTGGACCGTAAAAAGGAGAATGCTAGTTCAACACCGCCATTTATTGCTCTCTGCTTCTCAGTTGCTGGCAGCACCTCAGGCTCCTGCCACCATGATTTACCTGTGATGGTGGCCTGTGCTCCTGTTTTTTTTGTTTTTGTTTTTGGAGACAGGGTTTCTCTGTGTAGTTTTGGAGCCTATCCTGGCACTCACTCTGGAGACCAGGCTGGCCTCGAACTCACAGATGGGAAACTGTGAGCTGAAATCAGGGGAGGAGACCCAGCCTTGACTCTTGATTTGGCCACTTGCGGCCCATGCAGTGTCACCACTCTGAACATTATTCTTTGTCCATCAAATGGTGGTATTTGCCTCCTAGAGAGTTTGAAAGAATGAAATGAGACATGCTTACAGCAAGGTGTTCAGTGCTCTTGGGGTGGAGTAATGACATAGTCAATTTGTTGTTACCATTATTGTCCCTTGTTGTTTGCTTGTTTTTAGAGATGGGGTCTCACTCTATAGCCCTGGAACTCCCTTTGTAGACCAGGCTAGTCTCCAGCTCACAGAGATCTGCTTGCCTCTGCCTCCCAAAAGTTGGGACTAAAGGCATACACCACTGTTCTAAACATTACTTTAACTGTAAAGATGTGTTACTGTAGTTTTTTTTTTTAAACTCTTTGGCTCTTTACTCTTTTGGGGGACCCACCACCCAGCTCCCAATAAATACACATGGAGACTTATTATTACTTATGAATTTCTGGTGTTAGCTTGGCTTATTTCTTGGCAGCTTTTTTTTTTTAAGATTTATTTATTACATATTCGATGTTCTGCCTGTATACATGCCTGCACACCAGAAGAGGGCACCAGATCTCATTACAGATGGTTGGGAGCCACCATGTGATTGCTGGGAATTGAACTCAGGACCTCTGGAAGAGCAGACAGTGCTCTTAACCTCTTGAGCCATTTCTCCAGCCCTTGGCAGCTTTTCTTAAATTATCTTTTCTACCTTTTGCCTCTGGGCTTTTATCTTTCTCTATTCTATATACCTTTCTTTACTTCTTACTCCACAGCTTGCCGTGTAGCTGGGTGAAGGCCTGGCCCCAACATCCTCCTCTCCCTCTCTTTTTCTTGTTCCCCAATTTTCTCTTCCCAGACTTCTCCTATTTATTTTCTCTGCCTGCTAGCCCCACCTATCTTTTCTCCTGCCTAGATATTGGCCTTTCAGCTCTTTATTAGACCAATCAGGTGTTTTAGACAAAGTAACACAGCTTCACAGAGTTAAACAAATGTAGCATAAAAGAATGAAACACATCTTTATATCATTAAAACAAATCTGGGCTGGAGAGATGTCTCAGAGGTTAAGAGCACTGACTGCTCTTCCAGAGGTCCTGAGTTCAATTCCCAGCAACTACATGGTGGCTCCCAACCATCTGTAATGAGATCTGGTGTCCTCTTCTGGAGTGCAGATATACATGGAAGCAGAATGTTGTATACATAATAAATAAATAAATAAAATCTTAAAAAAACACAAATCTTCCACAGCATAAGCAAATGTAACACATCTTCAACTAATATTCCACAACCATCATATTTGTTTATGTTGTAGACTATTATTTTAACTATGTAAAGGTATGTTGAATTTTTTACATTGCATTCATTTAGCTAGGCATTTGTTACATTTGTTTATGTTGCATTTGTTTGATGGAAAGACGTGCTGCTGTTTCACCTTGCCTGCCTAAGCACCTGATTGGTCTCATAAAAAGCTAAATGGTCAACAGCTAGGCAGTAGAGGGATAGGCAGGCTGGTGGGCAGAGAGAATAAGAAAGAGTAGGACTCTGGGCTTAAGAGGAGAGAAAGAGAAAGAGAGGGACATGCCTGGGGCCAGCCAGGCAGCTGCCAGCCAACCAGACACGGAGTAGGACATACAGAAAGAGAGAGAGAGAGAGAGAGAGAGAGAGAGAGAGAGAGAGAGAGAGAGAGAGAACGAACCTAGGCAAAATGTAGATGAGGAGAAATAGGTTAAAATAAGTGGGACAAGTGTAAGATAAGGCTGAGCATTTATAAATAATAATAAGTCTTAGTGTCATGATTTGGAAGCTGGTTGATGGCCCAAAAGAAAGCCTGCTCCATGCCAACTCACCTGGGTGTCCCTTAGTTTGTTTAATATTTTGTGTCAGTATTTGCCTGCATGTATGTCAGTGTGTCCACTGCTCTTGAAGTGGATTTGAGTTTAGTTCCCAGTGCCCATGTCTGATGGTTTACAACTGCCTGTAATTCCAGCTTCAGGGGATCCTATGTCCTCTTCTGGCCTCCTTGGGTCCCCCATACACGTACACAAACACACAGAGAGATATACGCTAATTTAAAAATAAGTAAAAATAGGGGCTAGAGAGATGAATCCGCGGTTAAAAACACTTTCTGCTCTTGTAGAGGACCCAGGTTTAGTTCCCAACACCCAGGCTGTTCTCACAATCATCTAAAACTCCAGTTCCAGGGGATTTGGCACCTTCTGACCTCTAAGGGCACCAGGTGATGCAGGCAAAACATCATACACATAAAATAAAAACTTTCAAAAATTAAAAGTAAATCCTTTAACATGAAGAATTGGAACAATCAGTCACAGCAGTGGTGATGGATATCACTTATGGTTGAAGGATTTTGTTTGGCTGTTTTTTAGGTTTTGTGAAACTCAGCCCAATCTGCTCTTGAAACAAGGGTGACCTAGAACTCTTGAATCTCCTGTCTCTAACTCCCACCTAGTTAATGAAATTCCCATGAGTTCAATAACCTATAATATATGAACTTGAAAATGGTTATGATGATTGAGATATGGTGAAGATGGCTGAGAGGAGTGAGATGTGGCCACCCAGGCCTGTAATCCCAGCACATGAGAGGTGGAGGCAGGAGAATCAGGAGTTCAAGGCCAGCTTCAGTTCACAACATACCAAGTTGGAGAGCAGCCTGGGTAAGATCTCAAAACAATCCAGAAAGCAGAAGTTGGAGAGATGACTCAGTGGCTAAAACACTTGTCACACAAGCATGAGGACCCGAGTTCAGATCCCTAGAACCCATGGTAAGCTGGGGGAGGGGCAGGAAAGCATCTGACATCCAGGTAGTCCTACCAGGAGGAGAGACGTGGGAACAGGAGAATCCCTGGGTGCTCATGGGCCGGTTAGTCTGGTGCCAGCAGTGGCAAAAAACCTAGAAAAACCTCTCTTGAACAAGGTGGAAGGTGCCGGGCGTTGGTGGCGCATGCCTTTAATCCCAGCACTAGGGAGGCAGAGGCGGATCTCTGTGAGTTTGAGGCCAGCCTGGTCTACAGAGCGAGTACCAGGATAGGCTCCAAAGCTACACAGAAAAAAACCTGTCTCGAAAAACAAAACAAAACAAAAATGCAGCTTAAATGCCAGGTAGTAGGTGGCATGCACCTTTAATCCCAGCACTTGGGAGACAAAGGCAGGTGGATCTCTGTGAGTTCAAGGCCAGCCTGGGCTACAAAGTGAGTTCCAGGACAAGTTCCAAAGCTACAGAGAAAACCTGTCTCAAGAAACAACAAAAACAAATTGCAGTTTAATTTATACCATGCACAAAAGCACACATCAGATCCTAATGCCCATGCCCAAAGCCAGCCCTCTGATGTCATCTCATCTACTCAGGCTAAACAGAAAAGTTTGTGCAGGACTGAGGAATGCCTTTGTGCCTCTCCCTTTGCATGGGGAGAGCTTTGCCCTTTTCATGTGACCCTGATTTGGCTCCACAAATGCTTCAGCTAGCACAATATGGCCGAAGTCATCTGTGTCAACTCTAAACTTGCATTTGTAGGAGGGGCAAGTTTCCTTCCTGCCCTTCTTGAACCACTCCTGTAAGAAGCTTCCAGCTCTCTCTCTGTCCCCAGTCCCCATGCTAAGAAGTCTAGTCACATGGAAAGGCCTCGTGTAGATGCCCCAGTTGACAGTCCAAACTCCTGCCTCCCAGCTGGTACCAGCTACTGCACTGGGCAGTGTCATGTGAGTGAGTCATCTTTGATATCCCAGCCCTCACACACACGATACCACGAGATTACAAGGACCATCCAACCAAAGCCTGAAAACCCACAGAATTTTGGCAGAGAGCAAAACGGCTGTCTCCAGCTACTGAATTTGTTAGAGAGCAGTGGAAATATGAAGCCAGACAGTCTCGGAGGCTCATGCTGGTAACCCTGGCATTGAGGAAGCTAAGGTAGGAGAATTAGTTTAAGGCCAGACTACGGTCCAAAGTGAGACCCTGTTTCAAGAAAAGAAAGAAAAACTAAAATAAAACCCAAGCCAGTCAGTTCTGCAAGACCTTGAATCTGGGCTCATCTCTTTGGCTACATCTCTTTCAGGTCCTTCACTCGAATTGGACCCCAGCTACCCCAACTCCTCTCTGTTGCTTACATGAGCCAAGCATCCAGGCAGCTCCTACTTCAGGTCTTCAGGGTCTTTGCACACATTTGTTTCTCTTCCTGTGTCTCCTCTGCTTCAGGTATCTGCACAGATGGTGTCTTGCTTTCCTCGGATCTCTGTTTCTATACCACCTAAGCAAATGTTTCTATTTCTTTTAAAGCAACGTTGAAGAGCAAAAAAAAAAAAAAAAAAAAAAAAATGACCTCATAAATGCTAAGTAAGTGCCCTGTCACTGAGTTCTCGCCCAAGCCTCACAGGCTGATTTAAACCTTTGTGCAAGCCAAGTTTGGTGACACCGGCCTGTAATTCTATCTATTAAAGAGGCTGAGGAGCCAGGTACCACAGAGGCAAGAGAATCTCTGAGGGTTCTAGGCCTACATAGTGAGTTCCAGGAGGACCAGAGCTACATAGTGAGATCCTGTCTCTAAACAAACAACTAAGGAGGTTGAGGCAGGAGAATGAAAAGCCGGGTTACAGAATGACTTCCCTGGGTAACTTAAATGGAGAAGGAAGGGGCAGTGGCTGGGGTGTAGTCTACACATACTCAGGAAGTCTCTGAAACTGACCAGATTCATTAGGCCATCTCCCTGCCAAAGTAAGCCATAAAACCTGAGTCCCTCTCAATGGAGCTGAGCCGAGCTGCAAAGAGAAGCCCCAGACAAGACAAGCTGCAGAGGAGACTGAGACCAGACCAGCTGCCTGGAAGTTTAGACCAAGTGAACTACACACAAGTGTATTCTTCTTCAACCTGCTGAGCTGCCTGCAGGCCATGCAGCATGCTCCAGGTCCCCAACATTGTGAGCTGTCACCCAGGCTGGGCTATGCTTTGGTGATATGGCCGTCTTGGAGTAATTTTTAAAAATTTTATTTAGCTTCATGTACATTGGTGTGAAGGTATCCGATCCCCTGGAACTGGAGTTACAGACAGGTGTGAGCGGTCATGTGGGTCCTGGGAATTGAACACCTGTCCTCTGGAAGAGCAGTGAGTGCTCTTGACCACTGAGCTATCTTTCCAGCCCCTCTTGGATTCATTTCTGTTCCCGTAAGTCACCCCTCACCCCTATTCCTGTAAATGACCCCAATAAAACTCACAGTTCACCAAGTTGGACTTCAGTGTTTTCTGTACTTTGGTCTGTTATGGGTTCCTATCTACAATGAGTACATGTGCTATGGGAAAATCCTTTTGTACACTGTGAAGACTGGTTTAATAAAAAGCTGAATGACCAATAGCTAGGCAGGAGAGAATAGGAGCGACTTCTGGGCACAGAGAGGAAGTCAGAGGGATGAACTGAGGCTCACAGGGGATTTCACCAGCAGACTGGGAACAAGATGGACATGCCATACTGAGGAAAGGTAAAAGGCACAAGGAAGACCATAGATTAACAGAAGCAGGTTAATTTGAGTTTTAAGAGCTAAAGGCCAAGCCGGGAGTTGGTGGCACACACCGTATCTCTGTGAGTTCAAGGCCAGCCTGGTCTACAGAGCAAGTTCCAGGACAGCCTCCAAAGCTATACAGAGAAACCCTGTCTCGAAAAAGCAAACAAAAACAAAAAACAAAACAAAAAAAATCCAAAAACAACAACAACGAAAAACAAAGAAAACCAACCCCCCCCCCCAAAAAAAAAAAACTCAACAGGATGCTAAGCATAGTAAAACCTATGGATTCATCAAAAACACTCAGTAAAGATTAAGGAGATTGGCCTATAAATGGGTACAAACCTGATTAAAAGGGTTTCTCTGTCTGAATTAAAGCACTCTAGGGTACAAATCAAAGTAAAAGGTGGGATTTTAAAGACTTTGACCAAAAACAGAAATCGCCTGTAAAATTTCTGAGATGGGTCAAATGATGCAGGGCTGAGATCCCACCAGACACATGGCTTTGCCACTGCCTGCTCTTCCTGGCAGCTGCTATTAGGCTGAGGTCTGGTGTAAGAGTGCAAAAATCTAAGGGCGGCTGAAAAGTGTAGCTAGGCAATGTGTCTGCAGCTACTCAGGAGGCTAAGTGGAGAGATGGCTGGAGTCCAGGGTTACAAACCAGCCTGGTGGTACTATGGCAGCAACAACCAAAACCATTGCAGCTATATCTGTTGGTGGTCCTGGGAATGGAACCTAGGGCCTTGCAAATGCTAAGCCCCTACCCTACTCCATGGGTTATAGTTTTAGTATATGAAACCAACTAGAATTCAATGATAAGAAGCTAAAGTTGGGCTGGGAGGTGGCACACGTCTTTAATCACAGCACATGGGAGGCAGATCTCTGAGTTCAAGGCCAGCCTGGTCTACAGAGGGAGACCCAGGACAGTTAGGACTACACAGAGAAACTCCATCTTAAAACAACAAACACAAAAAACAAAAAGGGAAACCAAAGTTGGAGCAAGTGAGATGGCTCAGTGAGTAAAGGTTCCTGCAGCCAATTGTGATGATCTTGGTTTAGTCCCTGAAACCCACGTGGTGGGAGGAAAGACCCTCCCTGTTGTGGGATATTTGTACATTGTGAAGGTGAATTGTTGTGATTGGTGTAATAAAAAGCTGAACGGGCCAATAGCCAGGGTGGGAGGTATAGGTGGGCAGAGAGAGAAAGTAGAAGGGAGGGAGGGAGAGAAAGAGAAGAATCAGATGAGTGATATATGAAAGAACATAGATTAATAAAAATGGGTTGATTTAAGTTGTAAGAATTAGTTAGGAACAAACCTAAGCTAAGGCCAAGCTTTCATAATTAATAAGTATCTTTGGGAGCTGGCTAGTGGGACAAAAAAACAAAGAATAATTACACATCCCTCAATCTGTCCTTGACCTCAACACATATGCCATAGCATGCATATAAATAAAAATTAACAATTAAGAAAGAAAACTATAGTTTTGTTTTTGTTTTTGTTTGTTTTTTTTTTTTTGGTCAGGTGCACACTTTTAATCCCAGCACTTGGGAGGAAGAGGCAGGCAGTTCTCTGTGAGTTCCAGGTCAGCCTGGTCTAAAGAGTGCATTTTAGGACAGCCAGGGTCATACAGAGAATCCCTGTCTTGGAAAAAGAAAAAGAAAGAAAAGAAAAACTAAGGAACCAGACTGCCAAAGTAATCACAACATTGACTAAAAAGCCCAAGAAGTTAGTTTGTTAGAAGTTAGAGGAACCAGGAGGTTTTTGTTTTGTTTTGTTTTCTGAGACAGGGTTTCTCTGTGGCTTTGGAGGCTGTCCTGGAACTAGCTCTTGTAGACCAGGCTGGTCTCGAACTCACAGAGATCCACCTGCCTCTGCCTCCCGAGTGCTGGGGTTAAAGGCGTGTGCCATCACCAACCAGCCTCAGAAGTCATTTCTTATCTGGGCTTTTTATTTATTTTATTTTATTTTGTTTTTGAGGAACATAGCATAAGTGAGAAAAGCCCTCTAACTGTAATCTTTTTTTAATAATTTATTTATTTCTATTATTTTATGTGCATTAGTGTTTTGGCTGCAGGTATGTCTGTGTGAGGGTGTCAGATCTTGAAGTTATAGACAGTTATAGACCATGTGGGTGCTGGGATTTGAACCAGGGTTCTCTCGAAGAGCAGTCAGTGCTCTTAAACCACTGAGCCATCTCTCCAGCCCCCACTAAGTGTAATCTTGAAAAAAGCAGTGCTATGCAAATGGCCTAAAGAGTGTCATGGTCACATGGCCCACAGCTTCTGTGTTTTTTTCTCATTTGTTTGTACAGTTGTTCCCTCTACAAACAAAAACAAGCAAACATAAAAACAAACAAACAAACAAAAAACCCTCAGTAAAATTGTCCCTGAGTTGCCTTTTGAGTTCATTTTAAATTTCTTTTATTGGGCAGGTATGGTGGTCCATGCCTTTAATCCCAGCACTTGGAAGGCAGAGACAGGTGGATCTCTGAGTTCCAGGCCAGCTTGGCCTAGATGGAGAGTTTTAAGGCAGCCAGTACTACATAGAGAAATTGTCTCAAAAAAACTACAAAGTTGTTTTAATTTTGTGTGTGGCTTGTGTGCATATGTATGGGCAAGCATGTGCACGTATGGAGGTCAGTGCACACTAAAATCCTTTCTCTTTGTCTGCCTTGTAGGTCCCAGGGATGAAACCTGGGCCTTTAGGTTTGGTGGTGTCTTTATCAGCTGAACATCTCACCAGCCTGTAACATTTATAAAATTATTTGTTTGACTTAGTGTGTGCATACTCGTATGTGCCATGTCATATCTGTGGGGGTCAGAGGACAAATGAGGAGTCACTTCTCTGGCTTTTTAGCGGAAGGACTGAGGATGCAGCTTGGTGTCCATTATGCCCTGATTCCATCCTCAGTACCACATAGGCGAGGCATGGTAGCACACGCCTTTAACTCCAGCACTCCACAGGTGATCAGATCATTCTCTGCTACATCAAGGTTGAGGCCATCCTGGGATATGTACAATTGTCAGAAATGAAAGAACAACAATAGAAGAAAAAAGAAACATACAAGAAAAAAAAAGCAGAAACAACACAAAAAACTGATATGTAACAGTGAAAAATAGTACTGCTGCTACAGAAAAATACAGTGAGCCAGGCCTATAAGCACAGGCCTGTAATACCAGACACTTTGGAGGCTAACGCAGGAGGATCACAAGGCCAGCTTGGGCTACTTATCCACACCCTGTTCTTGTTTTAAAGCATTGGCATCATTTTTCATTACACTTATGTATTTATTTTTGTGTCCCATGTACCATGGTATTCGTGGAGGTGAGAGGGCAACTTGTAGCAATCAGTTCTGGATTTCTAGTCTTCCTTTCTTTCTCTCTCTTTTGTTTTTTTTTAAATAATACAGATCATGAGCCAGAGAAGGGACTCAGCAGATAAAGGCACTTGCCATGAAATCCTGATGACATTAGATACTTAGAACCCAAATAAAGGTGGTAAGAGCAAGCAGACTCTACAAGTTGCCCTCTGACCTCCATATGCATGCATGGCATGAGAACACACACATTTACATACAAACTCATACAAAAATAATACATGATGCATACACAATAAATCACACACATACCAAAGGAAAATGGTATGGCTGTTGGAGGCTGGATGCAGTGGTGTGAGCCCATAACCCCAGCATTCATGAAGAAGCTGAGGCAGGAGGACAGAAAGGAAGTGAGCCCTGCAGTGAGGCCAGCTTGAGTGGTGGACAGTTTTGGGAGCTGCAACAGAACGGCTACATTTAATGCCACTAAGTTGTATTGAAAGGTGGTTAAGATGGTAATTTTTGTTACATGCATTTTTACCAAGTTTGTTAAATTATTGGTGCTTTAGGATTCCCAGTTGTCTGTGGGCAGGAAGTAAATGGAAAAATCTTGCTCCGCACATTGCCTTCCAGAGGTGCCTCACTTGTTCCTGCCCAGCAGAGCTGGCAGCTTCCCTCAGCAGTTCAGGGTTCTCAGCCTATGAGGCACCACGTGACAGAATGAAACAAAGTAGCTGGGGACGTGGGGCTCCACCTACTTTGACTTTCTTCACTTACCTTGATTGACATAATTACCTCATTTCAAAGGTTACCCCTCTACCACGTGACACTGCCACCTTTGTCTACTCATTGTGAGTTTCCATCCACTCGCGTGCAAGCTCTGTGAGTCAGGGACTATGACTTCTTCGCTGACGAAACTTCCATCTTTAAGACCGTACCCGGTGCATAATGGGTGTCAACAAAGTCTGCTGCGGGGGTGGGGGGCTGGAGAAATGACTCAGTGGTTTAGAGCCATTGCTCTTCTTGCAGAGGACCAGAGTTCCCAGTACCCCCATCAGAAGGGTTTCACTATCACTTCTAACTCCAGTTCCAAGGAATCTGATGCCCTCTTCTGGCCTCCATGGACGCCAACATGCACAAAAAAGCAAATACAGACGCACCCACACCCACGCACATGGAAATAAAAATAAAATGTATCTTTTGTTTGCTTTTGTCTTTTGAGACAGAGTTACACTGTGTAGCCCTGGCTGTCCTAGGACTCACTCCTTAGACCAGGCTGGCCTTGAACTCACAAAGATCCATCTGCCTCTGCCTCCCCAGTGCTGGGATCAAAGGCATGTGCCACCACCACCTGGCAAAATGGTATCTTAATAATATAAAATTAAGGGGCTGGAGAGATGGCTCAGACATTAAAAGCACTGACTGCTCTTCCAGAGGTCCTGAGTTCAATTCCCAGCAACCACATGGTGGCTTACAACCATCCGTTATGAGATCTGGTGCCCTCTTCTGATGTGCAGATATACATGGAAGCAGAATGTTGTATACATAATAAATAAAAATCTTTATATATATAATATATATATACATATATATATATATATATATATAATATATATATATATATAATTAAAGCAAAAATCTGCTGCAATATGCATAAGTTTGTCACTTTACTCAAACAAGAGGAAAAGCCCAGAGGAGCAGGTGACAGGTAAGCATGATTTGACAAGAAAGCCTAAGAGGCCAGGTGGCTTTTTAAGTGACACAGCAAATGCTGCAGTGACCTCCATCCCAGGCCTCTTTCCATTCTGAGTTTGTATCCTGTCTCTACAGAGACCCTTGGGCTCAGGTTTTCTGGAGCAGAAAGAAAAGAACTTGACATTTAGTTAAAAGGAGGCCAGACACAACTGAGGGCCAGAAACCGGTTGCTTAGAAACCTCTAAGGATTGTAGAGAGAGTTGGCATTCACAGCTAGGCAACATAGAAGCAGCTAGATAGGCAGGTTTGCCAGCAAACACCTCTCCCTCCCTTTTACAGACTCCTAGAGTGCCAGGCTGGGTATACTCTTGGGAGACTTGTAGTCCAACCACCCAAGTGCACAGCTGGGGAAACTCAAGACTCTAACACCTTCAACAAGAGCAGTGGCAAATATCATGGCTGTGTATCATCACCATGGAGTAGCCAGGTGTGGCTGAGGCAGTCTGGAAGTAGAGCTAGTGACTGAAGACACAGCTACAAGAGTGAAGGAGCCAACTGCAAAAAGACCTTAAAGCCGAGAACTTGGGGACTCAACCCTGAGACCAGTGGGGAGCCTGGGAAAGTTTTCAACACTAAGCACCGTCTACAACTTCCACAGGCTCCTGGACTGCAGTGTTGGAGACCTAAGATAAAATCCAAATACCTCAAGACCCTTCCTGTCAGTCCACACTACATCCTGCAGCCAATTTCTGGGCCAGCCACTCCTGCCAGGCCCTCCCTTGTTGTATCCGTACCACTCACTCTGTGCCTGACTCTCCCCTATTGCTCCAGTTACTGCTTCCACTTATTGTGCATAGGTATTTCACTATGCAGAATGTGGACAGGACACAGCAGAGTGGCTCGCCTCAGTCTCATGATGGCTGAGATTCCAGCGCCCCCAATAGCTGCCAGGGACACAAATGATTCTAGGCTGGAACTGTCCCCAAGTTTCTGCACTTGTAATCCAGTGTCAGGCCTCAATTACCAACTAAAGCACCAATACAAGGTCTTTTCTACGCGTCATCTCATGACAGCCTCAGTATTGGCCTTTTGACACAGTAGCTCAGAGTAACCTTACCCTGGAAACCCTGTAGCATCCTCCTGCTACATCCTGTTCCTTACATGGGATTGGGATGGCCAGCCTGGATTGAGGGGGAAGTTCAAGGGAGACCATCAGATCCTGTAGCCATACTCAAAAAAACCAGCATCTACTGCAATTTGAGGTCACAGGTTAAATGACCTGAATCTTCAGTCCACCAATTCATTTACTGTCATCAGAATATTTTCAAGCCTGGGTTTGTTTTTCTCTTCAAAGACCATCTTTTTCACTTTTAGATACTAGGGACTAAGACTTGCCTGGCTAAAGCACTCCCTTAAGAAATGTTAGGGAGGGCTAGGTATAGTGTTCAGTCGCTGGAGTGCATGCTGGGCATGAATCAAGTCTTGGTTTAAGCCTTAACACCACATAAACCCAGCACGGTGCTGGGTTCCATGTCTATAATCCCAGCACTCAGGAGACCAGCCTGGGCTAGTGTTACTTTGTCCCCAAAGAACAAAAGGGGAGCTGGCTGAGGTGACACATACCTTTAATCTGAGCACTCTGGAAACAGAGCAAGCAGATCTCTGAGTTCACGGCCAGCCTGATCTGTAGTGAGCTCAAAGACAGCCAGTCTATAGAGACACCCTGACTTTAAAAAAAAAAAAAAAAAAAGGGCAAAAGGGTGGGAGTAGTTCAAATCATCCCTGAGACATGACCCCAGAAATGCCATGGACATTCCCTAGAATTAAGTTCCTTAGTCTCACCTGACCTCCAACCTGCTTTCTCCTCCTCACTCACTAGATGTCCCCAAAGTCCCTATGCGTCTTCCCCTCTTCAGATCAGCATCTGAAATGGAAGACGCCTCTCTTCTAGTCCTCCCACCACCACCTTCAGTGTGAGATACTAAGGTAGAGTGGACCAGCCAAGTCTCCCAGCACCATGTTAAGGACACTCACCAAGCTCAAGTCTTTTGTGCCTTGACCCAGGTAGGATTGATGGCCAGCTGCAGCAGCCTGGTGAGCAGGCTTGGAAAGGCACTGCCTCGGGGCTGGTGTGGAGGGTCTGGTGAAGGAAGCCGCCTTTGGGGGGCGGTAGAGGGGGTATCTGAGGTGCCCTAACTGCCACTGTTAAGTCAGTGACCACATTCCCTTTGTCAACCTTTACCCCTTCCACAGTAGGAAGCTCTTCCAGAAGCAGACACCAAGACTGAGTTTGGGGTGTAAGATGTTTATTAGGACGAACACCTGTGGAAAGAAGCAGGATTGGGCATGAAGAACTCAAACAGCAGGAGGCCTGACAAAGCCCTGGCTGTTTGGGAGCAGGGACCACAGAGGGGCCTGGTGGGAGAAACGCCTGTCAGTCTGCCCCACATGCACTAAAACAACCTAGCTTAGACACTGGGGCAGACCTACCAGGGAAAAGGGTGTGGCCTTGGGCAAGCCGATATCTGCTTTGCTGGGACTGACCTTGCTGGAGGGCACTCACTCACCATGTTTCCCACCGCCTAGGAAGCCTTCCTTGAAACAACTTGTCTGGCACATACCCTGCCCTCCTACCTTCTCAAAGCCACGTCTTCACACACATTTCCCCAGTGTGCTTCCAACCAGAAGCAGAAAAGATGCCCTTTTAAGACCCACACCCAGTCTTGGCTTACAGGGAAATGGGCTTTGTCTAAGCTTAGGCACTAGCTGAACCTAGCAGACAAAGCACCAGGGGCAGCTACAGAGGACCAAGGAGGGGCGGTTAGAACCTCTTGAGAAGACTCATGGCCTGTGGCCCTCTGGTCACCTGGTAAGCATACACGGCCGGCCTGCGTATGCCAGGCCCCCGGCGGAGGATGCTCTTGGGAGGCAGCACTGGGAGGGCACATCTGAGGGACAGTTCAGTGTACTTCCAGCCACAACCCTTGTGGGACTAAGTCGATTCTGCATGCCCCTCCAGCTTCCTACTCTATACATGAAGCAATACAATTCATGGAGCACACCAGATTAAATACTACTCACCTCAAGCATGATTTCCCCCTGAAAATACCAATGTGAGTCTCACAAGACACACATGGATAAAGCAGCTCCAGGAGCTGGGCTCTGAGCAGAGCTGCCCAATCTTGCTTTCCAATCCTCATTAGTCAAACTGACCCCCTTGGGTCAGTGCCGCCTGCACACCTGTCTCATCTGACCTAAAGAGACTTAAAAAATATTTGCATGGGCTTTTATTTTGCAACTACAACGACTTGCTTCCTGCACCTCTTGGAAAATGTAGCTACTTGGCTATAGTGGGCTACCACCCTTGCATTGTCCATGAACCCAGTGCCCACCCCAGTTCAGCTCTTCCAGTTACAGTGCCTGCCTGGCCGCTGTAAAGATGGGTTTGCCATCTATAATGAAGGAAGGCAAGGATTCCTGAGATACAGGGTAACAGAGGCCTAGAGAGACATCCAGCTTTCCCTGCACCAGCCCATACTCTAGGCCCTTGAGGCTGACCAGAGAAGCACAGACATGCAGAACCACAGGGCGAGGTCGGGGCAAATACACTTTATTCAGTCCTGGCATCAGACTGGCAAGTCCTGCTGTGGGTGCCAGTGCCCCAGAGGAGGATCCCTCCTCTCAGCTACGAGACTAGTTCTCCAAAGACCACAGACAGTGACATCTCTTCACTCACATGACGTTTTCCGGTTTTTTTTTTCATTGTCTTTTTGTTACTTGTTTTCTTAAAAAAAAAAAAAAAGAAAAAGAAAAAGAAAAGAAAGAAAAAAACCAAAAAAGGAAAGAGAAAGAGAGAAAGAGCGCAAGAAAGGCCCAGAGCCGGAGCACCAAGCTTTAAGGAGGCAGCTGGTGGCTTTGTCAGCGAAGGGAACGCGTGGGGCAGAGACCTGCGGAGACCCAGGACAGGGGTCGAGGAGGACTCTGGGACCGTTTGTTCCTGAGATTTGTGTGTGTGTGAATGAGTGTGTGTGCGCCACCCAGAAGGTGAGCACACGCCGGTGAGATACAGGTAGTGAAGGCAGAGGGGGATGGGGAGGCCGGAGGGGCGGGGCTAGAGCGGGAGACCAGTGGAGCAGAGTTGGCACCCGGGCAGGGCAACCTAATCTCAACACAGCTTCCTCCTAACTGCAGCAGTGCCACCCCTATTTCTCACAAGGGAAGACCGAGACGCAAAGCAACCATGTCCACTAGCTCAGCTCTGTCCCCAGTCGCTCTGGCCTGGTCTCTCCTCAAGCCACTGTTTAGACGTGGGCCTCATTCCTGCCACCCCTGTCTGCTGGTATGCCTGTCCTAAACCCTAGCAACGACGTGCTTCAGGTTCTCCCACTGAATACTGCAGCTGTGATTGTTGAGACTGGATCTGAGTGATAGGAAGGGGCGATGGACTTAGGGAGGAGCCCAGGCAGAGAGGATGCCCTGAGCTGATAGGGCGCTTCCCGAGGAGGGGGATTGAGGGGGCAGCAGGAACTCCGTCCCCAGACTAGTAGGTGTCTTGGTTCTGAGTTCTCTTGGACAATCCCATCTTGGATTTCCAGACAAAGACCAAATTCCCACTCGGGGAAAGGAAGTTTCCGGCAACCAAGATGGGCTGTAAAGGCAGTCACGCGGTGGAGGGTGGTGGTGGGCGTGGGTGACCCCATCATAGAAAAGGGGTTGACACTTGCAGAGTTTAGGGCTAGCTAGTTTCTATCTCTCCCTTTGAGTGCGCCTCCCATTAAGGCAGTCACGCCCCGTTGGGTCGAGAGGAAGCCACGGGCTCCGGGATCAAAGGATTTCTTAGGATCACTCTATATTAGCCCCCTCCCTTTCGAAGTTAGCGACAGAGGCCTGCAGCTCAACTGGGACCAGCCCCCTCCAAGAAGCATCAAGCATGCGCAAGAAGAGGACGGTTCAAGCTGAGGGGTGGGGCCTCGAGATCCTGGGGGGAAGGGAGGACGCCCTTCCTCCCCCCTCCAGGAGAGGAGGGGACTGGGAGGAGCGGCGGAGCGCCAGACCGCAGCGCCCCCTTAACCAAGGCAGGCCCGGGCAAGGGCGGAGGGATTCTGGAGCGAAGGGGCGTGCCGCCCGGCCACGAGGAGGGGCGTGTGCAAAGTGGGGGGGGAGGGGTTCAGGTATGTCGGGGAAACGGGAGGTGTTTCCGAGGGGGGCTGGCTGCTGGTGGCTACGCGGGACAAGACTGGATGGGGAGGGGCTTTGATGTCAGGGAGAAAGTGGGGGTTGGGCTGCCTTGGGGTGTGTCTGCGGGGGAGGGGTTATGTCTGGATCTGCGGGGGGGGATGGGCACAACTAGGAGGGGGGAGGCTGCGCGGGAGATGGGGTGCCAGCCTCGGCCTCCGAGGGGCCCCAATACCTGATTCCTGTATGTAAACAGCTGGTTTGGGGGCGTGCGCGCCCCGCTGACGGTGGGCTCAGTAGGTGAAAACCAGGTCGGCGATACTAGACGGGCGCCAGTCCCCTGCGATCATCTCGGTAACCTCGGGGGTGCAGTAGTCCGGGAACTCGAAGTGTGACGTGCCCGAAGGGGGCAGCAGGTCCGGGTCGCGGTCCAGGGCGCTGCAGTCCAGGCCGGTGGGGCCCGGGGGCATCCTGGACAGAAAGCCCAGCGGCTCCTCCCCCGACGCCACCGTCTCCTCTTCGCCCTCCTCTGCTGTAACAGCCTCCTCCTCCTCTTCCTCGGGTTCCTCGTCTTCCGACAGGGTCGGGGAGGCGGCGCTGGCGGCCGCCCCCTCGCCGGATGGCCCCTGTGCGCGCTCCGCGGGTCCGCGGGCGGCGCGCCCTGCCGGGACCATCCTCCACAGCTCGCGCCCGGGGGTCTCCAGTAGGCGCACTTCCAGCAGCTCCTCTTCGTCGTCGTCGTCGTCTCCGGCGCCGCCGCGCGCCCCCAGAGGCCCTCCCGTCGCTCGGCGGCTCCCGCGGCCCGGCAGCTGCGGCCCGGGCTTCAGCCGGCTGCCGCCACTGCCGCCTCCGGGGGGCGGGGCCGCGCCTTGGCGGGCGCCCCCTTGCTCTTCTTGCGAGGCCGGTACTTGTAGTCCGGGTAGTCCGCCATGTGCTTGAGGCGCAGCCGCTCCGCCTCCCGTACGAACGGGATCTTCTCCGAGTCCTGAAGCAGCTGCCAGCGGCGGCCCAGGCGCTTGGAGATCTCGGCGTTGTGCATGTCGGGCCACTGGTCCATGATCTTCCGGCGCTCGTGCTGCGACCACACCATAAACGCGTTCATCGGCCGCTTGATGTGGCCGCTCGGGGTCTTGCACCAGCCGGGCTCGCGCGCCCCCTCGGCGGCCGGCCCGGGCCCGGGGCGGCGGCCGCCGTCCCGCTTGGCCCGCGCGCCCCGCTGCTGCACCATCGCGCCGGGCCCGGGCCGCTAGACGCCGCCGGGGGCCGTCCGCATCCTCCGCGGCGGCGGCGGTGGGGGAGGAGGCAGCGGCGACGGAGGGGCGGCTCCGCCCGCGGCTGGGCCCGGCCCCCGCGAGCTGGGAGCACGGCGCCCGGCGCTCGGGCCGTCTGTGCGGGGGGGAGGTCAGCGGCGCGGGCTCAGGCGGGCTCGGCGCGTCCCGGCCGCCCGGGCCAGGAGAGCTCCCGCCGCGCGCCGCGCATTGTTTTGCGGGGCCGAGGACTCGAGCTTGGCAGGCCCCCGCGGGCTCCGGTCGCGGCCTGGCGCTCCTCCGCGCCCCGCGCGCGCTTGCCCGCCCGCCGCCGCCGCCGCCCGCGCCGCCTTCCAGTGTCTTTCTCCCCGCGCGGCCCCGAAGGCGCGCGCGCTCCCCTCCCCCTCGCCGGCTGCGGCCGCTGCGGCGCGCGCGGGGCCGCCCCGTGTAAACACCGAGGTGCCCGCTCGGGCAGCGGCCGGGCCACGCCTCGCGCTAGGTGTCGCGTCATCCGTTGCTGGGCAGAGAACTCGGCATTTGCATCTCCCAATCGCTGGCTGCCTGGGCGGGGCGGTCTGGCGCCTGGGATGGGGCGTGGGGGGGGGTGCGGATGAGGTCGGTTTCTTTTCTTAGGATGGGGGTTGGAGTGAAGGTGGGGGGGACGCGGAGCGCTTCCCATCTGGCCCTCTAAGCTTTTCTTTCTCCGCCTTGCTTTCGCACTTTTGTATTACTCAATGACACCTGCCGCCAGGTACGACTTCTTCCCCGTCTCTTTCTGGGACACCGATGGAACACTGGATGCTACAGAGGAACATTGATGAGGGGCGGGCACCGAGACTCAGAAAAGCGTTTTTCGGGGACAGACTCACCTTGTCTTGGATGGAGCCCCTCCCTCTACATACAGGTTCCAGCCACAAACAGGCTTAACAAATGCTTTTGGGCCAAATAATGGTTTGTTTGTTTTTTAATCCTTGGGGGCACTAAAGGGACACCTAGGGACCAGAACGCCCGCTTTCCCACAAGCCGCAGGACGCGCGCTGCCACTAGAGCCTGTCTGGCGGTCCCAGCGCGCTCCCTAGCGCACCGAGGGGCAGGGCCACCTTGCGCCAGGAGCCGAGCGACCTCGTGCGTTTCTTGCACCCCCGGGCGCGTCCTGGATCTCGCCCAGCTCGCGCTGCCAGTCCACACGGGGCGGGTGTGCGCCTCGCCCTGCCCAGGGCGGAGCCTTTCTGGGGGCGTGACTGAGCGCGCTGCAGGCGGCGCGTGGCGGGGAGGGGCCGCGCTCTCCGGGCTCACCACGTGTGAGCCAGTTGTAGCACCGCCCGGCGCGTGCAGCCCTAGGGGGAGGTCACCTTCATGGCGCTTGGGCCGGGACGATGGGAGGGGGCGTGGAGGCCTCGATCCTGTGTGCCCCAACTGGGCGGGGTCGATCAGTGTCTGGAAAGTGACATTCCCTGTAGTGGAATGGGCATGGTTCAGGGTGGACAGCGAGCAGTAGACCTCACTCAACTCTGGGCGCAGAGAGGACTGAGTGCGAGGTTGAGTGAGCGTCGGCAGAGGTGTGGGGTGCGGTGCGGGGTGGTACTCCGGGAAACGGGCGGGTGGATGGAGCGTCCCTAGTGGGAGGGGGCAACTCTAAAAGGCACAGATGCTGGGAAGGTTCTCGCTCTGCTCCCGCCCAGGGTCCTTCTTCTCATTGGAAGCTAGAAATCACTGCCTTTTAATCTCCCCAACTGCGGCTTGGGCGGTTCTTTGTTCGATGGAGTCAGACTTCCTGCGTTGACTTCCCAGCCCCTCCTTTTGCTTATAGTGCAGAAGATGCTGTTTCTCCTTGGCTCCGTGGCCTTATGGATTAAGTGGGATAATCTATGTAAACACGGTCTTGGTGCCTAGTAAAAAGTACAAGCTATTTGGAATTAGATTTCTTAGTAGTTAACACAGGTCACCAGCAATGCATGGATACCAATTTCATGAGAAAAACATTTGGTGGGGTTCAAAAAAGGTATCAAAACGGTGATCGTTGTGTGTTCATTGAAATTTCGTAGGCAGCTTTCCAAGGCACCGTCGTGTTCCCAATCCTAGCAGCAATCCTAGTCTGGTTGAGGCAGGATTACTGTCAGTTTGAGGCTAGCCTTGGCAAATAATTTAAGACCTTTTTATTTTTAGTCAGTACTTTTACAATTGACTAGTCAGAATATTTAAAGTGACATGGGGAGTCAGGGAGATATAGCTCAGCAGTTAGTCACTTGCTACCAAGCCTGACTTAATTAATACCCAGATCCCACAAGGTGGAAGTAGAAAACTGACCCTAAAAGTTGTCCTGACATATCAATTCTCAATTCTCATTCATTCTCTGCATCTGTCTGTCTGTCTGTCTGTCTGTCTGTCTCCCCTACACAGATACAGAATAAATAATTTTTTGGGGGGGGGCGTTCAAGAACCTTTCTCTGTGTAGCTCTGGAACCTGTCCTGGTGCTTGCTTTGTAGACCAGGCCGGCCTCTAACTCACAGAGATCCGCCTGCCTCTGCCTCCCAAGTGCTGGGATTAAATGTGTGCAACACCGCCATCTGGCAAGTAAATAAAAATTTAAAAGTGTCATAACGATTTCTAGCAGAGCTTCCCTTTCACTGCTTGGAGCCTCTCTACAGACCTTTTTTTGTTATTTTTTTTAACGCTGTAGCACCAACTACCATTAGGCTAGTGTTCTAATCTTTCCCAACCATGTTCTTGGTCAGATTAAGTTGGTCCAGTTGCTTCATTGTTCTTAGAAGAAGAAAAAAAATCATCGGTTACTCCACTGCCTTTCCCTTCCCCCCTTTCTTCCACACACATGCTCATTCTCCGGTTATTACACTCACGCCATAGGTAAGCCCTGTGATGGATGCTGCTACATAGTTATAGATCATCTCGCAGAGTGGTCCTCGGCAGGGAAAGATAAATTCTTCCTTCCCTATTACAAGTGTCAAGGACAGAAATGTCATCACTTCAAGAGCCATTTACGAAGTATGTGAGCCTTTCTAAACTCCCCTAAACGAGAGGACATTTAACACACCAGGCATTGAATTTGAAGCCAGGGCTACTGAGTTTCAGAAGTCACTAAAACAGAAGTTCGCCCCCCCCACCCTATTTTACTTTGGGGTTGGGGTTGGCCATAGAAGCATGGGTATGTGGAGATCCAAGAACAACTAATGGCAGTCATTTCTCTCTTCCCATCATGTGGGTCTTGGGATTCCCCACCTTTACCAGCTGAGCCATTCATTTGCTGGAGGCCCTTCTTAAGGAGCAATTGGAGGAACAGAAAGAAAAGACAGAGGAAGAAGAGTGAGTGCCTAGGACAGAAAGGATTAGCGCTGGGAGTTTTCATTCAGGTGAATTAGAGAAGGGAGTTTTATGGACTTTGGTTTTGTTCCAGAGTCTCAGAGGGCTGCTCAGACTCATCTTTCTTCTCAGCTCCACTAACCCTTCCTCCACAACCTTCCGAGGTCCTAGAGTACCCCACCCTACCCAAGGGAGATAGACTGTAAGACCCTTGCAGTGGCTGTTTGAAACTGTGACGAGTACCAAAGTTTTCGTATACTGATTTCCCCAGTACACACGAATTTAACAGCTTTCCCATGGTATGCACATGTCTCACTGTGGTGCTAACTTTTATAAGTGGAGGCACAACAGCAAAACTAGTATGCATTTTTTACAGTTTCTCTGTTTTGCGATTCACTTGTATGACAGGTGTGTGCAGATAGATGCCCACGGAGGCCATGATGTAGCTCATTTGGTGGAGTGCTTTGCAAAGAAGGCATCAAGTCCTGGAGGTTCCATTTTCAGATCCCCAGAACTACCTAAGACCGGTGTGGTGGTACACCTTTATAATCTCAGCACTCAGAAGGTTAAGGCAGAGGGACCAGAAGCTCAAGGTTATCATCTGCTATACAATTCGGATGACAGTCTGGGCTACATGAGATCTACCTGGAATAAATGATGAATGGATGAATAAATGAATGGCTTGCTTCCCATAGTGGTTAGGGCTACAGCCTCAGGGGAGGTCTTCAGGTCCTGGAAAGAGGTATTTAAACGCCTATCCTTGCCCTTGTTCTTTTGAGGTAAGTTTTTTTTTTTTTATTGTTGTTATTGTTTGTTCGGTTATTTGTTTTGTTGCCATGCCCACCCCTACCATGCTGTGTTCTCTGGCTTTCCACAGCCAGTATCAATCAATAGTAAAAGGAAACCTCCCAAACTCTCAATTGAAATAAACCTGTTCATAACCTGATTGGCTCAGGTAATTGTTATAGTGACTGAAAGCTGGCTAACTCCCTCATTCACAACCTGTCCCCACGCCCCACCTTTTTCTTTAGGATAAGTTTACAGAAAGAGACCCAGCTATCTAAAGATATGCACATTTAGTGGAGCTGCCTTGGTGGTTGAAACTGTGCACTGATATTCCAGAGAACCTAAGTATGATTCCCAAAACCTAAATTGAGTGGCTTACAACTGCCCATTAAACTCCAGCCTCAGGGTGATCCTGCACCTTTGGCCTCAGCATGTGCACAAACCCATACATATAATTTAAAGAATAAACACACATTTAGGGCTAGATGTATATAACGCAGTGGTAGAGCATGTGCTTACATCTGTGAGGCTCTGGGTTTAATCTCAGGCTCAACCAAAATAACAAAAGATACAGTTATATGTTCCCTAAGCATACAAACTTGTATTCTGGCTTGCTCACTATTATACTTTATGTACACGCATGTACACATGCATGTATTCCTTGGCACATAAAAAAGAGGTCAGAGGGCAACTTCTCTCCTTCCAGAATGTGGGTCCCAGGGATTAAACTCTGGTCATTAGGTTTTGTAACAAGTGACTTGAACTGCTGAGCCATCTCACCAATCGCCTTATTTCTTTTCTTTATTGTACTCATTTCATTGACACCTGGGGCAGATAACTTTTAAATATTGTGTTTAAATGGTATTTTCAACTAGCAGTCATAAAATAAAATGAATAATACTAATATAGTCTTTGTTTGAACTTTGTTTATGTAATTATATCAGTCAAGGGAAATTCTATATCCAAGTACAAGGGCTGGAGAGATGGCTCAGTGGTTAAGAGCACTGGCTGCTCTTCCAGAGGACCCAGGTTTAGTTCCCAGCACCTACATAGTGACTCACAACATCTATAACTGGAGTTATAGGGAACTCAGCACTCTCGTTTGGCCTCTGTAGACACCAGAAACACAAGTGGTACATACATGCAAGTAAAATATACATACACTTGCAGTTGTAAGGGAAAAAAAAAAAAAGGTGGAGACAATGCCAGCCTTGTCTCAATGTTTAGTTTCAGGTCGGTCAGGGATATATTTTGAGACCCTATCTTAGAAAGTAAAATAGAGGGCTGGAGAGATGGCTCAGTGGTAAGAGCACTTGATTGCTCTTCCAGAGGTCCTGAGTTCAAGTCCCAGCACCCACATGGTGGCTCACAACCATCTGTAATGGGATTAGATTCCTTCTGCTAGTGTACATGAAGACAGCACTCACTCATAACATACATGTAGTTCTGGAGCTTGTCTACCATGTGCAAGTCCTAGCCCTGGGTTCCATTCCCAGCACTGAAGGAATAAACAAAAACTGAAATAAGTTAAAAAATAAGTACATTAAAGCAAATTTCAGTATTAATTATTCAAACTGGATAAAATGACATCTTACTAAACAGTAGAAATAGAATGTTATTTATTTTTTTTAAAGATTTATTTATTTATTATGTATACAGTATTCTGTCTGCATGTGTGCCTCCAGGCCAGAAGAGGGCATGAGATCTTATTATGGATGGTTGTGAGCTACCATGTGGTTGCTGGGAATTGAACTCAGGACCTCTGGAAGAGCAGTTAGTGCTCTTAACCTCTGAGCCATCTCTCCAGCCCCTAGAATTTTATTTTTTAAAAAAATTTTTGAATCTCTGTGAGTTCGAGACCAGCCTGGTCTACAAGAGCTAGTTCCAGGACAGCCTACAAAGCCACAGAAAACCCTGTCTAGAAAAAAAAAAAAAATTGAGACAGGGTTTCTCTAGTTTTGGAGCCTGTCTTAGAACTCACTCTGTAGACCAGGCTGGCCTCGAACTCACAGAGATCTGCTTGTCTTTGCCTCTCAAGTACTGGGATTAAAGGCATGCACCACCACCACCACCACCACTACACACACACACACACACACACACACACACACACACACACACTCACACACACAGAGCCAGTTTTACTAATTTTTAAGAAAATAGTTATTTTATGTGTATGAATGTTTTGCCTACATGCATATATATGTACCATGTGCCCATGCAAGTCAGAAAGTGTTGGCTCCCCTGGAACTGGAATTATAGATGGTTGTGAACTACCATGTGGATGCTGGGAACTGAACTCATTCCTCTCCAAGAACCACCAGTGCTCTCAACCACTGGGCCATCTCTCCAGCCAGAATTTTACTAAATTGTAAGTTGTATAGTTACACTTTGTAGTTTATTTGCTTTTTTTTGTGGGGGGTGTTTAAAATGTTTTTTTTTTCTTGTTTTGTTTTTGGAGACAGGGTTTCTCTCTGCAGCCCTGGCTCTCACCCTGTAGACCAAGCTTGCCTCAAACTCACAGAGATCTGTCTGCACTGAGGTGTTTTAAATTTTAAGGAGCCGGGCATTGGTGGCGGAAACCCTGTCTCGAAAAAACAAACAAACAAACAAAAACCAAACAAACAAATAAATTTTAAACAAGGGCCAGCAACATAGCTCAGTGAGTAAAGACACTTGCCACCAAGTCTGATGATCTGAGTTTAATCTCTGGGACCCAAATAGTGGAAGGAGAGAACCAACTCCTCCAAGTTGTCCTGTGACCTCCAGCCACTAGAGCTCTTACCTCTATGAAATCCTCAGACTAAAAGAGACCAAGTTCCTGTCTCTTCCCACCTATATTCCTCTCCCTGCCCAGCATCTCACTCTGCCTGTACAGACTTCCATACCTCTATATTAACTAGAGGCTAGTGCCACCATCTGATCTTCAGACAAACTTTATTTCTTAGAGTATAAGCAAGATATCACTACATTTCCCCCTTTTAGTCTAATATAAAAAAGGTTATAACTAATATAAGAAAACTATATACAATAAGTATATGGTACAATAAGTACAATAACTATATATAATATATACAGGCAATAAATACATAAACAATGTCCAGTCCATTAACAATTGACAAATTCAGAGAAAATGCTCTATAACTATCCTATCTTGGTGAGTCTAAAAGGTTGTACCTGATTCACTTTCTATTCTTGCATTACCAAGACTATCTTTTTATGTTTCTTAACATTATACACTTTTAAATTTATTTAGTAAATTTCTTTTCTGAATCTGGCAACAAGGAAAACTATAACTATAAAGTCTTCAGCTCGATCAGAGATCAAAGAAGGAAATAATATTACTTGAGTAAGCAGGACGTGCAAGCAAGTGACTTTCAAAAAAAAAAAAAAAGTGAGAAATGGCAGAAACGGCTGCCTGGACAGTCACCAAGGTTCTTTGCAACATTGGGGCATCTATCTTTGGCCTAAAGGCCTAGCATATTTGACAGGCTTTTCTATGAGGCAGGATATTCTTCTTCTTTTTTTTAAGATTTATGTATTATGTATACAGCTTTTTTTAAAGATTTTATTTATTTATTATGTATACAACATTCTGCTTCCATGTATATCTGCACACCAGAAGAGGGCACCAGATCTCATAACGGATGGTTGTGAGCCACCATGTGTTTCCTGGGAATTGAACTCAGGACCTCTGGAAGAACAATCAGTGCTCTTAACCTCTGAGCCATCCCTCCAGCCCTATATACAGCTTTTTGTCTACATGTATTCTTGCACACCATAAGAGGGCGCCAGATCTCATCATAGATGGTTGTGAGTCACCATGTGGTTGCTGGGAATTGAACTCAGGACCTCTAGAAGAAAAATCAGTGCTCTTAACCTCCGAGTCATCTCTCCAGCCCTGAAGCAGGATATTCTGAAGAGCTGGCCTACCTTGTCTTGGCAAAGTTTGACAGTCCTTTCTTTTGTGTCCTGCTTGTCCAATTTGGACAGCATACTGTCAGCAGTTGAGGCAAGAGGACTTTCTTGCCCAGTGACAAGTTTGTTTCTGAGGTTGGAGGAATGTTAATCTCAGTATTCCATTGCTGTAACAAATCACATCTCCATAAATGCATTGCTATGTTAGCCACAGATGGCTTTAGTTTTACTCTCTGTCCTTCTGGCCCTAGACATTTGACCCATCTCATGCTCTGTTTTACCTGAGACAAAGTTCCAGTCCCTAAAAGCTGAACATTTACCTCCCGAAGAGGCCAATTTGGATGCCAAGATTTGGGTGCAATTATTGTGACATCCACACCTCTGTATACAAGGTCTTTAATGACAACATCATTTATTTATATATTTTTACTTTTTTTTAAGATTTTATTTATTTACTATGTATACAACATTCTGCTTCCATGTATATCTGCACACCAGAAGAGGGCACCAGATCTCATAACGGATGGTTGTGAGCCACCATGTGGTTGCTGGGAATTGAACTCAGGACCTCTGGAAGAGCAGTCAGTGCTCTTAACCTCTGAGCCATCTCTTCAGCCCCTATTTATATATTTTTAAAGATTTTATTATGTATAAGGATAAATCAGAAAATAAACCAGCCCCATTTATTCATATTTTTAATTTTGGGTTTTGTTCATTTGTAGAAGTTTGCCAAAAAGCTGAGTGGTGGTGGCGGCACATGCCTTTAATCCCAGCACTCGGGAGGCAGAGGAAGGCAGATCTCTGTGAGTTCGAGGCCAGCATGGTCTACAAGAGCTAGTTCCATGACAGCCTCCAAAGTCACAGAGAAACCCTGTCTCGAAACCCCCCCTCCACAAAAAAAAGAGTTTGTCAAAATACTGGCTTTATGGTTTCTCCCGAATTTTTTTGTTCTCTCTTCTGTATCTTTTCTATCATCCAGAGAAGTATGGTTTCTTATAATAGGCATTAGATTCTTTAATTGCTCTGGGAAGGAGTTTCCTCTATGGTTACAGGAAACAACTGAACTGAATTTGCTATGGGGGCCTTCAAGAGTCCCCTAAGGCACTTCCAGACAGAAAAGGGTTACCTTGACTGTCCCTTGTTGACCTACATTCATTTGTCCAATGCCTGCCGTTGCTGCACCTTCCGCATAATTCAGAAGGGAGGGGGGGTTTCTGTTTGAATTATTCTTAGAAAAAACAGTTTCTAGGAATGCCCTGTTTACAGTCCCTTTTTAGGTGACCTTGTTTGCTACAACTGAAACACCTGACATTTTAATTTTTCTTTAAACCTCTAGAAATCACCTCTGCTATTCATGCATCATCATCAGGAGATTCAATATTGATTGTATCTCGGATCCATTTCTCCAAGGGTGCTGATCTTGCCTTTAACGGCCTAAATACCTTTTGCTTTGTGCATTAAATTAGCATTTTCTTTCCTTTTTGTTTGTTTGTTTGTTTTTGTTTCTTTGGTTTTTTGAGACAGGGCTTCTCTGTTTTGTTTTGGAGGCTTTCCTGGAACTCCCTCTGTTGACCAGTCTGGCCTCGAACTCACAGAGATCTGCCTGCCTCTGCCTCCCAAGTGCTGGGATTAAAGGCATTTGTGCCACCAATGCCCGGGGTGCATTAGCATTTTCAAAAGCCAGAGATTCAATTATTATTTGTCTAGCTTCTTGATTTGGTATCATTCTATTTACTGCTAAAGTAAGTTTTTAAGAAATCTGTGAAGGCTTCCTTTGGGCCCTGTATAACTTTAGTGAATGACTCAATTTTCTTTCCTACTTCTCCAATTGTGTCCCAAGCATTCAAAGCTAATGTCTGCCATAAATCCAGGGGGCGTGGTCATCGTATTGCCTTTGTACATGAGCATAATCTCCCTCTGCAAGAAGTTGGTCTTGGGAGATTTCTATACCTGTAGCCCTACTTCATTGTTCAATGTTCTTAGCCTCATCTTTCCATCAGGTCCTCCATTATAGTTGAGGACCAGGCTCCAAGACTTTTGTAACCAAGCCTCCAGTCTGTTTTTTTTTTTTTTCCGTTTTGGTTTTTCGAGACAGGGTTTCTTTTGGAGCCTATCCTGGCACTCGCTCTGGAGACCATGCTGGCCTCGAACTCACAGAGATCCGCCTGCCTCTGCCTCCTGAGTGCTGGGATTAAAGGTGTGCGCCACCAACACCCGGCCCAAGTCTCCAGTCTTGATGGATAATTCTATTTATTACAAGTTGACCAGGAGTTTCACAGGTGGGGGAGGGGGAGAGAGGGAGGGGGAGGGGGAGAGCCACGAAGAGATGAAGAGGGTAAGAGGAAGAGCAGAGAGCAAAGAGGAAGTAGAGGAAGGTAAGAGAGCGAGAGAGTGAGAGAACGTAAAGGGGCGGGGTCTTTCTTTTAAAGGGGTCCTTTATACACCTGCGTGCAGACTACACCACCATGTAACTCTAGGCTGACCTGAGTACTGTCTGAGTGCATTCTGCCAGGTGACAGGGACAGACCAGTGTAATGCCTGAACCTTTCAGATACACCTGTTTCCACAGGAAATAAAATATTATGCTTCTCTTCAAAATGAAAAAAGATCAGATTTGACTGCGGGGGGGGGGGGGGGAGGGGTGTCTGTCTCCTCCTGCCTATATACTTCTCTCTGCCCAGCCATCTCACTTCCAGTCTGCCAGTACAGGCCTCTAGACCTCTATGGTTAACTAGTGGCTAGCTCCACCCTCTGATCTTCAAGCAAGCTTTATTTGTTAGAGTATAAACAAGCTATTACTACAGGTCTCAAGACCAGGTTCTTCGGTCTCAGAACCACCGTGGTATCATTGTTTATCCCTAACCGCTGTGTAAATGCAGACTCATAATGACAAAGGGAGCCAGGCCTGCACAGGAATCAAATGTGTGCAAGGAGGAATCTTCCTCAGAACTAATGCAGGCAGCTGCCTCTGGCTTCTGGGGTGTAGGGTTGACTGTGTGACTGGATTGCTTTGAATTAATCGGCTTGTAGAATGTTATCTATAACAAGCAAATTAGAGCTTACAAGCATGCAGTTAAAACTCAAGCTAGACCATCAGCTTGATCTTATAAGAGAGAGATTGTCTCTGGCATGGTTCAAGAGCTGAGGTTGCATGGTGTTAGTAAAACGCAGACTGCATTTCAATTTTTTTTTTAAGATTGATTTTTATGTGCCTGAGTGTTTTACCTGCCTGCCTGTCTGCACACAGTGTGTGCCTGGCACCAAGAGAGGCTAGAAAAACTGGAGTTATAGACAGTTGTGAACAGACATGTGGGTCCTGTTTTTTGAGACAAAATCTCACTCTAGCGCATTTGCTTTTTGCCTCCTGAGTGCTGGGACTGCAGGTACTTAGGGAACTGTCTGGTTTCCTTTTTACCTCCTTTGATGTGGTCACTGGAAACTTTGAAACCACACTAACCACACTGTGGCCTGCTGTGCATTTCTGCTAGGCAGCACTGACACAGAGAATGGAGGTTTTCCTTGTCTTTACTTGGAAAAATAAAAGCTGACGAATCTTTTGCCTGTCCTCAGGTTTTAAACTGTGGGGACTTGGGTGTGTAAATTAAAAACAAACAAACAAAAAACAACTTTGTGAAATGTGAAAGTATTAAAACCCCTAACAGCATACCGTGATAATCTCAGCACTTGGAAGACTGAGGAGGAGGATTGCCTCAGATTTGAGGCTAGCCTGGGCTACAGAATGAGACACTGTTTAAAACCATGGGGCCTGGTAAGCAAGCCTGGCAAGGAGCCTCAGAAGCCTTGGAAAGGTGGGAACTGACTCTACCAAGCTGCCCTACGACCTTTGCACAAACACTTCAGGTGGTATACGCATGCCCAGATCCCCACACATAGACAGTAAATACATTTTTAAAAATTACAGAGGTTAGAGAGACTGCTCAGTGGTTTAAGCACTTGCTGTACAAACAAGGGGACTACAGTTTAGCTCTCCAGAAACCACATAAATACAGAGCGCCATGGCAACCTGAAGGCAGCCAGGAATCCATGGGACAAGCTGACCAGTGAGGCCAGCACACTGGCTGCTCGGGGTTTGATTGAGTGGCCCTGCTTCAAAATATAAGGTGGAAGAGTGATTAAGGAAGAGTCCCACACAGATGTGCACACACGAAAAGAGAAAGAAACCAAAGTACTTAGACTTTTAAGTTGAACTTGGTGAACTTTGTTCCCTGTCCTAAGTCTCTACAGTTTCTTTGCTTCTGTTCCCTCGGCTGAAAAACAAGAACACTTACTAGACAAGCCTGGGGATGTGTGGAGGGTTCAGTAAGCGCCAGCTACCACAACAGCACTGACAAAAACACTACTGTGTATCTACTCTTTGTATCTATTTATTTATTTTTGAGACCCTGCTACAAGAAATAAAACAAAAAAGTACCAAGATTGGCATGGTACCATAGATAGACCATGCACTTACTTGGGAAGAGGAGGGAGGATGAGGAGTTCAAGGCCAGTCTGAGTTACACAAGACACTCTCAAAAAAACCAACCCAAATAAAAATGAAACAATACAAACATGACAATAGTAAAAAAGATGTGGTCGTGGTGTCGGGGTAAGAGGTTTGGACAAATGAATGATAGAATTTCTTTTAGGGTAGTGAGACTTTTGTAGGATGCAATTATGGGTACTCAGCTATGCATTAATTAGGGTTCAATTCACAGCATAAAGAGTGAACCTTGAGGTAGGGAGCAGGGAGTGGATCTGGGAGGAGTCAGGAGCAGGAGTGAAAATGATCAAAATATGTTGTATGAAATTCCCAAGGAATAAATGTTGAAAAAAAATAGTTAATAATTTTGCAAGAAAGATTGAAAAATGAAGCTATGTCTTCAGGTGTTAATAAGCATCTGTGAGTTATATTCCGATAAGAGAGTAGAGACAAATGCTTAACAATTATGTAGAGTCTATTCTCAGTGGAGATAAAGCCTAATGTGCCCCTCCTCCCCCCGCCATTGTGCAGAGCAGGCTGAGAATAGTGACTTCCTGCCAGAGTATACAATGAAAGGGAGAACACATCAGGTCTTATGTGTGCCTGTGGTTTGTGTAATATGTGTGTGAGCCTATACATGAGCAGAGACCACAGAAGGATATCAATGTCCTGCTCTATTAATTTCCAACTTACTTCCTTTAAAAGTCTCTCACTGACCCCAGAGCTAGGCTGGTATATGCTGGCAGCCAGCAAACCCTAATGACTGTTGGCTCAACACCACCCCCAGCACTGAGACTACTGGTGAGTGTGTGGCAATTATGTAAGTGCTGGAGATTTGGAATCAGGTTCTCATGCTTGCACAGCAAATGCTCTTCCCCTCTGAGCTATCCTCCCAGCAGAGAAGGGGTAGGGAAAGGATCATTTTATGTTGGAGAAAGCTGGCAGGAACTATCTCAGCTAGGTGACCAGATTCAGCATTTAACAGGGGTCAGTCACATTAGAGTCTGAGAAAATACCATGGCTAGGTGAAGCCTAAGGAGACAGTCGAATGCAACATGGCATGCTCAGTGAACCCAGGAATATGAAAAGAACATTAGTGACTGGGCCTGGTGGTATATGCCAGTTCCTCAGGCTGAGGCTGGAAGATCACAGGTTCAAAGGCGCAGAGAGAGATTCAAAGCCAGCCAGGGTAGCTGAGCAACACCATGCCTCTTAAAAAGTAAACGGGCTGGAAATGTAGCTCAGCTGTAGAGGGCTTGCCCAATATAAGTCACCCAATACTGCGCGCGCGCGCGCGCGCACGCACGCACGCACGCACGCACGCACGCACACACACACACACACACACACACACACATTTTTTTAAATAAGTGACACAGGCGTTTTGTTTGTTTTGAAACATCTCAAACTGGATATGTAACTGAAGATGACCTTGAATTTTTGATGCTGGGATTATAGGTTTGTCCAGTGGAAAACACCTGGTTGGTTTAGTGCTGATTAGCTTGGTGCATGCTAGGTAGTAAGACTTCTACTTCCTGAGTTACAACCCCAAATAAGCAAAAGATTAAAAAAAAAAAAATTAGAGCATTGGTTCTCAACCTGTGGGTCAAGACCCCACAGGTGTCAAATATCAGACATCCTGCAATCAGATATTTACATCATAATTCATAACAGTAGCAAAATTAAAATTCTGAAATAGCAATGAAACATGCGGAACTATATTAAAGGATCACAGCATCAGGAAGGTGGAGAACCACTGCTTGAGAGTGTCAAAACCGTTATGTGACTTGTTTCAAAATTAGAATGACTTGCTGGTCCTGGTGGCTCATGCCTGTAACCCCCGCTCTTGGGAAGCTGAGGCAGCAGGATGATAGTAGGTTTGAGGCCAGTCTGGGCTCCTCCTGAGCTAAAGCGAGAACCTGACTCAAAAGACAACAGACCCGAAAGAAAGAGCAAGTAAGAAATGAAGAAATTAAAAGCAAGAAAAATCTAAATTTGTTGAGTTAGGTGGCATGGGATCATGCCTGTAATTCCAGTGCAGTGCTGGGAGACCGAGGCAGGAAGATTGCGGTGACTAAAGGCTGCCTTGGGCCATAGAGATTCTATCTTGAAACCAAACCGAAACAGAATTTCTCTTCTTCTATGGATTAAGATAATTGTCCTTCAGTTTTACTGTTTGGGATCCAGGAGTTAGACGGGATTCAATAAAAGCCATCCATTAATGAGGACAACATCTCATGAACTCTGCTCTTAAACATCCAGTCGTGGGTCTGTGAGGTGGGGGACCAGCACCTTGTCTCGTGTTAGTGAGGGCCAGCCTAGAACGAGACCCTTGATCTTCCGGCCTTCCTGCCTTCGCCTCCCAAGAGCTCGCATTACAGTCTTTCACCTCTTGCAATTTGTATTTAAAATACCAGTAAGGCAGAGGGGCCTAGTGATGCTGACCTGTAACCCAGCACTTGAGAGACCAGGTTAAGAGCTGCGAATTCATGGCCACCCTGAGCTACATAGGGAGATCCTGTCTCAACATGCCTAAATAAATAAACAAGAACAAAGAAAGATGACTAATTTCTTAATTAGTGAGAAGAAACTGGCATAGCCAGGGTACAAAAAGCCCGTTCACTGCTTGAAACTGCTTTGGCAGAGATCAGCATGCATTGTTGATCTTCTGATATAGAACAAGAGCGAAGAGCACTCGGGCTGCAACCGGCAGAGAGGCCTTGCTCCAGTTCCTTACAATTTAAAGGATTCCTTTTTTTTTTTTTTAAATCAAGTCCTGTTCCACAGAAGCCATAAAGATGTCAGTGTTAGTGCTCATTGGTGGAATCCCTGGTCAGAGGGCCGGCAGTCCGTCGGGGAAGCCTGCCGATTGGTGAGCTGCCTTATGAAGCTTGTTGTCCATTGGCCGAGTCCCTGGAGCGTGAGTTACCGACCACAGAGGCCCGCGCCGCCGTTCCCATGGCAACCAAGGCTTGGAAGAGCAACTCAAACGGGAGCCGCCCCCAGCTCCTTAATCTGGGGGGCAGGGCGGCCTGGAGGAGAGCACAGGGGCCCCGCGTCGAGGGGAGAAGGGACACGCACCGCCACCTGGAGGGAACCTGGGCGAGCCACTCTCACAGAAAACTGACCTGTAATTCCACCTTCTCCTGACCTCCTTGAGTGGGCAGCATTTTGAACCCAGAGCCTGGCTGGCACAGACTAGCCCCCAGTACTCCATTTGAAAAAAAGATGGAAGCAGGAGAGGCTGTGAGGCCAGTTCCTGCCCTTGTGGGGTCCTAGAGTCAGGGTTATGACAACCTTAGACAATACACGCTTGCTTAGGTGTGGTGGAGCGATGAGGAATGGATGATTTGCTGTGTGTGTGCGGAAGTCTGAAAGCCACTGCTGTATGGCTCTGGGAGGTTGAGGGCAGTGTCACTCACCGGCCCACTGCATACCTCCTCTTAGACATCTATCCATTCTGTGACAGCATTCCTGCCTAAACGGAAGGAATGAATTTATTTTAGCTCACAGTTTCCTTCCGTCCATCTTGGTGGGGAGGGCAGGATAGACAAAGCGACCTACACAACAGTGCCCAGGAGGCAGAGAAAGAAGCCTATGGTGGTTTTCACTATTTTATTTGACAATCTCATTCTTAGTCCAGGCTAGCCTCAAACTTTTGGTAGGCCTCCTGCCTCAGCCTCCAAACTGTTGGGATTACAAACATGAGAAACTACATCCAGGTTCCTAAATCTCTTGGATTGTGGATGTGCACTTGCATAAGCCGGAGTATAACATTGGGTGTTGTTCCTAGGTGCCAAAGTGTTTCTGGGTTTTTGTTTGTCTTTGAGACACTGTCACTCACTGGCCTATAGTTTACCAAATAGGTTGAACTGGCTGGCTCTGAGCACCAGGGATCTGCCTGTCTCCGTCTCTGCAATACTAAGCACCACATCTGGCTTTAAAAAAAAAAAAAAAAAGAAAGAAAAAGGCTCTGCTGATTGAATTCAGGTCTTCATGTTTGTATGGCTTGCACTTCCCACCAGGTAAACTGAACCCAGCTTCTAGTGGACTTTTCAGGTTTTTCTTTTTTTTTTTTTTTTTCTCTTTAGTGGGTTCTTTGCTCATTCCTGGGTTTGGAGTTGTAGCTCAGTGGTAGAGGGTCTGCTTAACCTGTGTGTTCAAGCCTCACTATTATAATAAAAATATCCCAAATCCAAACAAGAATATACCCCCATATTACATTACCTCCTTGCCTAACAATTCTTTGTTGACTCATCTTAAGACTTAAATTTGCGTGCTCTCTCTCTCTCTCTCTCTCTCTCTCTCTCTCTCTCTCTCTCTGATTTTGACTTGTAGCTGAGGGTGGCTTCAAACCTGCCACCCTCCCACTTCAGCCACTGGAGTGCTGAAATGATAGGCGTGAACCACCTTGAAATTGAGTCTGTTGCCCAGGCTGGTCTTGATTTCATTATATCTAAAAATTTGAGGTTGGCCTCCAATTGTGATCCTCCTGGCTCAGCTTCCCAAGTGCAAGTGCTAGGATTACAGGAGTGCATCACCTTGGACCCACCTGACAGGAATGAAGATATTCTAAAGAGATACTAGTGACCTTTCTTTGGTTATGAGGTTATCAACACAGTGAAATCTAAAAAATCTCTGTTTCCTCAGGAATTTTATGATGGAAATAGAAAATTACTGGCCAGTGGAAACAGCCAGATGGGGAGCTTGTCTTCAGGACAGAGATCTCAGTCTTGACAACTTGTCAGAGTATCTTGTGAGACCCATTGGAGCACAGAGCAACACCATTGCATGGCCAGGACTACTCAGTTATGCTAACTTCTATTGAAACATGAAACTAAGACACCCAAGATGGACCTGAACATCTGTGTTCCTCTTTCCAAAGTGGCCACATTGAATAAATCTCTTTTCTCTATTTTTTTTTTCTTTCTAGTTTTTCCTGACAGGGTTTCTCTCTCACTGTAGTCCTGGCTGCCCTGGCACTCGCTCTCTAGACCAGGTTGGCCTCAAATTCACAGAGATCCTCCTGCATCTGCCTCCCAAGTGCTGGGATTAAAGGTGTATGCCACTACAGTCTGGCAGGTTATTAAACTGCCCTATGCTGGATGATTGGCTAATCTCTGCCTGTTATGGCCGCCAGGGTCTGGGCTCTGACCCTCATGTGGCAGGGATGGGATTCTGACTTCTGCCATCCTACCAGTGGTATTGGCAATGGGTGCTTCATCTCAGCAGCCTATCCTTGAGTGTTACTTCAGCATTGTGCCCTCAAGCTTCCATTAGTGACCCCTGTCTCCTGTGTGAGAACTGGCAGTTCAGCTCTGTAGTGATTTAGACATCACTGCTACCACCCAGCTCCAGGCCCAGCCATTTTTAAAACCTTCAAAGGTGTGAACACACAGCTGGGCTGGTGCACTCACTGGGTTTCACTCTGTTGTTCTTTTGTCTAGGTCAGCACTCTAGCTTCTTGTCTTTTCCATGTTACTGAAGGGCTTTTCTGTTTGTTCTGAAGACAGGGTCTCTCTATGTAGCTCTGGCTGTCCTGGAACTCACTATTTGTAGAACGACTAGCCTCTGTTTCCCCAAGTGCTGGGATTAAAGGCACAGGCCACACTACACATAGCCTGTTTCCCTGTTCAATAGGGACTTCATCCTGTATGTATTATCAGTTTGTATGACTAGATCACTGCTGAGTTCCAGATACTTCCAAAGGGGCCTTTTATGAACGTTTAAGTGGACAGAATGAAGGTCTGACCAGAAGCCCTGAAACAAAAAACATTGTTCTTAGATACAATCTACTAGCCCTGTCATCTCCAGGCTTTGTCTCTGGCCACATCTGCAACCCTTAGTTGGTCTGAATTCTGTCAGTACCTCAGGCATGGTAAGTAAGCAGTTTCTCTGAGCTATCTTCCCGGCATACAGCGTGCCTATCTCTTTGCTCTCTGAGAGCTCAGGCTATTGAGTTTCTCTTCCCAAGCACCCCCCCCCCCTTTTTTTTCTTCCTCGTAGTTTGGGTCTCAGTCAAGACCTTGCTTCATCTAGGTAAGACATTTATTTGCTTCAGAGAATTCTAGATAGATGGGCTTGTTTTGTTTGCCACAGCTCAAGTGTCTTAAGATAGTGGACGTGAGCTGATGGCCTGATTACCCGTCCCCCATCCCCGCTGCAGCTCTATCTGGCGGATGGCGGCTCTGCACCACGTTGGGCCTGTTTGTAGCAGGGACAGGCTCTGAAAAGCTGAGCAAAGGCACTGGTCAGGCGGCTTCCCTGAGGAATTGCAGCTCAGGGGCTGCGCTCTGATCGGGAGGAAGCTGGGGGAGGTTTTGTGTGTTCCAGCCCTGGCCCGCCTGCAGAAGGCCCTGGCATGCATCCCGAGGGGGATGGGCAGGGAAGCTGTTTCTTCCTCAGGGTTCCAGCGGGTGGGGGAGGGGTGTGGAGCAAAGCCTCCTTCAAACACCAGCTCCTAGTCACACTGCCTGCTGTGAGGAAGGGGGTGGGGAGCTTGCTGAAAGCCAGCTTTCTCTGGGATGCCTCTAGCTCCTCAAAGGCAGAGAGAAGATGGGAGAAGAAGAAGGGGGGGGGAAGTCACTCGGAAGGGGTGAGTCTGACGGCTTTTCAAACCACGGCCGAGCTGGTTAAGATGAATTCCCAAGACCCTCCTAGGTCCCAGCTTCAGATCAGCTCCACAAAATCCTCATGTTGCCAACTCTGAGAATCTGTATGCTGGTAACTTTATCTTGTTACCCGAAGACCTTCAGAACGCTTCAAAGCAAAAAGTTTTTCATGGGGTTAGCAGCAGCAGAGCACTGGATACGGGTCCAGAGACCTGACTTGTATTTTGCCCCACATGCCAACCTCAACCTCACGTTTTTCTGGTGGTGCTACACACACACACACACACACACACACACACACACACACACACACACACACAAATATGTTCCCCATAATCTCAGTGCACCTGGGAAATTTAGTCAGGACTGAGAGTTCCAAGGCAGCTATAATGTTGCCTTTAGAAAACAAAACACACCCAGGCATGGTGGTCTATGTCCTTAACCCCAGCATTCACAAGGCATTGGCAGGTAGATCTCTGAGTTCAAGGCCAGCCTGGTCTATATAGCATGTTCCAGGACAGCCAGGGCTACACAGAGAAACCCTGTCTCAAAAAACAAGCAAACAAAACCACAAAAACCCCCCAAAAGTCCATAAGCCCGAAATGCTCAGACAAAATAGTTTTAGTAGTAAGTTGAGCAGTGCAATGCACTGGGTTACCTAGGTAACTGCAGAAGACCTGGCTACCGTGGCCTGCAGGGAAAAGACATAACTAGTAAGGAGGGTCTGCAACTTCATCTAACACTCCAGAAAGAAATACACTGTCAGTAATACAAAAGATAAATATTTATTCAGAACAAATCTGAACAATTGGTTTTACATTCTAAGCCATAAGGAAATAGCAAAACAGCAAAGAGAAGACAAAAACTGAAGAAATGCAGTTTACTGTCTTTCACTTTAAATTGGTAACACTTGGTTGACCCAGGCCCTCTGTTTTGGCCTGTTTCCCCAAGAACACTTTTGAGTTTACAGTTCACTCATGATTCTGGGTTAAAATCACCTTTCTCCTGAGGATCAGAGGTTGAAGGTTTGGGATGAGCTCTCTCTAGGGTTCCTAGTAGCTGAGGCAGAGGTGCAAATGTAAACAAGTTTCTGGCAAGTTTCTTTACTGAGGGGAACCATTTCTCACTGATTACAGTGGCAGTGGGAGGGGAAGGCCATGGAACAGCTTCAATGTGGTACTCCCAAGGACTGATGCACAAAGCACAGAGTGTGTTCGATGGTCCTTTTTCCTAGCTCCCTGGTACTATCAAGCGGCAAGACAAGCTTTCTCTTTCTGCTTTCAGGGGATGGCTTCTCAGCTTTATGCTGGGATTATCACCACGGAGGGAGCAGACGGACTTCCTTGGCCCACTGGCGTCGAGGAGACTGTTGTGAAGTGTGAGAGGTAGTGGGATGAGCACCAGGCTGGGGGGCAGGGGACTCTACTATGGACGTCTGAGGCACCACACAGCTGTGTACTTTGACCCAGTCATGTAACTTCTCTGGGTTGTTTCATCTGCTGGAAAACCAAGGAATTCGTTTAAAACACCCTTCAGGGAGGCAGAGGTGAGAGGATCACTGTAAGTTTGAAGCCAGACTGGTCTACCCATGTAGCCAGTTCCAAGCCAGTCAGGGCTACATAAGGAGACCCTGTCTCAAACCAAAACAGAAAACAAAAGCAACCTCCCACATAGAAAATCCAACAAAAACCACCTCCTGGGTCTTTTCCAGCAGGACTGCATAGGTTCCACGCTCCTACAGAAGGGCTTCTGAGTCACCACAAGGAGCTGTCACAAAGTAATACATTTTTATGCTAGGAGAGGCCCTTGGCCACCATTCAGAGCTTATTCAGATCACACACTTCTACCAACACTGTTTTCACAAATTCTCATAGCACATAGAAGCAGCAAATGAAAGGAGTCCAGCGGAGAGCTGCAAAACGTAGGCACTTTTGACATAAACCAGTCAACGTTTGTGATTCAATAAACACTTGGTGGAGTGTGTATCCCGCGTTGGGCCCTGTACCCGCGGCTGAGGCACAAAGGTGAGCAAGGCAGCCCAAAGGGCAAAAATCTTCTACGGAGGCAATGTGTGAGGAGGGAGGGAGGGAGGTAGTAAAAAGTACAAAGTGGACGACCGGGGTGTCGACCAATGTACCCAACATATCCAAGATGGGAGGAAAAAAGGGGGGACAAGCGACCGACCTATCTGCACGCTGCAGTTCCTGGCAAAATTCACCATTTCGAACAGGTAGAAAAAGGAGCACACGTGGTTTTAAAAAGGCAACAAGAGAGAATGTCTGTTAGGTTTTAGAAATATCTCCTTCCAAAAGGATAAAAAGACAAAAAAAAAAAAAAAAAACCAAAAAACTGGCACTTAGGAAGAGTAAGCTGGCTGTGTGTTCACCCACCCGAGCAGGCAGACGCGCGTTCAGTGCCCCGCCACGCCGGTGAGCTGAGCTGCCACGGAATTGTGAACCGCTTTGGGACACTGGGCAAAGGCGTGCCCTCTCTTGCCACAGAGGTTGCACACGATGACCTTCCGGCAGTAAGGGCTCAGGTGCCCCTCCTCCCCGCACCTGAAACACCTGTCCTGCGTGCAGGTGCCGCTCATGTGGGTCCGGGAACCACATTTAAAGCACGTCTTGGGCTGCCCCTTGTACCAACTGTAGCCCCTCTCGGCTCCCAAGAAGAAGGCCCCGGGCAGGTGCCTCACTCCGCCCTCCCCCTGGCGCAGCTCGATCTCGCACTTGTACTCCCCGGTCCAGATCCCAAACCTGTCGGTCACTTTCACGGGCACGGCCAGCACGTCGCAGTGGCGCTTGAGCCAGGTCACGATGTCCTCCACGTCCACGGTCTCGTTCCGGAAGAGGATGAAGAGGGTCTTCAAGCTGGACTTGCTGCGCCCCAACACCACGAAGTTCTCCCAGCAGTCCTCCAGCTCCCGCTTTTCCTCGTACACGCGCAGGAAGAGGGCCAGCTTGTCCGCGGATCGGAAGCTCACGTCGAACTCGCGGCTGCCGGGGATCTGGATGACGGCGTAGATGTCGTCAGGGTCCATGCCGATGGAGCGCAGGATGAGCGCGCCCACCACGAAATCCCGGGTCGGACAGGCGCTCTCGTCTCCCTGGAAGCAGATGCGCACGAGGAAGCGGCCCTTCCCGGAGCCGCCGGCGGCCGGAGGCTCGTCCTGCAGCGGTCTCTCGGCGGCGTCTTCCGTCGCGCCGGGCCTGGCGGGGGTCGCCACCGCCACCGCCGCCGCCGCCACCTCGGCCTTCTTCCTTGGACTCTCGTCTCCCGCGCCCTTCCTCCTGCAAGCGTCCGCCGCCTCGCCCGCAGGCTCTCTACCGCGGCCCTTCGGGTCCCCGCGGCCGGCGGGTGGGAAGTCGCCGGGGTTCGGAGCGGCCAGGCCCGCGGGGCTGCCGAGCCCGCCACTCGCAGCGCTGCCTGCTTCGTCGCGCCGGCGCGGCTCGCGGAAGTCGCCCTTCTTCTCCGCCAGGTTCTTCACCACCTGCGCCCAGCCCATCTTCTCGCGGACGCCCTCGGCATCCTCGGCGCGGGCCGCCGGCCGCGCGGGGAGCGGGAGCGGCCCCCGGCCCCGCTGTAGGTCCCCCTCTGCTCCGCCGCCGGTGGCCATGTTACCTCTTTCCCAGCGTCCTCCACTCGCTCCCGCGGCCCGAGAAGCCCATGGCGCGCGCCTGCTCGGGATAAGGGTTGCGGGCTGCCGGCTGCGTGGGCGACTCCCCGCCCCGCTCTGAAACCCGACGCTCCGGGCTTCCGCCCTCCTGGAAGCCTCGTGCTGGCCGGAGACAGCCCTGGCCCCCGCCAGCCTCCGAGGACCGAGCCCGCCCTCACCCTGGAGGCTGGGCCCGCGGCCTCGCTCTCGAGGTTTTGGCGTTTCGCAAGCAGGCCTCAGCTGCATTCCAGGAGCGCGTCCAAAGACCGGGCAGACGGAGTTCACCGCGATCCCGCTCTTCTTTTGAGTAATGCTTTTTTATATGTTAAAGAAGCGAAAGAAATGGCGGCCCCCAGAGCACACCACGGTGCATTAATTTTTCCCGCCAATTTTAGGTTATGAACACTTTGAAATGTACGGAGAAGTTGAATTTTTTTTTTTTTTGTGAAGTCTTTACCATTCACTTTCTTTCTGGTACTTCTTTTTTAAGGGCTGGAGAAGACGGCTCAGAGTCAGGCGGCTTACAGCTGACCGTAACTGCCGCTTCTACAGAGGGATTGATTCATGCACAAGCACACGTACATACACATCGTTAAAAATAAAAATACGTTGGAATGGTGGTGGCACACATCTTTAATTCCGGCACTTAAAAGGTAGAGTCGGGCAAATCTGTTGAGTTCCAGGTCCCTAGAGCAAATAATACTACTTTATAAAAAAATGTGTGTGTGTGTGTGTGTGTGTGTGTGTGTGTGTGTGTAGCTATACTTAATTTCTACAACATCTGTATCTATTCGCTGGTGTTAACTGGTTCATTTACAAGAACTGTACATTACTTGTATGGTAGGCACAAAGGTGCATATCTGTATTGGGAAGTAGACGCAAATTCAGCTAGATCTACCTAGTGTGAGCTAGGCCAGACTAGCAAGGGAAACACAGCTAGACCTTGTCACAAAACACAAAACGGAGGATAAAATGGCTTGGTAGGTGGGTAAAGGCCCTTGCTACCACACCTCCCCCTCGGTTCCATCCCTGGGACCTGTATAATGGAAGAAAAGCATTGACTCTTCTGAAGTTACCTCACCTTCACCGTGGTTTTATGACAAGCACACATACAAAGACACACTAAGAATGGAGAGGAAAGAAGCAGGTCTGTGGGGTCCTGAGCAGGTCAAGGTGCTTGGATCCTTGGAACCTATTTGGGAAGGGAAAGAAATAACCACAAAATTGTCTCCTGACTTGGTAAGCAATGCCAGTCCACACACGCATAATAATAATAAAAAATTAGAAGCCTGGTCTACAAAGCAAGTGCCAGGATAGGCTCCAAAGCTACACAGAGAAACCCTGTCTTGAAAAACCAAAATACGCCCGGCGGTGGTGGCGCATGCCTTCAGTCTCAGCACTCGGGAGGCAGAGGCAGGCGGATCTCTTGTGAGTTTGAGGACAGCCTGGTCTGCAAGAGCTAGTTCCAGGACAGCCTCCAAAGCCACAGAGAAACCCTGTCTTGAAAAAAAAAAAAGAAAAAAAAGAAAAACCAAAATACTGCTACTACTACTACTAATAATAATAAATAATTAGAAAACACACAAAGCCTGCTCATGTGGATAATAAGTGCCCCATCGTGTAATAAGCACACTCCAAGCTTTAGCTCGTAGAAGCATTCTCTATAAAACCTAAGTTTTAGACAAAGAAGCAGGAATTCAGATCACTTGGCACAGTAAATAGGCAGCCTCGTGTAGTTTATTTTCTTTAAACTTTCTGTCCTGTCCCATTCCCCACCCCCACCCCAGACAGGGTTTTTCTGTGTATCCCTGGCCATCCTGGAACTTACTTTGTAGACCATATTTATTAGCTTTGAACTCAGATCAGTTTGCCTCTACTTCCTCAGTGCTGGGATTAAAGGCATGCAGTATACTACCGTCTGGCTAAAACTTTTTAAAATTATTTCATGTGTATGCATGTGGTCTCGGAGGCAAGCAGAGGGCATCAGATCCCCTGGAATTGTAGTTATATTGATGGTTGTGAGCCACCATGAGGGTGCTTGGAATCAAATCCAGGTCTCTGCAAGAGCAGCCAGTACTCTTAACCACTGAGCCGTCTGTCAAGCTCCAGAACTGTATTCCAGGAAGGAAGGGTTTTTATGGTTCAAGATACAGCCCATTATAGTGGGGGAAGTCAAAGCCGCAGGACCTGGGAGCAGTTTGTCACATTGCACCCACCGTCAGACAGAAGATAGGGTGCAAGCTTTTGCTCAGCCCACTTTCTCCTTTATAAATTCAGAACCCAGCCAGGGAATGGCTCTGCTCACACTCGGTGGGCCTTCCTCAATGACCTAATCAACATAATTCCCTACTGACATGCCCAGAGGCCAGGCTAGGTTATTGTAGAGCTCATTAAATTGACAATTGAGATTAACCACCCACCTATAGGAAGGCTGGGAATTGTGGTGGAGGATGCCTTTATTTAAGTGGAGCATGCCTTTAATCCCAGCACTCAGGAGGCAGAGGCAGGCTTGTTTCTGTAAGTTAGAGGCCACCCAGGTCTACAGGTTTAGTTCAAGGATATCCAGGGTTACACACAGAAACCCTGTCTCAAAATAACAAAAAAGACTAAAAATTAAGAAAAGCTGGAATTACGGAGGTTGTGCTGGATGAGATGGAAGGTACCTACTGCCAAGTGCGAATCTCAGTGTGTTTACTATGCAGAGCCCCTAGAGGAGGTGGCTAGTCTCAAGGGGGTCTCTGTTGGGGGTGGCTTCAGGTTGTAAATATCCTGGAGGACTGAAGACAGCATGAGGGTTTGCCATTCCCCAAGCATTACCCAAAGAAGGCTTTGCTGTCATGGGTCTGAGGCATGGGGACCTTGACATGGCTCTGCTCATGTCAACATAATCACTGGGACTCCCTCTGCTCCCCACAACACAGAAATGTTCTGTAGTCGTTTCTTTTCCTTCCTTCCTTCCTTCCTTCCTTCCTTCCTTCCTTCCTTCCTTCCTTCCTTTTTTCATTTCTGTGATGCTAGGGGTTGAAACTAGGGCCTGTGCATACTACAGCAGTGCTCTACTAGTGAGCAACACCCCCCAGCCCTCTGCCTTGGTTTTAAAATGTATTAATTACTTTTGGGCTTTTTCTGATACAGAATCCTTGTAAACCAGGGTGGCCTCAAATTCACTATATAGTTAAGGGTGATCTTGAACTCCTAATCCTTCATCTGCTTTTCATGTTCTGGGATTATGGGTATATTCACTATGCCTGGCTATTTTGACAGCTTTGTCTGTCTTGGAACTTGATCTGTAGAGCGGGCTTGCCTCTCACAGAAATCCACTTGCCTCTGCCTCCTGAGTGCTGGGCTATTTTTATTTTATTTTATTTTATCTGAGGCTGGCCTGAAACTCCATTCTCTTGCCTTAGCTTTCTTTCTTTTTAAAATATTTTTTAAAAATGTATATGGGTGTTTTGTCTCTGTGTGTATGTGTTCCTTGTGCAGAGGTCAGAAGAGGGTGTAGGATCCTCTGGAGTTAAGATGGTTGTTAACTATCAACCCAAGTTCTTGGGGAATCAAACCCAAGTTCTTTCCAAGAGTCATGGAGCCAGCTCTCTAGTTCCCTGCCTTCCTGCCTTAGCATTTCTTTCTTTTTGGGGGGAGGGGGTGTTGAGACAGGGTTTCTCTGTGGTTTTGGAGGCTGTGCTGGAACTAGCTCTTGTAGACCAGGCTGGTCTCAAACTCAGAGATCCGCCCGCCTCTGTCTCCCGAGTGCTGGAACTGCCTCAGCTTTCTTTTCTTATTTAGAGACAGAGTCTTATGTGGTCATGTAGCCCAGATCTGTAGATGAAGATGATCTTGAACTACTTGATCCTCCTGCCTCTATCTACGCGTGCTGGGGTGACAGGTGAGTGCCACCATGCCCTGCTAGCACTTAGGATTTTTAGAGGGTGGAAACTTTTGGAGCTTTGCCTTAGTATTCTATGGTAACATCTTTCTATTGAAGTTTTGGAGATTTTAAAGTCATTTGCTCTTTCTCAGTTGCTTTTACATGGTAATGTTCTTATGATAGCTATTCTTGGTTGTAAACTTGACTACATCTGGAATTAACTAAAATTCAAAAATGGAGGGCACACCAGTGAGAAAGTTTTTGCTTAATTTGAAGTAGGAAGATCCCTTCTTTACTCTGGGCCACATCTTCTACTGGCAGCCTATATAAGGACACAGAAGAAGGAAGCTTTTGTTCTTTGCCTGCTTTCTTTTGCCTTGCTAGCAAATCCAGTCCTTCACTGGCATTGGAGCCTACTTCTTTGGGATTTTAGTGTCTACTGAAGACCAGCTGAGACCGCCAGTCCTGTGGACTCAGCAACTAATGCATTCTTGGACTTTCCATTCATAGCCAGCCATTGTTGCATTGTTGGATTAATTAGACCATAGCCTGTAAATTATTCTGATAAATCCCATATATATATATACATATATATATGTATATATATATTATATATATATATATCTGCTGCTCTAGAGAACCCTAATGCAGGTCTCTTAACTATATTCTCTAGCAAGCCTAGTGTATGTAGAGAGAACTGAAGTAGGGCAGAGGTTGGCACTGTAGTTTAGGGTCATGAATGTGTGTGGATGTATGTATATAGTTTGAGTGTTAAACGACCCAGTTTTAGATGTCTTTTGAAGGTACTGTAGACATAATCTCTTGATTTTTTTGGTTTTGTCTTTGAGACAGGGCGTCATGTAGTTCAGGCTGGCTTTAAACTCTGTGTAGCTGAAGATGTCCTTGGACTATGAATTCTGCCTCTACACCCCGAGTGTTGGGATTATAGATGTAGGCCACCATTCTGGGTTTTGCTGATGGGTTTGCTGTGGGATAAGTGAAGCTTAATTTTATTATTCTATTATTAAATAAAACTTGGGAGTCAGACTTTGGGGTAAAAAATCTGATAGATCCACAGAGTGATGGAGAAACGATCAGCTGACCCTGCCGCTCCCTGCTTCACAGATCAAAAAGGCCCTCCAATCTTTCTGAGCCCCTCCCTATTCCTTCCTGTGTGTCTTTATCCTAAAACCAAAAACTTTTTTCTTTAACCAAAAACTCTCTGGTTAATTCTGGTCAGCTAATCGCTAACTCCACCCGCCCTGATTCAAGGTCAAGTTTATTGGCAGTCTTGGAGTATCAGAATGTGCTCAAAATATCCCACAACAGATGAGAAGTCAAGAATGCCTTCAAGAAAGAATATGCGGGGTTCAGGAAAAATGTTTCTGGGAAGATCACAGGTTACAGATTCCTTTTAGACACCCAAGCTGTGGCATTAACTAGGCAGTTGGGTGCATGCAGCTGGAATTTTTAGTAGGGAGGTCTGGGCTGGAGAGAAAGCCATGAGACTAAAAATTAACCTTGATTGTTAGCTTGGTGGGATTTAGGATTACCATGGAAATAGACTTCTGTGAGGGATTTCCTACATTAGGTTAATTGAAATGGGAAGACAAGCGTAAATGTAGATGCCACCATTCCAGGGGTTGGGGGGGGGGTCCTGGACTAAATAAAAAGGAAAAAGAAAGCTGAGCAGTTTGTACCATCTCTCCCTGCTCTGACTGCTGATACAGTGGGAACTGCTGCCAACGGTGCTGCCATGACTTCCCTGCAGCAGAAAGACAAGTCATACAGAGAGGTGATGGGGTGAGAGTGGACAGAGAGAAGGTGAGGGCCTGACTAGAGCCTTGGGACATGCTGATAATGACAGACAGAAGAGCCAAAGAGACTGAAAAGGAAGCAGGAAGCTGTTCAAAAGAGTACTTTCCTCCACATTGACTTATGTAAATGCTTCAAGGCAGGAGATGATTCGCTGTGTCCAGTGCTGGAGAAAGGCCCAATAAGGTGATGGTTGAGAAACGATTTAGTAAATGGGAAGTCAGGCATGAGGTTGATAAGGGCAGTGTTAGGGGGGAGGTACAGCCTTCACCAGAGGGTGGACAGCGGGGAAGTGGTTACTTTTTGCACAGCAGAAATGAGGATCTTTTGGCTATGCCAGTGAGAATGCTTCAAAGAAGAGAGGAGAAATGTAGGGGAAACCAGGAGGGCCCTGAGACATATAGAGAGAGCCTGTGTCCGCTGGGCATGGTGGCACTTACCTTTAATCCAATACTTGGGAGGCAGAAGCAGGAGGCCTCTGTTAGTTCCAGGCCAGCTAAAGCTAAACAGAAAAACCCTATCTTGGACAAACCAGCCCCCTCCCAGAAGCCTAGACCCCCAATTTATCCTTTGACAGTTTCACAATGCATACAACGTAATGCAATCATTTATACTCCCTTCTCTCCCCTCCCCGTCCAGCGTCCCCATGATGGGTGTGGGGCCATCTTCTTGAGCATGGGTGGCCTACCAGGGAACAACCCCTAAAGAAAACTGACTCTTGCTTCCCTAGCAGCCATCAACTGTCAATAGCTCCTCTGCTAGTGGTTGGGGATCGTGAGCTCCTCCCCATCCACGCTGGAGAGTGGCTTGGCTTGATTTGGTGCTGTTCCACTATCTTTGAGAAAATGGGAGCATGGAAGCATAGGAACTGGTCCCGGGTGGCGATTCATCCATAGACGACGTGTGTGTGTGGGGTGTGTGTGTGTGTGTGTGTGTGTGTGTGTGTGTGTGTGTGTGTGTGTGTGTGTTAGGAACACGTCATGTTTCCTAATCTCTATGATATTCTTGATGAATACGAAGCAAAGCCAGGAGTGAGGACGAAAAAAGCAAGTCTGATGACAGTTTGATGGAAGGAAAGGGAAAGACGTTTGAAACCAGGTTGGGAAGTCGGTGCGGTGCGTTACTGGCAGTTTTGCCTGGCAGGTTAATGTCCTCCTGCTCGCCACAGTTGCGTTTCCTTGGAGACCAAGGCGTTAGCGAAAGCGCCTGGTCTCCTTGGGATCCATTCTGAGACAAGAAGTAGCGGAAGCTTTACGGACTTCTGGAGACGGGTCTGTGTCTGGAAGATCAGGACTCTTCACTTTTCCCCAATGGCACAGAAGTAAGTAGAGAGCACGGCGGGGTGGTGGAGCACGCATGCGTGGGCTTTATGCCGCAGCCTTTGCTCTCCAGGCTCCAGCTCACTGGTTGCTTGGTCAAGAGGGTCTGCAGATCTCTCCTGGGAAGTTCTCCCACCCACTCCCTACTCTTTCCAGATACACCTACTCTAGAAGTCATCCCTCAGGGCACAAGTTGCAAGTGCAGGTGAGTACAGGAAGGGTAGGGTGGAGCGGTGTGGGTGGAGGTCTCCGTGACCCTGTGTTCTACCTGCCATCAACTCCCATCTATGGTCGTGATAACTGAGCCTGATAGACTCTGGGTCTGAATGTCAAGCCTAGCAGAGTCCCTGGAGCAAGCCTCTGAATCTCACTTAATGCCATTCCTTACCTGATCGTAAGGGTGAATCAAACTGCTTACTGATCTCATTGCTGCTCCACTTGCTAGAGGGTGGGTCTTGGGTATTTTCCATGTTTTCTGTTTCTTCAGGTTCTTAGCACCTCATGGCCTACATGTCCTTGGTGAGTTCTGGCTACTTGATAAAACAAAATGCCTTGCAGATACCTCTCACAACTCAAGGCCTTAGGCTGTGTTATTAGGTTCACTTTCCGAATGAGAAAATCAAGGCTTAGAGCTCAGGTCACTTGCTCTAGGATACAGGTAACCTGAAAAGGGCAAGCTGGATTTGAACTCTCGGACCCTGGAACTGACTGTGTGACATGTGGTACATTGTGTTCCCTAACAGTGGTCAGAGAAGAACCCGAAGCCATCCATTCTGCCTCCCCTCCGACCATCCAAAAGCCGTAGCAAAAGCAAAATGAAGACTCCGTCTAGTATCCAGCCAGGTGGGCAGAGGCTCCTGGGAGCTATTGTGGGTGTTGGGGACAAGCTAGAGTAGCTGCTTTTGTCCCTTGACACCGTTCATATTAAGCTAACTAATGTGACAAATAGCCTTCAGTCTTCAGGTACTGATAGGGAAATTCATTTCTTAGGAATGGATTTGTAGATGTGTGGGGAGGAGCTGGTCTGTTCCATACAGTGATTCAGGCATCTAGGCTCTTTTAGTGGTATAGGTTTAATGTTTGGTAAGTCCTTGAGGACCTCTGCTGGCAGAGAGGGAAAAGAGAGCAAGAACAAGGGGTCCCAGACCTGAAGTGACACATACCATTTGTACTTCTTCCATGGGTTGCAACTCTCATCACATGACCACGTCTGCCTGGGAAGCTGGGAAGTGTCTGGCTCTATCTATGTTGGGGGGCGGGGCAAACAGTTTGAGGAATTAATAGACTCTATCACAGCATTGTTAACCTTCCCATGGAAATTCTGAGGTTTGGGCTCAGGCAAACGTGGGTTTGCATCTTGACAATGCTATTTACTCACTTGGAAGACTCTTTCATCTTTCTGAGCTTTAGTCATCTTAACTGTGAAAAAGGATTGTGTAGGCTAGGCATGGTGGGTACATACAGATAATCCCTCCAGCATTCAGGAGGCTGAGGTAGTAGATTGGGAGTTGAAGGGTAGCCTGAACTATAAGAGCAGCCCTTGTGTTGTATAGCTATTTCCTGCCAACAGAAATACCCCTTGCCCTGTGGACCCCATGGAGGGAGAAGTAAAGGAAACTTAGAGGACTTAGGAAGTAAAGGAAAATTATAAGGCTTGGGAAATTCCTTAAAGAGTTGCAAGATCCCTCCTCTAGGACTTATGAACAGTTACAGCAGCCCAGAGAGCTATGGCAGAGCTGCTTGCAAGCAGGGAGCTTCAGGAAGGCAGTTTTCATGAACTTTGACCCATGCTTGGGTGAGCTTTGGGGGATGCAACTGTCTATGAGTTAGTTATCCATGCCATCTGTGATCTTGTAAGTCATCCTTAACTCATACTCTTTCAAGTAATTCTAGTAAAAACTGGCCCCAGTGGCTAGATCAGATGGAATAATGTATCTGGCCTGTTGTTGGTGCCCTGTCTAAATGTTCACACCTCCCCAGGAAAAGCCATACTGCATTCTATTGCCTCCCAGGAACATCTTAAAAAAAAACAAAAACAAAACACACACACACACACACACACACACACACACACACACACACAAATCCAACAAGATACAAACAGAAAAGTAATACTTCTGTATATCTTAACACCAGGCTTCTACCTGTGGGTAATCTTATGTTCTTCTAAAGTCCCAATAGTTTAGTACCTTCCTGTGATCCCAACACTTGAGAGGCAGAGGCAGGAGGATTAGGAAAAAGTTATCTGTCTACATAGCTAGTCCAGGACCAGCCTTGCCTACATGGGACCCTGTCTCAAAACTCTAAAAAAAAAAAAAAAAAAAAAAAAATCCTGTAGTAAGCATATATGTAATAAGAGTAGCTTAGCATCTCAGCATTTAATATTAAAATTTCCCAGGATTAAGGATCTTGATCTGTTAAATACTAAGTATGGTTCTCAAGTGTACAGTTGTACTTGGAGTAGGAATGTTGGTGGAGACAGGCTGGAGACAACCAGCTGACTGGTGGCTCCATGTTGGTATAGAACTGTCTGAAAGGAAGCAGGGTTTCTATTCCCTCCCCATGCCTCCTTCCCCCTCCCTTCCCATGCTGCCCAGGCTGTCATCCTCCTGCCTCTACCTCCTGAGTGCTGGGAGTACATGCTGGAACCACCATGCCCAGTTGACGCAGTATTAAAAATTACATTCAGGGCTTTGTGCACGCTGGGCCAGCATGGTACCAGGTGAGCTGTATCCCATCCTAAGCATCTGCTCTGTAAGAGCCTTTACTCTGTCTGACTGCTGCTCACGGTGTTTCGGAGATGGCTGTGTGGAGTTCTGCATAGCTGCTATATCACTAGACATGATAGCAGCTAGGAGCCAGCCCTGAAGCTGTGGCAGGTACTGTGTTAAACACCTTAGGACATAGTGACATTTCATCCAATTTTCATGACCCACCTATGAGGCAGGCATGAACTGTTCCCATGTTATAGGAAGACTGAGGGATTAGAAACCACATGGCCTTCCAGGTGACAGAGCTGCTAGAAAGTCCTTCCCACCTCAACTGACCTTTCTCCCAGCCAGGTGGGGAGAGCAGGGGTTTGGGTTTGTTGGACATACTGCCTCCCACTTGCTGCCCCTTTGTGTGTCAGGGCCTAGAAGAACACAGAAGGGGTAGGCTCTTTATTTTATTTTTTATTTTTTTGAGACAGGATCCTGTCTGGCCTCTAACTCACAAGAAAGCCTCCTGTCTTTGCCTCCCAAGTGTTAAAGGCATGCACCACCATGCCTGACTGTGGTGGGGATGATGGTGGTGGGAGTTCTTGATTTTTGGCTGGTTGACAGTGGGGTTGGCCTGGTTTACCTCAATGTTTCCATTAAGTTCACCTTCCAGGGAATTGATTGACCCTGAAGAGAAACTGAAGCTTACACTCTGGGGAAGGGGTCCTGTCCCTGTCCATCTCTGCTCTTGCTAGCCATACCTCAGTCATCCCCGTGTCACTGCATTCTCCTGGGCTCCCCCTCCCCCACCTGGTAACAAGGCCTATGGTAGAGCTGGGGTTTCTTTGTGGACAGCAGTTTTATCCTTGTTTGTGTCACATGGTAAATCTGTAAATGAGTGGGCCTGGGGCTGGGCCCAGCCACTTGCACTGTCTGGGACCTGAGCCCAGGCCTGTGTGCACCCTCATCCTCTCTCTGCCCTTCTCCATCTGTCCTCCACAGTGAAGTCCCAGACCTCTGTGGAGTTAGTAAAGAACGTACGAGGACTGCGAAAAAAGGAACAACCTCACGCTCACCGTGGGAGGATGCAGGCCAAGATCCGGCTGATGCGGGTAAGAGAGGCCCAGAGCAGAAGACAAGGCACAGCTCCTCAGACTGAGGCAGCACAGTCAGTTTCCTCCATATGGCAAGCCGTATGCACACTTAACTCTTCTCATTTTGCAGATGGGAAAAGAAATGGCTCGTACCAGGTCATGCAGCCAGAGAACGGTGGTATGGGGGCCCAAACAGCTAAGATTGGGCTGCTGTGCTTAGACTGAAAGAATTAGACTAGCTCTCTGGGTTAGAAATGTAACCAGTGGCTTGTCTTAGTGCTGACAGTACACGGAGCCCTGTCCATTTGGGAGTGGTCCTTGGAATGGGTTCTTCTAGAACCTTCGCATCAGCTGATACCATTTGTAGCTAACTCATCTCCCCCCTCCCCAGGCCAGGTCTCACTGGCTAACCCAGCTGCCCTTGAACTCACAATCCTCCTGCCTCTGCCTCCAGAGTCCTGGGACACAGGTGTGCGTTACCATGTCTACTGTTGTTATACATTGTTTTACAGCTTTGGTAATCACTTGAACCATATATTATTATTATTATTATGACAATTATTATTTTTATTTTTGTTTTTCAAGATAGGGTTTCTTTGTCTAACACCTCTGGCTGTCCAGGAACTCACTCCATAGACCAGGCTGGCCTTGAATTCACAGAGATCTGTCTGTCTCTACCTCCCGAGCGCTGGGGTTAAAGGTGTGCGCTACCACAGCCCAGCTTGATCCATATTTTATTTTAATTTTTGGATTTTTTGAGACAGGGCTTCTCTGTGGCTTTGGCAGGGTTAAGAGCACTGACTGTTCTTCCAGGGGTCCTGAGTTCAATTTCCGGCAACCACAAGATGGTTTACAACTACCTTGAATGAGATCTGGTGCCCTCTGCTGGCAAGCAGGCAGAAGACTGTATACATAATAAATAAAATCTTAAAAAAAAAAAAAAAAAGGATTAGTCTTGTGTAGCCTAGCTTGTTAGCTTGCCTTAACTCACTATGTAGTAGAGGGTGACCTCAAACATAGTTCCAGGCCAGTAAGGGTTAAATTGTGAGAACCTGTTTCAAAATGAAAAGTAAAAGTGTTTTTTCCCCTCAGCCATTTTGCCAGATGGTTCCAATGGGTTGATCATTCGTAGGATGGTCTGTTTCTGATGTTCTTTTTATCCTGACTGACTGTAGGAGAGTTTGTGTGTTTTTGTGTGACACACAGTGTGGACATGGCCACTGTTGCAGTAAACTGTGCCCCTCAGTAATTCTTCATGCTGTTTTTTGTAAGCATTCGATTTGGTCAGCAGGTCCTGACTGAACACCTGCTGTATTCCGAGCTTGGAGATTCGCCAGGGCTGGGCTCTGGTCTTGGGGAGACAACCGATTATAGACGCATATATAAAATGTGAAGTGATAAACCACAGGACATGGCAGCTCATTCCTGTAACTCCAGCACTTGGGAGGCTGAGGCAGGAGGACTGCTCAGACTGCATGGTGAGTTCAAGGCCAGCTTGGACAACAGAATGAGAACCTGTTCCAAATAACAAAGACAAAAAACAATAACAGGTGCTGTGACAGCACAGGTAAGAGGAAACTGAGACGAATGTTGGAGGCTGAAGGGGCCCAGGAGAAAGTGTCAGAGGCCATTTTCGATAGTTTGGTCAGGGAGGGAAGAAGTAGCGGTAGCCATTTGGGGGAGGGATGTTTGCAGCTTGTTAGAGAGTGCCTGGTGAAAAGTGGGCACTGTCCCAGGTGTTGGAGATGCAGCTATGTACAGGGCTTGAATTTCACTTGAGAAACAGAATAATGAATTAACTACCCCCCACCCCAAAGCAGAGACACCCTCTTAATTGCTCCAGTGTCTGCTCTAAGAGCGCCACACATTGTCCTTGTGCTGGTGATAGACCCCACGGTGACAGCACAGACACAGCCTGCCCTCCTGTTTTAACTTGCTGCTGGGAGGAGGCTAGCAAGAGGATAAAGAAGGCCCTTGTGTGGACACGGTCCCAGGAGGAAGTAGCTGGGAGTGGAGACACAGCCACGCATCATCGTAATTGCATGATTACATATTGAGGTCAAGGTCACGCAGGAGACAGCACCATCCCACATTGGATCTGCGGGTTAGACAAACTCATTTCTAGAGCAGAGGTCATGAAGTCTCAGAGTCACCACGAGTGTGTGGGGTATCAATGTATATTCCCAGCTTTTCATTCTACCAGCAGTTTCAGCTCTGTTCCTGGGGACGTGGGAGTGGTTTTTTTTTTTTTTTTTTTTTTTTTTTTTTTTTTTATCCCCAGTTTTGTATTTTGGGGTCTTGGGAAGTGGGAGCAAAAAGTGGAGTGGTCAGCAGCCATGGACAATAGCTCTGCTGTGTATGACCTTGGATATGCTATGGGATGTGAACTTCTAGAGAGTGAGACTAATTAGTGCATGTCTCCTAGGCTTGCTATGAGGTAATGCGAGTGCAGGACATAACACTAGCACATATCGGCCACACTGTACTTGCACTGATATTGTTATCTGGTACAGCTTACAGGAGCTGAGGGCCAGGGCAGACGGTGAAATCAGGATGACCATAAAGAACAGAGAAGAGAACACACAGACAGGATGGAAACAGGAGTGGGGGGGGGCACTAGAGCCAAAGAAACCAGTTTCAGCTGTTTGCTGTGTACACATTGAGCTTGCCCACATTGCCCCAGAGGCTATGTTGGGGATAAATGGAGATTTTATCTCTTTTCTAAATGGCAGTTCTCTGAAGCAGCAATTAGTTAGTAGCTGCTTAAAATGAGTACCAATGAGTTATCTGAGGTTAATTAACTTCTCCAGGTCCCCCTCCCCCAGCCCCCCAATAGCAAGTGGCAGATGTGGGCGAGCCTAGTGCGGCTCATACTGTGAGCCGAGCCAGCATCTCATAGCTGCTCTTCTCCTCCTCCTCTTCCTCCTCTTTCTCCTCTTTCTTCTCCCTCCCCCCTTTCATTTTGTTTTTTTTCTTTTTTTTAAAGATTTTATTTATTATGTATACAACATTCTGCTTCCATGTATATCTGCACACCAGAAGAGGGCACCAGATCTCATTACAGACGGTTGTGAGCCACCATGTGGTTGCTGGGAATTGAACTCAGGACCTCTGGAAGAGCAGTCGGTGCTCTTAACCTCTGAGCCATCTCTCCAGCCCTTTGTTTTTTGTTTTTTGTTTTTTTGTTTTTTTTCAAGATAGGGTTTCTCTGTGTAGCCTGTCCTGGCACTCTGTAGACCAAACTGGCCTTGAACTCACAGAAATCCGCCTGTCACTGCCTCTCAAGTGCTGGCATTAAAGGCGTGCGCCACCACCACCTGGCCTTCTTTTCTTTTTGAGACAGGGTATTCTACTTTACTCATACTGACTAGCTACGCAGTCCTCTTGATTCAGCCTGTGCTGGTATGACATGCCTGTGCCAGCCACCATCCATCCGGCTCCTTGCAGCACGAATCCCAGAGTTCTTGAGGTAGGATAGTGGAAAGACAGACTTTGAAACTCTGAAGTCTGGCTTCTCCATCTCAGCACTATCAATTCGGGGCTGTGTGATGTGTCATTTAACCTCTCCGAGCCTCCACTTGTGAGCTGGAGGATGAAGGGACTCCAATGTGTCATCCACAGAGCAAGTCACAGCACTTGGCTGCCCTCATGTCCAGTAGGCCAGTTGTTGCTATTAAAATTATTTGTTATTAACTACTAACACTATTGATCTTATTTACGGCTGGGTGTAACCTTGGACAAATCACTTATCCCTTCAGACCCACTTTCCACAAGGGCATTGTATAAGAAAATGTGGGTTTTCTCTCCTCCACCCTTCCCTGCTTCTGGTCCAAACCTAGCCTGTCATCTCTGCTGCCTTCTTACCTAACTGGGTCGTTATGTTCATTCTTTCTAGTTTTCATTGATTTGAAGAGGTCTTTAGTATCCTTATCTACTGACGTTTGCTAATTAGATGGTGAAAAGCCACCAACTGTAGGATGAATTCTCATCTTAGATTTGTGACAATGGGGTGTGTGTGTGTGTGTGTGTGTGTGTGTGTGTGTGTGTGTGTGTGTGTGTGTGTGTCTTGCTTAGCGGTGTCCCCATTTCCAGGCACTCTGACCTGTATGGGATGAGGAACCACCTGGCATCATTTACTTACTACAGGAGCCCTTGGGCAGGAGGAGGATTCTCAGCCGCCTCCCCCCCCCCCCCCCCCCGCAAGTTAGTGTACAGTGCTCTCTTCCTTCCCACCCACAGTCGATGATTCGAAACCAGCGGACCACACTCCAGGAGCTCTACAACCACGAGAGCTTCCTCCGCAAGCTCAACCAGGAGCTCATCAAGTCCATTCAGGACATAGAGGACAAAATGGCCATGAGTGTACGGGAAATGCTGCAGCAGCAGGGCATTCTCGGGGTGAGCCCCCCCCCCTTCTAGCTTCCTTCCTGTGCGGGCACGCCCTCTGCTGGCTACTCCCGACCCCCACCGGAGAAAATGCAGTGCTTCCCTTCCTCCCCACTTAGCTGGGAGAGTTCGGGGTTAATATTGTGTCTTGGAGCTTGGTGGAGTGGATCACAATAACACAACCTCAAATGGGAGGTTGCGGCTATCACTCCTGGCATTTGTACAGTAGAAAGTATCTGGTGCTGCCATTACCATCATCACTGCTGGCCAGGCGTCCACAGTGAGACGCCAAATGCTCTATGTACAATCATATATACCCCACAGCAGCTTGACAGGGTGGGTGCTATTCTTGTCCTCATTTTACAGGAAAGAGATGGACTAGGGGATTGAACTTGCTCCAGCTCATCCAGATAGCAAGAATCAGAGCCAGGGTTTGAATCCAGGCAGTCTTACCCCAGGATCTGTGCCTCTCTTGCCTTTATATCATTGTTTTTAGGGAATACAGTTGATTGAGGCCACTGTTAACTTTCAGGGGGGTGGGAGGAGAGGAGCAACTATAGTCCTATCTGGAGACCACTCTGCTATAATGAAACTCAGTGGTGACATGTAGGGTCTGTGGGTGAAGAGCAACTTGGCAAAACACCCTCCTTGTGCTTGGGTGAAAGAGTAGGAGGTCACAGGGACTGAGAGTCTGGGCTGGAGAAGAGTCAGAGAGTGGATGAATGATTTCTCTATGACTTCAGTGTGCCCAGAGCTGACCTGGAGTCTGAGATGAAGAGTAAGGTTCAGACTGTGGGGGTGGATTAATCTCTCAGGCTGCCATAGGAAGATACTGGGGTGGGGAGCTTCCATAGCAGTAGAGACTGGAAGTTGAAGGTCAAGGGGTCAGCAGGGCTGGCTTCTCTTGTAGCCTTTCTTCCTGTTCGGAAGATGGCCATCTTCTTATCATGTCCACATATGCCTTTTCTCTGTCTGTGTGGAGGGAGTGCTGCTGTCTTTTGGGGACATACTGGTCCTCTCTGGTGAGGGCCTGTCCTTGTGACCTCAGTCACTGATTTACTTCCCTAAGGGTTCTATCTCCAAGAGCAGATACACCTAAAAGCTTTGGTAGACACAGTCCAATTTTAACAGAGACCAAAGCCACACAGTTCTTTAGTCCAAGCAAACTTCTTGTTCACACACACACACACACACACACACACACACACACACACCCTTGCATGTGGAAGCCAATAGGTAGTGTTTATCAGGAGCTGTCCATATTCTTTATTGAGACGGGGTCTCTCCCTGGAACCGGAGGCTTGTGTATTAGGCTCAGCTGACCAGCTAGCATGCCTCGGGAAATCTGCCTGGCTCTAATACTGGGGCTATAAACCCACATCATCACACTTGGCTTTTTACTGTGGGTACTGGGGATTGAAGCCAGCTGAGCCATTCCTCTAGCTGCTTGGGCTATCCTGGGTGCACCTCTGGGCCCTGGGGAGCAGCCATGATGAGTCACCTAGCCTACACAAAGCCTTCCCTCTAATGGGGCCACAGGCAGTTGCAGTTAGCATTGGGTATGTGCTGTATTGGAGGTGAGGAAACTTGGGGAGTCTCAAAGGGTCCTCTGCCTCAGACACTGGAGCATCAGGAAGACTTGCTGGGGAAAGCCATACTTGAGCTGAAGCCTGCAGAGGTATGAACTGGTGGAGCTTGGATAAACTGAGTGTTACAGGCCAAGGAAACAAATGCCCCAGACATGGGGTCAGAGGGACCAAAAGGGAGCATAAGGAACTACAGTTGGATGGCTGGACAGCAAGGTGTGAATGAGCCAGGGATACAGGAGAGTCCAGTTTGCCCCAGACCAGATCATGGAGGGTTTTTCCAGCCATGGCAAGGAGTCCATTGAGGATTGGAGTGGGAGGTAATAGCTCTCCAGCCTCTCGTCAGGTTGCTGGCCTGAGCGTGGGTGGGGTTGTAGAAGTGCTCTGTGGCCACAGCCCAATGTGAGCTGGAGAGCCAGCAGAGGCTGGTGGTCAGCTGACCTCACCCCTTCCCTAGAATATCATCGACGTCTTGGAGTACTCGAACAAGAGGCGGGTGCAGCAGCTGAGGTCTGAGCTTCAGGAGTGGAAAGAAAAGGAGGAGAGCAAAGCAAATAGTAAGGGGTGACCCGCCCCCCTCCCCAACTCCCAGCCTCATCCAGGAGGTGCTGGGGGAGGGCAACTGCTTGCACTGCCTTTCTGACTCTACCAGGCCCATGCCGCTTGCTAGGGAGAGCACAATGCTGAGATCTAGAGCAAATAGCTTACAAGGAGTAAAGAGTACACAGGCAGTCTGAGACACTGGGGAATCCCCTCCATGGAGGAAGACAGGGTAGACATTATCTCTTACTCATTTGCTTTTTTGAGACAGGGTGTCACTCTGTAGCTCAGCCTGGCTTGGAACTCACTTTGTAGCCCAGGCTGGCCTTGAATTCTCAGCAGTCCTCTTCTCATTAGCCTCTCTGGTACTGGGATTGTAGGTGTGATCTATCCTGGATACTAAATTTTGTCTTAATCCTATCTTGGGCACCAATGTCCCCCTGTCTCTCTGGTCTTGCTTCCTCGGGGGCATGTATCTGAGGATGCTGAGATCCAGTTAGGGATAGTCTTGATGAGGACCACTCACCAGTCAGCAGAGCTGGACTGGTCTAGGGATCGTGCAACTTCTCATTTCTCTTTTCTGGGGCCTGAGACCCTAGCAGCTTCAGCTCCCACCACCTCCCACCTTGTGTGGGCACACCGCAGCCCACATCCTGGTCCACTGGCCAAGGGCAGCTGGGTTTCAGGGTCTCCTGGGAAGGCCCTCTAAAGGAAGGCCCAGATGTCTGCCCCCTTCTTTAACTGCCACCTCCCTTCCCCACGCTGCCCCTCCCTAGGCCTGCAGCAGGAGTTGAAGCAGCTGAATGCTGAGATCCTGAAGGCCCAGGAGGAAGTGAGTTTCCTGAGCACCTACATGGACCACGAGTATCCTGTCAGGTCGGTCCAGATAGCCAATCAGATACGCCAGGTGCAGCAGGCCAAGGACAGACAGCAGGTAAGGGAACCCCTGGCCCCCATACCTAGACCACATGGAAGGTGGGAGTGGTGGCCAAGCCCCTTCTGTCGACCCCCAGGATGAGCTGGACAACCTTAGAGAGATGCGTGAAATGGTCCTGGGACGTTTATACAAGATTATTCAGGAGAAGAAGGAGAAAATCCTGAAATCTCTGATGTTGGTGAGTAGTCAGCCGCTGTGGGTGTATCCAGGCTCTGGCCTGGCCCTCCTAGCTTTCCTGTCCTCTGCCTCTGGTGTCCCTGTCAGCCACCTGCCTTGCATGCTTAGAGACAGACTTTTCTTTTGTCCACAGAAAACCCAGAAGCCCTATGAGAAGATACTTATGATGCAGCTCAAGAGCAGCCACTGCATGAAGAGCTGCACGGTCTGGTTCAGGGAGGTGAGGGCACCAGGAAGGCCAGGCCGGCCTCGGCTCACACAGACCCATTCTGGTGCTGGCCTTCTTCTTTGACTACACCGTTGCTGTCACTCATCCTTCATTTCAAAGGGGAGTCATGCTGGCCTGGACCCTGACTCACTGGCTACCACTGCAGGCCGTACCCCCCAGCACCATCACACGCCACGCCACGTCACGGCACCTCCTCTATACTAACCACTTCCCTTCAGCCCTTGGCCCATGGTCAGAGTTAGGGAACGAGGCCCCACCCTCTCTGGTGGGAGTGTTCATCACCTGGCCCCATCTCTACCCATCCCCCCTTTCTCACACATTGTGTCCCTTCACCTTACCTGAAGGGGCCCCTTCTGTTCCTATACAGGGAGGTTACCTCTCTGTAATCCAGCACATCTCCCAGGCACGCACCTTCTGTGGTATTGTCCCTTCTCCCCAGGCTTGGACTTCACACTTCCTTTCTGTGTCTCTCCCCTCAGCTTATCCAGCAGATGAAGGAAGAAATACCCATATTAACTGCAGAGGTGCAGAAAATGTATGCAGAGATCTGTGACCCCCGAGAGGTGGTTTTTAAGGATATTCTACTTCGGAGACCCAAGTACGTAGTCCTGACTGCCCTGAGCAGGCCCGTTCCTAGGAAAGGCAGTCTGGGTAGGTGGCAAGAGCCTAGGCATGGAGGGAGGAGCCCTGCATGTGCCTCCATGCTGCCCCTAGCCTACACACAGCTTTCTTTGCCCATCTCTGGGGTAGCTGGACCAGATGGTAAGTTCCAAGGAAGACATGGGGCCAAGGGTGGAAGGATGTCTTTTCTGCTTGGCAGGCTTCTGTGCCCCAAGAGGAGAAGGTCTTTTCTTCCAAAATTAACATTTGGCCTCCTTTCCCCAGGATGAGGCTCTATTGTAGGGCTGGATGATAGATTGGGAACAGGTCAGATCTCTTCATGATGCCACCACAGGACCTTGTATGGTAGCAGAGCCCAGCACTTGCAAATTATATAATTTTCCCCTTTTGTCTCCCTGTCTCCTCCCAGGCCTCTCCTTGTGTCATACCCTCCCACCCCCCACCCCCACTTTGTATTTTGAGACTGAGTCTCGCTTTGTAGCTTAGGCTGGCTACAAATATGATTCTCCTGTCCAAGCTTCCTGAATGCTGGGGTTACCATGTATTTAGAGGATTTTCTCCAGGAGAAATCTACCCTCTAAGGTTCCAATGGCAAACCAAAGCTTGATTCCACCAAGGTTCCTCCTGGCAAACCAATGAGTTTATTGGGCTTAGTTACAGGGCCTGGGCCTCGAGGTCACTGACAGGAGTATATGTGAACTCAAAGCAGCCTTACTGGAAAGCCTGCTTCCAGAATGGGTGATGGCTCCCCCTGACTGTGTGGGTGGAGCCCTCTTAACACTGTTCTTTCTCACTCTATAAACTCTAGCCTCTCCCTGGGACCCTGAGGCCACATTTCTGGTTGGGAGGAGTGGTTAGATGCTCAGCTGAGGGCTCCATGACCCTCCCATCTGCCTTCTTCTGTGAGGGGATGTCATCAGTCAACAGAATGAGCTGTGATGATGTTTTACAATGGGGCACAGGCAAAAGTATGAAGATGGTGACAGCTTGGCTTAGAGGACAGTGTTGTACAACACCATGCCTAGCTGTTCTTGCTGGTTGACTTTCTCTGTCACCCATTTGCCATCTCCCATCTTCCTTCCTTCCTTTTTTTTTTTTTCTTTTCAGTAATGCTTTCGAGTTTATGAAATGCCAAGGAGCCTATGAATGAGAGTCATCCTTGGCTCTGCCACCACAGAGCCAAGAGGGGGACAAGACATTAGGAGACACTGAGCTCTGAGCACGGAGCTGCTGAAAGCTCCATGAACCTGGAAGAGCTTGTCCCAGGGCAGTGAGCTGGGGCAGTCAAGGAAGGACTCTCCCTGAGGATGTGACATTGAGTTCCTGCTCCCCTCTGATCTTGGTCCTTTTTACAGGGACAATAGTCTTTGACAACTTAATTTCTTCCCACTTTTGAGCTGTATATGTGTGCATACACATCCCCCTCCTCCCCAACACACACAACACACACACACACACACACACACACACACACACACATGTCTGTGTATATGTTTGTGCTTGTGCAGGTTGAGTTTTGGGATGATGTCTCCCTAGTAACCACCAGGGTTGTAATGAAATACGAGGTGTGTTCTCTCTGCCCTGGGGTCCCTATTGATCCTTCACAGTCCTTTTTTGCTTCCTGCCAGGTGCACCCCAGACATGGATGTTGAGCTCAACATTGCTTTGCAAGATCCACTCCTCTTCTAGATGGAAGTGCCAGGCCACCTCTCCTCCCTACTCTCTTCCCAGCACAGGGATTTTGGCTGGTTTACTTGAAAGACAATGTCTCCGTTTTGAATCTGACCCACAGCCCCTGCTTCACCCTTCTCCCTTGATGCTTGGACCAGGCAGATACGCCCAGTCCTTGCTGCCAATAAAATCTGGGTTTGCGTTTGCCTGGTGCTAGTGTATGGGGCCCCACCTAGGCTTTGCTGAGGGTTAGTCTGCTGTGCTGATGACATCTGGGAGGAGTGCTGGAATGCTGCCTCCCCTCCTCTCCATGGCTCCCTCCTGGTCCAGTGGGAGCTCAGCTTCCCTTGCAGTGGGGGCCCAGAGCAGTGGAGGCCAGTGCCAAAGCAGAAGAGCCACTTCTTGAAATGTATTCACTTGGGATCTTTCTGGGTCCCCAGTGTTGATGCCCAGCTGTCTTCTGTCCTAGCTTTACTCCTCCCCCAAATGCATAGGGACATGGCCCAAACTCAAGCTAGTCACAGAGCCATTCGAAGCAGTACACCAAAGGCTCTCATCTGTTGAGAGCCAATCCCCCAAGTGACCACACAAATGTCAAAGCTGCAGACTTCTTGGCTCAATTTGGAACTACTCCAAAGGGCTGTTCTGTTTCTTTCCCTCTCCCTGCAGCAGCCCACACCTCTCCATGCCCCCAACCACACACACACAGCAGAGACAGAAATTTGTCCCAGGTGAAGCCTGTAGAGACAGGCTTGTCAAGTGGGGCTCATTTGCCGGATGTGTCACTCCCATGCCTCTTAGGCAGGTGGCGCTGTGCTGCCTTGCTTTGCCCAGTGCTTGGGATGGGACTCAGGTGCCACACATAGGAAGTGTGCTATCCTGAGCTATGGCCTCAGCTTTTTTTTTTTTTTTTTTTCTTTTTTGGTGATGGGGACCAAACTCATGCTAAACCAGTCATCTACCACCAAATTGCAACCCTAGCCCCTGAATGGGTAAAGCCCTCCAAAGGGGCATCAAGGTGGCTGCTTTGCTTTCTTTATGTCTGTGAGACTCCCATATGGACACAGTTGTTCCAGCTGCACGAGATGGGTGAGGTATGAAAGGAAGCTGGGATTAAAGGCGTGCGCCACCAACGCCCGGCTTAAGGAAGCACCTTTGATGGACACTGGGTATCTAGTCATTGGCTAAGTGCATAAGTCACAGTTTAAATAAACAGGCAGTGGTCTAACCCACCAGTGTCTCAGTTTATATGAGGCAGTGGCGCTGGAGGACAGTTGCACCCACACGCTCCTTGTTTTGACTGAGTGTATCTGTTGGCCATTGTAAGCAGTGGGGAAAATCAGAGGACCTGTTACTCACTGCTGAGTAATCTAATAGCTGCTGTTGTCCCTGAGTGTCCCCTGTGGGAAGAGGGCTTGCATGAGGGGCTCCAAGGTCAGGGTTTCTTAGAGGGTCCCAAGAGCTGCTGTGGTGTGCAGTTTTAGAGGGGCAATGTTATCTTGGGTGAAATCCTTGGGTGGGAGTAGGTGATGGCATCACAGGTGTGAGGGCGCTGGTCCTCAGTCTAAGTCACTAGTGTTCGGTGGGACATGGGACAGGGACTGGATTTTTGGATAGTCTTGAGGATAGTCTGGCTAGAGAGAGGCTCACGGGCACAAACATGTTTGCTGAGTATACGGGTGAGCTTCTCCTTTAAGGGACTTTGAGTACTGTATTCAAGCTTGCTGAGAGATGTATAGACTTACTAGCGGGGCAGCAAGATCGCCACTGACTCCTCCATCTTGTTGCTGGGCAGGGTATTTGCTTTCACCTTTTAGGGGAGTTCACTGTTGTTCTAAGTGATGTGGAGGCGCTTGCCCTGTGGAATTCCCACAAAGCTTCTGAGGCTCAGGCGATTCTGGTCATTAAGCTTTCACCAGGCCCTGGCCCTGTCTTGGTTACTTTCCCAGCTGCTGTGATGGAATACCCCATCAAAAGCCACCTAAGGGAGGACGTGTTCATTTGTGCTCACAGTTGCAGGGTACAGTTCTCCATGGCAGGGATCACAGTGGCAGGAGCTTGAGGCATCTGGCCACATCAGGTCCCCGGTTGGGAAAGCAGAACGGAGCATGTCTGTGCTCAGCTCATTTTCTGATCCCACCCCAGGCAATGGTGCCATCCACCTGTAGGGTGGTGTTGCAGGATATTTGATCAAACCTCAAACCCCGAGATTGAATTAATTGAAAATATCCTGAGGTAAATATCCTGAGGTCAGGAGGCAGAGCCAGTGACTAGCTGACAGGAAGTAGCCATAGAGGGTAAAGAGGGAGTCAGAAAGACAGAGAAACTCATAGGAAGTAGTAGGAAGTATGGCAGTCTTTTTTGGTTTGGCATGGTGGAAGGATACTCTCTGTCTTAGTTTGGGTTTCTATTGCTTAGAAGTGACACCAAGACCATGTCAACTCTTTGATTTTTTGATTTATTATGTATATAGTGTTCTGCCTACATGTATACTAGCAGGTCAGAGAGGGCACCAGATCTCTTTACATTTGGTTGTGAGCCACCATGTGGTTGCTGGGAATTGAACTCAGGTCCTCTGGAAGAGCAGGCAGTGCTCTTATCCTCTGAGCCATCTCTCCAGCCCCTGTGGCAACTCTTATAAAGTAAAACATTTAATTGGGGTGGTTTGCTACAGTTTCAGAGGTTCAGTCCATCACCAGCATGGTGTGGAGCATGGCGACGTGCAGGCAGATGTGGTGCTGGGTTAGTAGCTGAGAGTTCTCCACCTTGCAGGCAACAGGAAGTCAATGAGACACTGGACAGTATCCTGAGCATAGGAAACCTCAAAACCCACCCCCACACTGTCACACTTTCTCCAACAAAGCCACATCTCCTAATAGTGCCACTCTCTATGAGTTTATGGGGGCCAATTACATCAAACTGCCACATTCCACTCCCCGGCCCCCATAAGCCTGTAACAATATCATAATGAAAAATTCATTTATTCCAATTTCAGAGTCATCATAGTCTATAACAACCTCAACTCTGTTTAAAAGTCCAAAGTTCAGGGCTGGAGAGATGGCTCAGAGGTTAAGAGCACTGATCTGCTCTTCAGAGGTCTTGAGTTCAATTCCCAGCAACCACATGGTGGCTCACAACCATCCGTTATGAGACCTGGTGCCCTCTTCTGGTGTGCAGATATACATGGAAGTAAAATGTTGTATACATAATAAATAAAATCTTTAATAAAAAAAGTCCAAAGTTCAAAACCTCTTCTGAGATTCATGCAAATCTCTTAACTGTAATCACCTGTAAAAATAAAAAAGCAGATCACATACTTCCAACGTATAATGGTAGAAGATATACATTACCATTCCAAAATGCAGGGAAGGGCACATAGGGAGGAAAAACTGGATCAAAGATCAAAAACCAGGTGAGCAAACTCTGATCTTTGCACCTCCATGTCTGATATCAAAACTCTTCAGTTCTCTAACTCCTTTCAGCTCTGTTGACTGCAACACATTTCTCTCTCTTGGGCTGGTTCCACTCCCTGTTAGCAGCTCTTCTCTGGCATCTCCAGCATCTTGGGTTCTCCGAGGCAATCTAAGCTTCAACTTCACAGCGTCATGCAATGGCCTCTCTAGGCCTCCATTTAGGGACAACCCTGACACATGACTGGCCTTATCGACTTTCTTTAGGCATAGAGGCAAATTCTATTACCCATTTCTTCTGTCCTTAACTCTAAAGCCAGGACCCTGTGGCCAAAGCTGCCAAGTTCTGCTGCTTACTGGGGTTGGAACACGACACCCTTGTTTAATGACATCTTCACCAGCTTTGTCTTTCACTGCCTACGCTTGGCTGTCCTGAAACTTGCTCTGTAGACCAGGCTGTCCTCAAACTCAGAGATCTGCCTGCCTCTGCCTCCCAAGTACTGGGATTAAAGTTGAGTGCCACCACCCCTGCTCTAAGCTTTTCTTTAATTCCTTTTCACGAATTGGAAACTTAACTAGGTGGGATCTTGCTCTGAGGTCACCACTCCCTTTACCCAATGTCCTCATTGGCTTATCTCCTTGTGTTAGACCCCCGGAAAACTCAGGTATCCGGGGGTCCCAGGCCACGATCTCGGTCACCCCAATCACCAGGTGGATTCGAGAGCTTGATGCAAACTGCACGAGGCTTTATTATTTTTTTTATTTATTTTTTTAACGAGCTAACCACATGTTACCTCGGGTCTTTCACCCACCCGCCATGGCGGATGGCTAGCAAAGACAGCTCGAACTGCTGCAGAGAGAAATTTTGTAGGGCAGCGTAAGGGGAGTGTCTAGGAGTACCCACAGGCTCACGATTGGTGTGCCTCCAGGCTTGGAGGGCTTGCCCTGTGTTGATTGGCCAACTGGTTGTTATGGCCCATAGGCCCTCCCAGGGTGGTTGCTATGGTCTGCGCATCATTGCTGTGTGCTTGTCTGTAAAGCACACCCAGGGTCGTAAAGCATAGCGCCACCAGCTAACTTCTGATTGGTTCCTTGTCACGAGGCAGGCGTCTGACCTCTAAGTGACCAAGGCATGGTTATGGCAAGCACGTGTTACTATCGTGGCTGCCGAAATGGGGAGCTGGTCCCTTCACTGGAACACAGGATTTAGCTCCATTCCATTTCCTGGTACTCTTTTTCTTTTCAAAATTTACATTTTATAATTTACTCTGTTCAGCTTGCTCCTTTTCATTATAAAGCTTCATTAGAATTAGCACTGATAACCACACGACAGAGTCTATACTAGGCTGTTTTGAGATTCTTTTGCCAGTAGAATTAATCCAAAACTCTTCACTTTAGCCTCAGGTAGACTCTTCAGACAAGGGCAAAAGGCAGACACTTTCTTCACCAAAATATCCCAGGAAGGATCTCTAAAATTCTTCTCATCTGAAACCTCTTGTGTGAGCCCCCAACAGTTCAAATAACTCTTAGTAACTCTGTCTTCCATGCTCCTAACTAGTATGACCCATTAAGCAGTGCATAACCCAAAGTACCAAAGTACACATGGCCTACCACAGCAATAACTCAGTCCCTGGTACCAACTTCTCAGTTTTGATTTTTATTGCTGTGAAGAGACACCATGACCACAGCAACTCTTATAAAGCAAAACATTTAATTGGGGTGGCTTGCTTATAGTTTCAGAGGTTCAGTTCATTATCATCATCACAGGGAGCATGGCCACATGCAGTCGGATGTGGTAGCTGAGAGCTGTTGTGATATTTTGCTTATGATCTGACAAATAGAGCTTACCTGAAGATCAGAGTGCAGTGCTAAGCTACTCTGTAGCCACACACCTAGTTAGGAACTAAGACACATGGCTGGTGGGTTGGGGAGGGTCAGTGGGGGACTTGGGAGGATGGGACACAAGGGAATGGGGGGATTGATATATAAAATAGAGTGCTCCTAAAATAAAAAAAGCTAAGACCCTAGTTAGCCACACACACACACACACACACACACACACACACACACACACACACACACAGACACACACACACACACACACACACACACACACACACACAGACACACACACACACACACACACACACACACACACGCACACGCACACGCACGCCCGCACGCCCGCACACACACGCACGCGCACGCGCACGCGCACACACAGATAGACAGACAGACACACACACACACACACACACACACACGCACGCACGCACGCACGCACTCACGCACGCACACACGCACACACAGCCACTAGTTAGCCATAGAAGACAGGCAGTGGTGCCATATCTTTAATCACGGCACTCAGGAAACAGAGGCGAATGAATCTCTGTGAGTTCAAAGCCACCACAGGCTACATGAGAGTGAATAAGTCTAAAAAGAGAAACAGAGCTCACAGATTTGATTCCAGAACTAGAGAGAACATAAGGAGCTCAGAGCATTTAGTGGAGTCTGAGGATTCAGTCTCAGCTTTTTTTTTTTTTTTTTTTTTTTTTAATCTCTGGGCTTTTATTATTTGTGTTACAAAGAGTCCTACATCTTACAGGCAACAGGAGTTCAACTGAGACACTGGGCAGTATCCTGAGCATAGGAAACCTCAAAGCCCACCCCCACAGTGTCACACTTCCTCCAACAAGGCCACATCTCCTAATAGTGCCACTCCCTATGAGATTATGGGGGTCAATTACATTTAAATTACCACACTGACACACCAGCTAAGGACACACAGGTCAGCAAGTTGCTCCTCAAGCTCTCTGAGCTAGCAGGTTTTCACCCCAGCCTCTGACTTCTGAGTCTTTATTGGTAAAATCATCAGATATAAATTTAGATAAAAACAAATGGGGTGGGTCTTCTCGCCTCAGTCTAATTAAGATAATGTCACACAAGGATTCCCAGGGGTTTGTCTCGTGGGTACTTGATATCCTATCAAGCTGGCAGTTAGCACTAACCATTCCAGGGCCACTGGGGTAAAGGGATACTACCCTATCTGTCCCCAGTCAATCTACCTTTATTGGGGTATACCAGGAGTGAGGAAAAACATGGGTGTAGGACCCAGAAAATCAGTGTGGTCTTTAATGACAGGAACAAGCAACCCAGGGTGTTTGCGAAGACACAGACTTGGGGCTCTTAATTCAGTGCTTAGGAGTGCTTGCTGCTCAACCATGAGGACATGTGACGAGCTGGGTATAGTCTTGTACACATCTTTAACCCCAGTGCTGTTGGGAGTATAGTCAGGAGGCTCACTGGGGTTCAATGACTGCCAGTCTAGATGGAAGGGTTTGGAGCTCCAGGCTCAGGGAGAAACTCTGCTTCAAAGAAATAAAGCAGTGTGTGATAGAGAGGAACAGCCCCTCCACTCAACAACCCCTCCTGCACAAACACTGGAATGTACACACACTCCCAGAGGTGAGCATAATGAGGATTATAACTAGGCACACCTCAGGCACTAGATGACTAGGCATTATGTTTTTGTTAATTCTTTTTAAAATCATCTCACATTATCCAGAGCAGAGGGTGTCACCATGGAAGTTCACCACAGGCATGTCACATTCATGCCTGTTACCCTCCCTTGTCCTCCTTTTCCCACTTCCAAGTCATTCCTCCTCTTAGGATTCCAGCTGTGACAGACACATGTAGTCAATGCCTTTCTGAGCCGGGCTTGTTTCATGTCATAAAACAATGCCCCCCCTTTGGTTTTTCTCAATTTTATGTATGATCTCATTCATCTTTATGGTGGAGCAATAGCTGTGTGTCTATATACAGTCTGTTACAGAATGAGTATAGGTCCAAGCATGGTGGTGCACACCTTTATTTAATCCCAGCACTCTGGAGGCACGGTGGGTGGATCTCTATGAGTTTGATCTTCCTGGTCTTGAAGGGACCAGCTCCCCATTTCGGCAGCCACGACAGTAACACGTGCTTGCCATAACCTTGCCTTGGTCACTTAGAGGTCAGACGCCTGCCTCGTGACAAGGAACCAATCAGAAGTTAGCTGGTGGCGCTATGCTTTACGACCCTGGGTGTACTTTACAGACAAATGCACAGCAATGATGCGCAGACCATAGCAACCACCCTGGGAGGGCCTATGGGCCATAACAACCAGTTGGCCAATCAACACAGGGCAAGCCCTCCAAGCCTGGAGGCACACCAATCGTGAGCCTGTGCGTACTCCTAGATACTCCTCTTACGCTGCCTTACAAGATCTCTCGGGAGCCCCTAGGAGCTGTCTTTGCTAGCCATCCGCCATGGCGGGTGGGTGAAAGACCCGAGGTAACATGGGGTTAGCTCGTTAAATTACAATAAAGCCTCGTGCAGTTTGCAGCAAGCTCTCGAATCTGCCTGGTGATTGGGGTGACCGAGGTCGTGGCCTGGGACCCCGGATACCTGAGTTTTCCGGGGGTCTAACAGTCTACATATGGAGTTCTAAGACAGCCAGGGCTGCGTAGAGAGACCTTATCTCAAAACAACAAATTAGTGTATAGTATGTGAACAAAACAGTGGGTTTCCACGCAACTCCTTCATTTCCCAGGACCAGGCTGTCTTGGAACTAGTGACCCTCCTGCTTCAGCCTCCAGAGTGCTGGGATTGCAGGCGCTTGGTGGGAGCCTCTCCTTCCTGCCTTTCTTCTCTTCCTTCCCCTTCCTTCTCTCCTCTCCTCCCCCTATAACTCCTCTTCTCTTCTCACCCAGGCCTCCCTGCTCCCCGTTCTCTTCTTTCGGTACACCAGAGTCAGTGAGTAAGACTAACTCAGAGATTAAACAGAATTTCCACTTTTTCTTCTTCTTCCTCCTCCTCCTCCTCCTCCTCCTCCTCCTCCTCCTCCTCCTTCTCCTCCTCCTCCTTTTCTTCTTCTTCTTTTTCTTTTTTGAGACATGGTTTCTCTCTGTAACAGCCCTGGCTTCTCTGGAACTCGATCTGTAGAGCAGGCTGACTTTGAACCCACAGAGGTCGGCTTGCCTCTGCCTTTTGAGTGCTGGGATTCAAGACATGCACCGCCTCTGCAGACCCAGAACTTCCACTTATGAGGCCTATCTCTGTGGACCTTGTGAAATAAAGTGTGACCCTCCATCTGAACCTCATGTGTCTGGGACACGGAGAGGAATTGGAGCACTTTCTGAGTCCCTGAGCAGCCATTTTCAAAGGCCTTGCCCACTAAGCCCATCTCCATGCTGCGGTGATACCGGGTTCTGCCGGAAGATGGCGATAAAGCCCGATCAAAATCAACCAGGGGCAGGGTTACCGAGGAGTTAGGTTTTATGACCAGACTCACTATGAAAATGCCATTTGGGCATGAAGTGACTCTCATTGCTCTTGCATGGTCCCTACTTGCGAGCTAGCCTCGGTTCTGCTCTCTGGGGCCTGCCTTCCTCCTGCCATACAAGCGCGGTCTGTGCCTCAGCTGGCCTCAAACCCTGTTCTTGAGGACTTCAGGCTAAACCGGGAGATGAGTGTACAGGCAGTGGGTTTTATTATGAGATTTGCAGACTTTTTTATTTTATTTTTTTGCGGTCCAGGGAACTGAACTCAAGGCTTTCCACACACCAGGCAAGAACTCACCAGTTGAGTGACACCTGTACCCCTTACTGTTTTTGCTTCTCCTCCTGCCCAGTACCCTCCCTCCCTCCTTGTCCCCACCTCCTCCTGTGGGTCCCCTCCCTTTCCCAATTAGCCTTCTCTCTGCTTTCAGTCCAGGTGGAGTGTGTTGGCTTAAGCACACTGTTCTGTCTGTCCACACCGTTATCACTCCTTCCCTACTTTCCTTTTTGTATTTTTACAGACAGACAGGTTCTTGCTTCGAAGCCCAGATTGGCCTTCAACTCTTGATCCTCCAACCTCATCTTCACAGGCATGTGCCCTCAAACCCAGATCCAGTCACTTTCTTGATGTATTTCATATTAAATCGGAGAATCTACATGCTCTTGTCAAGTAATTAGTATTTTTTATGGTCTTTATCTTAAATTACTATTTATTTGTGTGTGTGTGTGTGTGTGTGTGTGTGTGTGTGTGTGTGTGTGTGTGTGCATGCACATGCCATGGTACTTGACAACTTGGTTTAATAAAATCTAAATGGCCAATGGCTAGGCAGGAGGTATAGCAGGGACTTCTGAACTGGGAGGAAGAAAGGTGGAGTCACCAGCCAGATGGAGAGGAAGCAAGATGCCCAGTACAGAGTGAAGGTAACTGAGCAAAGATAACCGAGCTACATAAAAGAGTGTAGATTAAAAGAAATGGGTTAATTTAAGTTATAAGAGCTAGTGGGACAAGCTTAAATTATAGGCTGATCTTTTATAATTACTCTTTTTTTTTTTTGTGAGCTGGTGGCCTAAAGAAAAGTCTTACATAGGGTGTCCAGCATGGCAGCTTGAATATCCAAACATAGGGCCTGAGAAAGCTAAGAAAAGTTCTGAATAAGGAGTTGGATGTAGCTTCCTAACCCTGCAGTCTCTCAGGTGGGTTGGTGCTTGGTGGTGTAGAGGTGCAGCCACCATCTGCTGGTGACTGTCATGGCAGTTTGAGATTTGTCTAATGTGGTCAGAGAATGAACACTGCAGATACTCAGTAAAGACAGATCCAGATGGGAAAAAATCTTATAAACAGATTACAGTGTGTTTAAAAAATATGGATAGGCTTAAAAATAGACAGAAGTAGAAAAAATAATCCATAAATAATAAAATAAAGTCTTTAAAGAGAATAAAATAATATAAAAAGGAAAAGCTACATAAAGGTTGAAAATACACAGAGAGTCTGGATCCTATATGGTGTCTCTTGTTGACCTTAAATTTTTTGACTGATGAAGAGTGAATAATAGCTCCTGAGAGTCTAGGATTATGGAAACTGCTAAGTTAAACTAACCGTATATCTTAAAAATGCTTTAACTTTAAAAAATGGAAGTAAAAAATGTTATGTTTGGGGAGAGAGTATGCTTTTGTTTCCACAGAAATGAAAAGTTATCAATTCATTCAAGGTTAATAGAGATCAGGTTTGATCGGGGAGACCCCCTGAAAATCCTGGATAACAACATAAAAAAATAAACAAGTAGAAACTACAAGACAGATGACATATATTTTACCTGCTCAAACATAAAACAAAAAATAATCTTTGGCTGGCTGGTGTACAATGCACAGCCCATATTTGTGTTAATAGAGATACGAAATACAGATTCAAAAGTTTGTGTGTTTTCAGAGCAAGGGGAACAGACAACAATGAAAACAGGTGGCCCAGGTGATCCAGCCTCTCAGAGTGCCTCTGTTGCCATTTCCTCAGAGTTCTGCATCCAGAACAGCTTCAAGACTGCTAGCTTAGATAGTCCAGACTCACAGATGATTCTAGCCAGGACTGCAGATAAGCCTTGCGCTTTCCCATGCACAGGGACTTGACCACAAATGTTATGGCTAGTTTTTCCAGGACTTGACCATTATCATCTCAATATTCCCAAGATGCCATCACCCTACACAACAGGAAGCAGTCTAGAGAACATGACACCCACATTCCCAGAAGGTGGGGTGGGTGGATTTTGGTCATTTGATGGATTATGGATCTTAGTTATTGTTTAGGGGAGCTGGTTACAAAATGTTACTGGCCATGGTCAGGGAAAAAGCTAAACAAAGGAGATTAGATTTAGAGGTCTCTTCCTAAAGGGAAAATGGGGAGATAGTACAGAAATGATGGGATAAACGGGTGGATTGTTGAGTCCACTTTTGAACAACCACTAGCCTCAAATACTTCACATGGGTATGGACTTTTGTGTATGGATATAAATTTAAGATTATTTTTGTTATACTGTATATGTGTTTTTACTCTTGTTTAAGGTATTGTGTCTATGCAGTTCATTTTAAAAGGTTGTAAAAATTTAGTCTTTGGAAGGTATTTAAGATATTAAGACATACAGATTAGTAGTCATCTATAACAGTCAAACTTAGTCATGTTAGGTATATTTTCAAGGTTAAATAGATAGATGGTTTTTAAACACTTTGAAGAACCTCCATGTGGAGTTTGCTTTCACTGTGGCAAAGCTAGCCATTTGGACAAGAAACTGTCACCTTCTGACAGTATACTGTACAAACTGGACACGCAGAACACAAAGGAATAAGATTGCCAAATTTTGCCAAGACAAGGTGGGACAGTCCTTCAAAAATTCCTGCTTTACAGAAAAGCCTTTCAGATATTCTAGACCTGAAGGGCAAAGATCAATGCCCCAACATTACAGAGGAACCTTGGAGTGACTGTCCAGGCAGCCAGATGTCTCTGTCATTTCATAGTTTTGGAAGTTTTTGCTCTGCAATTCCTGTTTACTCAGATAATATTTTAGACTTCTTGGGTATCTGAGATTGAAGAATATATAGTTATGTTTTCCTCATTACCAAATTCAGAAAAAAACTTACATAAGAGATGTAAAGTTTATAAGGTTGAAAACATAAAAGCTTAAGTTATCTGAAAAGATTTTTAGGATGGTAATACAAGTTATGACAAAACTGGCTTAGGCATAAAACTTTGGTCTAAGATAGAATGGATAATGGAGTATTTTCTCTAAATTTGTCAAATACAAATGGACTGGACATTATGAATGTAATTCTTACCTGATAATTGTTCTTATTGTCTATAGTTTTACTGTGTTAGAGTTAAAACCTTCCTTTTTATTTAGACAAAAGGGGGGGGAAAGTGAGATATTTGATTAGACTGTGTAAGATATGTCAATGTGATTGGTTTAATAAAAGCTAAATGGCCATTAGCTAGGCAGGAGGTATAGCAGGGAGTTCTGATCAGAGAAAGCTCTGGGAGGAAGGAAGGTGGAGTCATCAGCCAGACAGAGAGAAAGCAGGATGGGCAGTACAGAGTAAAGGTAACTGAGCCTCATAAAACAGTGTAGATTAAAAGAAAGGGGTTAATTTAAGTTATAAGAGCTAGTGGGACAAGCCTAAGCTATAGGTCAAGCTTTTATAATTAATAATAAGTCTCTGTGCCATTTTTTTCTCTGTGCCATTTTTTTGTGAGCTGACAGACCAAAGAAAAATCCGCCTACACTTAGCTATTCCTTTCCTCCCTCTCTTCTTCCCTCCCTCCCTCCTTTCCTTTTTAAAAAAGATTTATTTATTTATTATGTATACAACATTCTGCCTCTATATATGCCTGCACGCCAGAAGAGGGCACCATATCTCATTACACCTGTCTCAGAGACAGACAGACAGACAGACAGACAGACAAAACATTGTTTTTATAACCTCAAATATATTACATGTGGGCAATAACATTAATGGCTTCCAGAATCATCACAGATGAAGCAGAAACATCTGTGTCTGTCTGTCTGTCTGTCTGTCTGTCTGTCTGTCTGTCTGTCTGTCTGTCTCACACACACACACACACACACACACACACACACACACACACACACACACACACAGCCTGAGACTGTCTCAAAGAACACCTCCCCCAATTATGAGTTCAAATTGGGATTGGAGAATTCTGACTTAACCTTACACTTCTTATCTCTGCTTATGTGACTCAGGAGAGCAGTTTGTAGTGCTGTCGTCAGGCTGTTTCACTAACAGGCTGCCCCACAGCTCCCTTTCAAGCCATGGAAAAGAGTTTCAATGTGTGTGGGTGTGGCTAAGGCCACACCCACATAGAATTTACCATCTTCATCTCACCTCGTTTCCTTTCTATTGTTTTTGAAAGTGGGTCTTATTATGTAGCTCATGCTGCTCTCAAACTTACAGTCCTCCTACCCCATGCAAATTATAAATGTGTATGACTATGCTTGGCTAATTTGGGTTCTTTAATTTTTAGGGGTTGCTTTTTAAATTTTGACATATATGTGTATATATGCCATGTTATATATACACATGTTACATGTGTATATGTATTGAGATTTATTTTAAATTGTTTATATGTGTATGTCTGGCGGTGGTGTGAGCACAAATGTGTGGTGCCTGAGGAGCTCAGAGGTGTCAAATCCTTTGGAACTGGAATTACAGGCAGCTGTGAGCCTGACATGAATGCTGGGAACTGAACCTGGGTCCTCTGCAAGAGAAGTATTCATTCTTAGCCACTGAGCCATCTCTCTAGCCCCTGCTTTTATATTAGGTACAAATACTTTCAGATTTGAGCAACACTGGAGTGGCCTCAATTCACACCTGTCCCCCATCTACCCACAGATGTCCATTTGAAAATTTCTGCCCTTTAAAGCGGGTGTCTCTCATGGCTTCTCCTCTCTACTGTTCCATTCTCAATAATGGGAGATTCTGGGTTACTCAAGGTCACTGAAGACAGGAACAGGGAAGCCAAAGCCAGAGGCAAGAACATCACGCCTGAGGGATGGGGACATGCCAAGGGGCAGAAGGGACAGAGCCACCAAGTTATGGCCTAAAGCACCCATCTTTACGGAATTTCAAGTGAGATTAACCAGGATGAAGCAGGAGCTTCCAAGTTAGGGTGAGTCAGTTTGGACAGAACAGTTAGCCATGGCATATGCTGGCTGAGCACTCAGAGTAAGGCTTAAACACATCTTTGCAGTGCTGGCATTAAATCCAGGCTTTCACATGCTTGGCAGGTGCTTTACCTCTGAGCTGCACCCCAGCCTTGACCTGGGTATCTGGGTGAGCCCCTCATGGAAGTGAGGGTTGTTTCAGCTAGAAGCACTCCATGACACTCTGCTGACTGTATGGCACGGCCAGTTTATGATGGTTTCCCAGAAGCCATGTTTGTGACTTTGTAGACTGTAGACTTACTTTGTTAAGGATGTCCACCAGGACGTTTGTTACTAGCTGGTTCGTGGTGCACTATAGGGAGTCAGTCTTTTACTTTTCATTTTTTCTTTCTTAAGAAGCATACCTCGTGTTATTATCAGGGCTGGACATGGCAGCTGCCATCTTGAGGCAGAGCAGGAGTAAGACGCAGGCGATCTTCCCAAGTTTGGTTTATTAAAATTCTCAGAGTGAGCAATGAGGTTCCCTAGGGTTCTGAGGCTCCTCCTCTTCCCAGAGAGACCATGTGCCATTGTGTCAGAGGCAAATGGTTGTCTAGGATGGCACTTCTCTTTGATGCAGCTACCTGTGATTGGACCATGCTCCTGTAAATGGATCCATGGAAACATGACTGCTTCACCTTTGGTCTGACAATGCCTTCCCTATCTGGAGTGAGTAGATGTTTCTCTACTCAAGGACCATGCAATAACCTGCTAAAATGGGGAGAACCTTTTTCAGGACTGCTGACGCTGACCCCACTTTCCATTGCCTAACATGAGAGACTCAGCAGGTAACACCGCTGAGTCTATGACCTACAAAATTTGTTCATTTATTTAACTAATATATATAACATATGTGTGTATATATAGCACATATGTACACATATATATGTATAGCATACAGTGTGTGTGTGTATGAGAGAGAGAGAGAGAGAGAGAGAGAGAGAGAGAGAGAGAGAGAAGCTGTGTGCAGATGCGCACAGAGGCCAGAAGAGGGCACTCATTCCTTGGAACCAGAGAACTATTGTTCTGAGCTGCCTGACATGGGTGCTGGGAACAAAATTCAGGTCCTCTAGAAGAACAAAAAGCACTTGTGTGTGTGTGTGTGTGTGTGTGTGTGTGTGTGTGTGTGTGTGTGTGTGTGTATGTGCTTGAGATGGTTTTTGTTGCTACTTCAGTTCAATTCCATTGTTTGTCATCATCCCAATTATACCATTTATATTTTTTGGTTTAATTTTGGTGGGTTACATGTGTTCAGAACTTTATGCATTTCTTTTAGATTTTCTAATTTAGTAGACTATAGGTTTTCAAAGTATGCCCCTGTGGTCTTTGAATGTAATTGGTTCCCATAGGCTCATAGGGAGTGGCACTATTAGGAGGCGTGGCTTTGTTGAAGAGGGTATGCCTTGTTGGAGGAAGTGTGTCACTTTGGGGGCAGGCTTTGAAGTTTTCTATGCTCAGGATACTGCCTAGTGTCTCATTCCCTTCCTGTTGCCTGAAAGATGCAGGACTCAGAGCTACTCTAGCACCATGTATGCCTTCAGGCTGCCATGCTCCCACCCCAATTAAATGTTTTCCTTGTAAGAGTTGCCTTGGTCATGGTGTCTCTTTACAGCAATAAAAACCATACTGAAACAACTCCCAAACAGCTTCTTATCTCATCAGCTGTCTGAATGTTAAAGTCAGTCAGTAATTGTGTTGAGATCAGTTTGTGCCCTTCCATCTTAAATGAGGGGCTCACCCAGATATCCAGGTCAAGGCTGGGGTGCAGCTCAGAGGTAATGCACCTGCCAAGCATGTGAAAGCCTGGATTTAATGCCAGCACTGCAAAGATTAAGCACATCTTTGAGTGCTCAGCCAGCGTATGCCATGGCTAACTGTTCTGTCCAAACTGACTCGCCCTAACTTGGAAGCTCCTGCTTCATCCTGGTTAATCTCCCTTGAAATTCAGTGCTTTAGGCTACACAAAGAAACACTGTCTTGAAAAGCAAACAAAAACCCACTCCAAAACCAAACAAAAACACACACACACAGAGAAAGAGAGAGACAGATGAGGGAGTGGGGGCAGGGGGGGTTTGGGTAGATAGGGAAGGAGAGAAAGCTGGGAAGACTTAGGGGATTGAAAGAATATGATAAACATATACTGTACAAAATTCTCAAAGAATAAACAAATAGAAAATCCTCCGAGGTTTTCTCTTTCAGACACTGGGCTTCTGAGAGGTGTGTCTGCTAACCTTCCTCAAGCCCCGGTCTTGAATAAACCTGTCTCCTCCACTTTGATACAGTTTTTTTTTCTTTTTTTGTTTTGTTTTGTTTTTTGAGACAGGGTTTCTTTGTAGCATTTGGAACTTGTCCTGGAACTCACTCTGTAGACCAGGCTGGCCTCGATCTCACGGAGATCTGCCTGTTTCTGCCTCCTGAGTGCTGGGACTAAAGGCGTGCACCACCACTGCCCATTGTACTTGATACATCTAAGTCACCTCAGAAAATCATCTCAATGAGAGATTGTCTCGAGCAGGTTGGCCTGTGGTCCTGTCTCTGGGAGATAGTCTTGTTCATGTTAACTAACAGTGGGCAGCAGCAGCCTAGTTTTGGGACCTGCACTATGGAAGAGCAGAGCTGTTGAGTGCAATAGCATGCACGCAGGTCTTCCTTTCTCTATTTTGACTTGGGTATGGTTGCCTGCTTCAAGTTCTTGCTTTGCTTTTCCCAGGATCACAAACTGTAACTTCAATAGGAAGCCCTCAAGCCCCCTCCTCCTCAAAGTGATTTTTGTTGGGTACTTTATTAAAACTTATTGGGTACTTTATTAAAACAACAAAATGGAACAAGGACACCATTCATTTCTGATTTTGTTTTAGTTTTTGGTGGAAGCCATGGGTAGTAGAGCCTCCACCCCTGATAACAACTTCATTGAGGTTTGTATGTGCCAAACTTTCTTGGTAATACCGGTGAAACACACACGGGGGTTTTATATCAATGATATTACAATAAAGCTTTTCCAAGACTGGAATTGAGGGCCATGCATTTGTCACATGGACAGAGAAAGGCTGTGTAGTCTGAGATTGCTGAATTCTGGTGTGTGCTAAAATGTTGGCATCTCCACTAATGAATGAATAAATTGATGGTAATGCACGGATAAGTGATTTTAGACTGCACAACTGAAAAATGTCAGAGTAATTTTTGTCTGGTCACATATTGACCAGCTCCCATTTTGTCTGTGCTCTGGCTGTACAGGGGCCCTTTCCTCAACATCCATGAGAGAGAGATGCATCTCAGCCCTTTCTTCCCATTGCCACAGGAAAAGTCGGTCAAATGGGAGTCCCACAGGGGGTCTGATGCTCAGCACTTGCTCTCTCCTGGCATCTAAACTTAAAACTCCATCCTTCTCTAGCACTGTCCCCTGGGGAACCTCCTGCAAGAGCAATAACATTACACAAACTAGAAGCAGCTAAACAGTGTTTATTATTTGTCTGTTGGCAGAACAGTTATGTCTCATTTTAATGTCTGTGGAGGTAGAGAGGAGCCTGACGCCCTAGGAGAAAGACCCGCTTCCCTGCTCATCTGCTTCCTTGCCACAACAGGGGTGCTGGCCATGTCTAAGATGGTCCAGGTCCTGGCTGGGGGGCAGCACTGGCAGAACTCCTGATTGGTTTCATGTGCCTCTTGGTGGAAACAGTACCATCCAAACCATGTCTCCGAGTCCTAGAGGTGACGAACTTTACAGGGGAGGTATTTGGGACAATGGCAGAGTTGATACCGTGCGAAGGGCTGGCATCTTGGGGTTGGAAGAGAGCAGCTAACGTGTGTTTTCTTTGCATCTCTTCTCTGAAATTCTTTTCATTCTTCAGCATCTCCACGATGTCCTTGTCAGGTATGTGGGGTATTTCATGTCTCAGGTAGCTTTTAATCAGTTCAGTCACTTTGGGGCCAATGCAGCATTTTTTGGATTTGCAGTTCTGTACCTCGATTTCTTTGGCAAGGCAGCTGTCTTTGCATTTCCCAAAGCCCAGTATACATTTTTTCATGCCCACAAATGCTGCATGGGGGAGAGAGAGGGAAAGCACTGGGTCAAGGTTAATCATTAGAGATGATGTTCAGACTGCTGGTGGGAGAGGGTTAGAGTGAGAGGAGTTTGTCCACCTTCGGGAACAGTGTTTGATGATGGTGGCGCCTTGGGGCAGACCTGGAAAGTCAGCGTACACTGTGGAGCCCAAAGGAAATCTCTTGTTCAGTCTCCTTTCCTTGAGTAACTTTAAAAATCAGAGAGTTGAGGGCTTGGTGGTGCATGCCTTTAATCCCAGCACTTGCGAGGCAGAGACAGGCAGATTTCTATGAGTTTGAGGCCAGCCTGGTCTTCACAGTAAGTTCCAGACTAGCCAGAGCTATACAGTAAAACCCTGTTTCAAATTTAAAAGCATTCAAGAATGGGCTGGGGAGATAGCTCGGTTGGTAAAGTGCCCTGCAAGCATAAGGAAGTGAGCTCAATACCAAGAATCTATATCCAAAGACAGGTGTGGTAGTATGTGTGGGAATACAGAGGCAGACAGGTCCCTAGGCTTCCCTGGCCAGCCAACCTAACCTGATTGGGGAGTCTCAGGCCAATGGGAGACACTGTCTTAAAACAAAACAAAACAAAACAAACAAACAAACAAACAAAAAAACCAAGATAAATGAGTCAGGCTACAGTGGTCCAGCCTTTAATCCCAGCACCAGGGAGGTAGAGGCAGGTGGATCTCTGTGACTTTGAGGTCAGCCTGGTCTATGTGAGAGAGTTCCAGGACAGTCAGGGCTACACAGAGAAGCCCCGTCTCAAGAAGAAAACAAAGCAACAAAAACAAGGTGAATGGTATCTGAGGATACCACACACACACACCAAGGCTATAAAGAGGAAGGAAAGATAGGAAACTCAAGTACTTGATTTCAGAATCTCCCTCCCTCCCTCCCTCCCTCCCTCCTCCCTCCCTCCCTCCCTCCCTCCCTCCCTCCCTCCTTCCCTCCCTCTCCTTCCTTTTTGTTTGGTGATACAGGGCTTTGGGGCAATCGCTTTCCCCCTGAGCTATACCCCCAGCCCTAAGGCAGCATTACTGACTTCCAATCTTGCATTATCTACACCAGCAGACCCTTCTATCCCCTTCTATAATCCTACAAAATAACAAAGTCAATAAAACCTGCCATACACCTAATCCAGGAAAAGAGTCACAGTTACAATTTTAACATATGCCAGCTGTGTACATTAACGAATTCAGTGTGAGATTTCAGCACATGCATTCACAATGTGTGCTATCAAAGCAAGCCTTCCTTTGTCCAAGCTCGGGCAGTCACTAGTGTATTCAGCGTCACTATTTCTTTTAACTTCCACATGAGACAGTATGCAGTATTCTTCTCTCTGTGTGGTCACAGGGAAGAACGAAATAATAATTCGCAAGAAAATAAGTGGAATGGAGGGGCTTATATTAAGTAAGATAAACCAAGAAAGAATTTTAAAATAAAATTAATAGGATTTTCAGAGGTGTCTTCTTTGAAGCCCATGACCTTTGACCTTCCCGTCAATCACTAGACCCGTGGTTCCTGGGACTTGGCATTCTGTCACTTCTGGCTTCTAGAATCTCTGTCCATCAGAGATTTATTTGTTACTGTTATTATCTCTAGCTCAATTGCCCACAGGTCTTCATCTTCATCTGTTGAAGATCATTTCCAAAGGTTAAAGCACCTATAACAACCTCCGCAAGATTGACAACATCCTGCTGTTCTCCCTGAGAACCTTTAGGTAGCTAAGGATGGTTGGGGAAAGAGAGAGATTTTCTTCTATGGTGTAGCCACTGATTAAGTTGCTCGTGTTCCTGTAAATAGCCCATGGCCCATGCTTCTAAAAGCAAAGCTAATAAAATTCACTGTACCACCACCAAAAAAAAAAAAAAAAAAAAGCCATGAAGTTAGAAAGGGGACTATTAGGGAGCAGAGAGCAGAGAGGAGTGGGGGTAATCAGGAGTGGGAGGGGCCAGAGAGGGTGGGGAGTTAGAACACACTCCATACTTATGGAGACATAATGGAATCCAATTATTATATATAGTGAATATATGTTAATAAAACATAGTTTCAAAGGCTATTTTCACATATGTATTTGTTTTGTTATTCTCATACATCATCACTATAAAACACAAACATTTCAGGACTAGAAACAGTCACATTGATTTGTCCATTACACAGGTGTCAGTTTTGAAGCTCGACATGCTTAAGTGACTTGTCTATGTTCCCAACATAAAAACATTACAAACATCTTTGACTATTTCCTTTGTCTGATTCATTACGATTATTCCAAGTAGGTGGGTGTTTCTTGTTCTCAGAAACAGCCTCTGTCTTTTTCCTTGTCCTGTCATTTGCTATCATGGGTCCCCAGACACCCACATGGGGCAGTTGGAGGGTTTCCAGGACAGAGACTGGGAGAAATTATAAGACCCCTGGAGAAGCTGACATGGAGACATAGACCTGCTTACTAAATTCTGAAAAGGTTTTTGAATACAGAGGCAGGGATTTCACCCTTTGTACACAGAAATCCACACCAATGGAACCTTTGCGTTAAGAGATGGTTTTGGTTGGGGCTGGGGAGAAAGCTCAGGGGGGAAAACACTTGCTGTGCAAGCATGAGGAACTGAGCTCTGCTCTCTAAAGTCCATGTAAAGCCAGGTGCAGTGGTGCAGGCCTCTACAGTCCCAGTGTTCCTACAGTGCAACAGGATGTGGAGACAGGAGAATTCCCAGAAGCCCATGGGCCAGCAAGCTGGTGCACACAGTGACAACCAAAGACCCTGTCTCAAACAAAATGGAAGGGAAGGACTGACATCCGATGTTGTCCTCACACCAACCACCCCGAAAGCCAGGAGCGCACATTACCTGGTTTCACCTGATACTGTAGCATGAGGCTGGCAATGAGAGGAAAAAGGAGCTTCATGGCTGGATGTTAGAAAAGAAGCTTTGGATCTGGGTTGGTGTTCTTGAGCTCTGGCCTTTATTGGGCTCTTCATGGCCTTGGGCCATGAGCAGTGAAGTGCAGCTAAAACAGGTCTGTGTGTTGCTCAAAGGAGCCAAATTTTCTCTGATTCTATTTGATAAATTTATCAGCAAATTTCTATGTGTTGCTACTCTTTGTCTTGGGAACATAAAATATCTAAGACAAGAAAGAAAGGATGCTCTTTATACTTCTTGTTCTTTTATTTGAAAGATTCTGTTTTTCATTTTAAACATATGTGTATGTGTCTGGGTGCAGGTTTGTGTACATGAGTACAGTGCCCTCAGAGGCCAGAAGAGGACATTGGATACCCTGGAGCTGGCGTTAAAAGTGGGTGTGAGCAGGGGGGGGGGTCTAGGCCCTAGCCCAAAGGATATGACAGGCTTTGAAGACCCCCTCCTATGGAAGACCTCACCCTCCCTGGGGAGCAGAAAGGGTATGGGATAGGTAGGGTGTTAGTTGCGGGGAGCAGGGGAGGAGGGGAGGGAGAGGGAACTGGGATTGACATGTAAAACAATCTTGTTTCTAATTTAAATGAAAAAATGGAGAAAAAAATAAAATTATTTTTAAAAAAGTGGGTGTGAGTCTTGGGTGCTGGGAACAGATCTCCTGTTCTCTGCAACACAGAATGAGCTCTTAACCACTGAGCTGTCTCTCCAGCCCCACACTTCCTGTTATTAACACTGGACCAGGGCAAGTGTAACTGTATCCGGAGCTCCAGTCAAAGGAAGCAGGCTAGAGAGGAGATGGACCCACAGCATAGGTACTTCAAATAGGGAGCTGTGCTTTTCAAGTCTAGGCCTGCAGATGTTTGACCTTCTGCATGCTGAGTTGAGACGAGCATCAGGAATGCTCATGAAGCTAGAGGTAGCCCCAAATGTAAACATGGAAAGACATAATTACTTCCACAGCTGATGTGTGGGCAGGCCACACTTTCCCCAGGAGTTGGATGTTAGATGACTGGTATGATTAATATTATGCATTACTCATTGTCTGAGCATGGTATAGACAGCAACAAATTCGAGTTACTGACTTCGTAGACTTGACTGCATCTTCCATATTTGAAAGGAGCCCAATCTGGCTATTGACAAGACCCAATTTCCCGGCTCTCAGTCTCATAACTCAGTTACTTCTGCTTCAAAATATTTACCACAGAGTTCATTTCTTCTACAGAAAGGATGCAATTTGGACTAGAGAAATGGCTCAGTGGTCACAAATGAATACTGCTCTTCCAGAGGACCAGGTTCAATTCCAAGCATCCGCATGGCAACTCACAACTGTCTGTAACTCCAGTTCCAGGGCATGCAACACCTTCTTCTGGCCTCTGTGGGCACCAGGCACACATGAGGTACACAGATACACATGGAGGCTCTCCTAGTCTGTGTATGTATATGTCTCTGAGCTTGGAACTCAGTCCAGAGCACGCTCATGTGAGAGCTATTTTTATTTTTATTTTTTTATTGTGAGAGCTATTTCTGACTTAGTCATCCTGTATATTTTTAAAATCTCTCTCTCTGTGTGTGGGGACTAATATAGTGTAGTGTGTGTGTGTGAGAGAATATACAATCACTTGAGTAATTTTTTTCTTGTATTTATTTATTTTTGAGACACAGTTTCTCTGTGTACCTCCAGCTCTCCTGGAACTGGTTTTGTAGACCAGACTGGCCTTGAACTCACAGAGATCTGCCTGCCTCTGCCTCCTGAGTGCTGGGGTTAAAGGCTTGTGCCACTGGCTTCTTTTTTAATGGCAATTTATACTTTATTTTGTGTAGTATTCACATATAAGTTTTTCCATCTTTTGTTGAGAGCATCAACTTGCAGATTTCTAGGCTCCTAAGAGTCTTTTGAACTACACACTCATGATGACAGACAATGATGTAATGGGTGTGTTAGTCACTTTTCTTATGCAAGACAAAAAAAAAAAACTTAACAAAGAAGGGAGAGTTTATCTCTACATGATATCTAAAGTTTCAGTTCATTACTTGGTGACACCATTGCTTTGGATCTGAGGTGAGGCAGCACACCCTGGATGGGAGTTTTTTTTTTTTTTTTTTTTCCGAGACAGGGTTTCTCTGTGGCTTTGGAGGCTGTCCTGGAACTAGCTCTTGTAGACCAGGCTGGTCTCGAACTCACAGAGATCCTCCTGCCTCTGCCTCCCGAGTGCTGGGATTAAAGGCGTGTGCCACCAATGCCCGGCCTGGATGAGAGGCTTTGATGGAAGGAAGCTATTCACATCAAGGCAGCCAGAAAGCAGAGTACAGAGAGAAATACATCACTGAAGGGCTTCTTCCTCCTTTTAGGGTCCCAGCATATGGTTCAGGCCCATTCGCACTCCATGGAGTTCTTTCCACACAGCATTCATTTCACTCAGCGAAATCCTCTCAGGTACACTCAGGTACCTTACCTACCTTCCATCATTCAACTCAGTCAACCTGACCATGGGGATTAATCATTGCAGATATCAGTCATAGGTATCAGGTATCTTTAAGGTTTTTGGAGGCAAGGTCACACAAAGCCAGGGTGACTTTGGAGTTACCATGTAGTTGGGACTCTCCTTATCCTCCTAAATCTCCTTCCTCTACCTGACAGGTGCTGGTGTTACAGTGAGTGCTGCCACACCAGACAGAATCCATTTTAAATCATGAACTGAAAGGTCCTCCTTCACGGGAGAAATGTCAACACCATAAAAGGAACTTCCTTTAAAGAGGAAGTTACATTACAAAGATTATAGTCTCCAGCTCCCTGTCATGGCTGGGTTGCTCTATCTACATCCAGGGATCCTAATTTTCAGATACCCTGTATCACTAACCTTAATGTTTGACTGTTTAAATGAATGGATGGTAAAGAGAAAGTTGTGGGACAATGAGAATATTCTATTTCTTGAATACTGTAATGTTTGTACAATGGCACTCAAAACAAATTCACAAGAAATTCAAAAATGGTAAGATGATTTATAAATATCCCCAACACAAATAAATGTTGAATATTTGAAGGGATAGCACACCTACTATCCTGTTGCAATCACTGTACATTGAATACATACATTGAACCATCACATAAATGCCAAAATATGTACAAATATCTGTACTAATTAAAAAGAAATTCTATGTGAATTATAACTCAATAAACCTTATTGCGAAATCAAAAAACACAGTAATTCATTGAAGATAAAACTACACATAAAAAGACATAAATACACAGATTTCTTCTTTTGCTCTGTCCTACAGTTTATGTTGTTTTGTTTGTATTTGTTTTCACATTTCATATAGATATGAGATGTCCATATGCTCTTTGTTTTCTATCTCTCCACTCTTTCTGACATCAACTGTAACTTTGTTCATGGACCTTTCCTTAGGAGCAATGATTTAGCTGAATTCCCTGGCCTTCTGTGGATATGTCAAAGTAGAATGAAGGACACAGATCTCCTGGCTATCTTTTTTTGTTTTGTTTTTTGTTTTTCGAGAGAGGGTTTCTCTGTGGCTTTGGAGGCTGTCCTGGAACTAGCTCTTGTAGACCAGGCTGGCCTCGAATTCACAGAGATCCACCTGCCTCTGCCTCCCGAGTGCTGGGATTAAAGGCGTGCGCCACCAACGCCCGGCCTCTCCTGTCTATCTTTAAATTATCACTCTCCCCTGTTTTGTCTGAAAGAACACATGGCAGCAGCCTACCTGGTTTCTTTCAAAAACTTTTCCAGCAGCACACATCTATCTGTCATCATGACTTCTGGAAAGTTCAGGAGGCTTATGACTGAAATAACAAGTTGCATATTTCAGAAATTTTCCTTCAGTGTTTTCAGTCCATGGTTTATGATTTCCTTTAATATTTTCAGTCCATGGTTGCCAGCATTAAAAATAGAGCCACAAATACATGTAGACTAGTTCACTGCAATTCCCATTCATGCTGGAAGTAGATGACGCAATGCTTCCTCTAAAAGCTCGGAATTTCTGAGATGCTTTATATGAACATCTGGTTTGTTTTAAATCCCAATTGTTTTTATCTCTGGTCCATGAGTTGGAGAGTCCATCAGTTTTAGAGTTGTGTAGCTGGTGAAACACAGTGGGTACCTCTGATGAGAGGAATGTCTCTCTAGATATTTAGCATACAGCGGAGATTAGGCTCAATCAGTGAGAACAGTATCCAAAGTGATGACTGTTTCCTTAGACCAGACCCAGGTACTTAGGTGGCAATGCTGAGAAGATGCCCTCTGATGAGGAGTAATAGAGATGAAATGTAACTTAGAAATCAGCACTGGCATCTGTGGTTCTCTACTGAATCCTCAGACAGAATGGACGATCCTGTCTCTAGGAATCCTCAGACTGAATTTCGCCACTGCCTTTTTAACACAAAAGCAGCAATGGATGCACAGAAGGAGCTCTCCCTCCCTCCCTCCCTCCCTCCCTCCGTCCCTCCGTCCCTCCCTCCGTCCCTCCGTCCCTCCGTCCCTCCCTCCCTCCCTCCCTCCCTCCTTCCGTTTGTGTGTGACTCTTGTGTACATGTGTGTGCATGGGGATGGAGGCCATAGGTACTGTGTAGGGGTTTCACACTGGCCTGGAACTCACCAAGTAGGCTAGCTGTGCAGAGAGCTCCAGACACCCACCTATCTTTCTGTCTTCCTCAAAAGTGCAGTCCACCATACTTGGCTTTTTAAAAAACGTGGGCTCTGGGCATTAAATTTGGGTTCTCATGCTTGCAAGGTAAACATTAAACCAATTGAACTATCTCTCCATTCCCCCAAAGGGCTCTTTCTTGTCCCCGTTGATCTTAGAGTGGCATGGTCAGTGGGTAGTTTGGGCTGGGGACACGGCAAAGTGATTCCTGTGCAAATATGGGGGCCTGCGTTTGTTCCCCAGCACCATCATAACAGAGCTGAATGTGGATGGCATGTGTTTATAATCCTAGCACTGGGGAGGGTCGGGGAGACAGGAGGAGCCGGGACCCCCACTGGCCAGTCAGCCTAGACGAATTGGCAAGTCCTGGCTTCAAGGGTCTCTGTGGCCTTCAGTAAGACTGCATGCAGTTCAGTGCTAGACTCAGTAGCTGGTATTGATTGGTTCAAACTTTGAAAGTCTGACCCCTAGTGGTTCATTTTAGGCTTACTTAAGCACAGTACAGTCTGGTGAAAACTATTCTTGTGTTGATTAACTCACTATTAGGAGGTGTGGCCTTGTTGGAGTAGGTGTGGTCTTGTTGGAGGAAGTGTGTCATTGTGGAGGTGGGCTTCAAGGTCTCATATATGCTCAAGCCATACCCAGTGAGACAGTCCACTTCCTGTTGCCTGCATATCAAGATGTAGCCAGCACTAAGCCTGCCTGCATGCTATCATGCTCCCCACCATGTTGATAACGGACTGAATCTCTGAAACTGTAAGCCGCATCAATTGCATGTTTTTTCTTTATAAGAGTTGCCGTAGTCATGGTGCTTCTTCACAGCAATACTAACCCTAACTAGGACACCACATGCACACCAAAGCATACCTAAATCTCTTTGAGGAACAAAGTAAATACAGATCAGACATGACTCTTTGTATAGTGCATGTGGCTGGCACCTTCCATCAAGTTAGGTTCTATAGATTGACTGGTGTATAGAAAAGCAGGTTTATGAGAAGGGTCCAGAGCTGAAAAGTCTCCGGTCACACAGATTGCACAAAGGCCACCAGGTTTAAAAGCACATCAGCTCCAGCCTTCTGGGCAGAAAACAGGTCTTGCATTCCTTCCCTTGAAGGAATGACCCTGCGTGTTTAACATTTCAGGTTCCCCTAGTGCATGTCTGTGAGCACGAAGACACCCATGCTCCATACACCTCCCCACTTATTTTTTAAAGAGAAAATTGTGGCTGTAATAGACGTCAAAGTTAACGTATTGGTTGCATGATTAGATTAGCTAATATAGGCAAGCAAAACAGAATTAGAAGACGAGCTAGCAGAGAACCAAGGAAAGGGGAAAGCCATTTTAGCCATGATGTCTATTCAAAGGTCACTTTGAGAAATTTTGTTTTCTCCTTGTGCACATGATCAATTTGGCCATCCACAGTATGAGAGAACTATGACACATTAAAGCAACACAAGCCAGAAAATTGTTGACAACCAAGATTATGCTTGAGCAACATATAATTTACTTTATTTGTAAAACTGTGGTTCTCAATTCACCCATCTCTTGATTAACTTCTGCTGATATTTTTTGCTCTAATATTAGTAGTTTTACTAATCTTACAGGCCATTTTTGAAATCTCTTTGTATTCCAGAAATCACTCATAGGACTGGTAATAAAAAACCCATTGTGGTGGCAACCATTACAGTGTAGATGCCCAAAATTATCACAGTTCCACACAAGCCTTTATAACCTGCAGGAAGAGCAGTGCAAGTAGCATTTTCACACAAAAAGGTCCGTTCAAAGGCAGTTGTTTACTGGCGAGAAGGACATGATTAGAAATGGAATTACAGTAAGGAGAGAGAGAAGTACATTTGAAGCATAAACAATGTTATAAAAAAGCACCATTTACAGGAATATCAGGGGAAGCTGTTGGGGGTTGTTTTTACTCTTTATTCTTTTCTCTTTGGGGGCCCGGCCACCCAGCTCCCAAATAGATCACACAGAGTCTTATTCTCTCTTATAAATGACCAGCCTTAGCTTGGCTTCTTCTAGCCAGCTTTTCTTAAATTATTCCAGCTACCTTTTGCATCTGGGATTTTTCCTTTTCTTCTGTAATCTTTCACTCTTCATGGCTGGCTGTGTGTCTGGCCCCTTCTTTTCTTACTCCTTGATCTCTCTTGCTTTTTGATCGCTCTTTTTCTCCTATTTATTCTCTCTACCTGCCAGCTCCTCCTATCCTTTCTCCTGCCTTGCTATTAGCTGTTCAGCTCTTCATTAAACTAGTGGGTGTTTTAGACAGGCAGAGTAACACAGCTTCACAGAGTTAAACCAACACAACATAAAAGAATGCAACACATCTTTGCGTCATTAAAACAAATGTTCCATGGCGTAAACAAATGTAACCCATCTTAAAATAATATTCCACACCAGGAAGCCCTATGAATATGAGTGTGTGTGAACTCTACTTTGTCCCTTGTTATTTGCGTATAATTTCTATGAATAATTCCTATACCATATAATTTCTTTTTAAGAGCCCAGGAATAGATGGGTCTCCTCTGATACAAATCAGTTGTCCTCATTTACTGCTTTATGTTAAATGAAGCCAGAAGTTATTTTACAAACTATTGGTAACAGATAGCACTAGTTTAGGCACAATAAAATCAAATTTAGTGAGCAATGCATTAGATATTCCTTTGTAACTCAATAGATAAAAGATCAAATATAACACAATGAATAAAAGACCGAGAGGCTGATATTGGGGTTCAAACTGCAAGCTGAAGAACAGAAAAGCAAAGTCGAGGGCCACTAGCTCTTACCTCTGCCTCAGGCTGAATGGGCTGATGCTGCTGCCTCTTCTCATTGTGGCTGGGGAATCCTGAAACTTCTGTGTCTTCCTTATCTTCAATATGTCTGGAAAATAAATGCCTGATACTGACTACCGAAGACCCTGCTCTTATCTTTTATACCTCTCTAGCTCTGGGATTAAAGGTGTGAGCTTTGTTACTCTTTTAGACTGATTCAATCTCATGTATCCCTGGGTGACCTTGAACTCAGAGAGATCTGTCGACCTCTTAATCCTGAGTCCTAGGATTAAAGGTGTGTGCCACCACCTCCTAACTTCTGGTTGCTGGGATTAAAGACCTGTGCCTGGCTTCTATGGCTTGTGGCTAACTTTGCTTTCTGAATCCTCAGGCAAGCTTTAATAAATCATAAATACTTTGTCACATATTCCTTTCTTCATCTTTATGCAACTATACTTTTCACTATCAGAGATTTCTGAGAGTACTTAATTGTGCTAAAATCTATATTATAGCATTTGGATTGATCAGTTAGGTTAGTCTAACCAAAGTATTCTTCATTCATGTGACTAGATATTTGTCTGCTATCGTTTGTTCAGACAACCGGTTCCAAGGTATAAAAACAATCTTTAGCATGGTAAAACAGCATCAAACTGGTTCCTACTTCAGGCAGGCATGCCTTTTATTCCTCCTGCTAAAAAAAAAATTTGGATTCTGCATTAACAAGCTGAGAATTAGCATATCATATAGTCAGTAAACATAACAGCATCATTTTGGAGTCAATAGTTATGGTTGTCTGAATAAAAATGGCCCCCATAGGCTTATATATTTGAATGTTTAGTCACCAGGGAGTGGCACTATTTGAAAGGATTAGAAGGATTATGAGATGTGGCCTTGTTGGAAGAAGTATGTCACTGGTGGTGGGCTTGGAGGTTTCAAAAGCCCATGCCAGCCCCAGGTTCTCTCTCTCATTACCCGGGGATCAGGATGTAGCTCTCAGCTCCTGCTCCAGCCCTGCCTGCATGCTGTTATGCTCCCCACTGTGATGGTAATGGACTAAACCTCTGAAACTGTAAACAAGCCCCCAGTTAAATGCTTTCTCTTATAATAGTTGCCTTGGTCATGATGTATCTTCACAGCAATAGACCAGAGACTAAGACACTAGTATTGTGTCCTTGCTGTCTACCCAAGGTCTCAGCTTGATGAGTTAAAGTCTTGATATTTCCCTAAGTGATTGGCTTATTCTTCCTCTTGGGACATCGCCTCTTGATGGGTTGGCTGTCTATCTATGGACACTTTGCTTGTCTGGTAGACTCAGGGATGTTGTACTGGTTGGAATCAGTGGGACTTTGTTTATTTTCTGGCAAGACACAAGCATAAGTTCTCCTTGATGTTAGAAGAACATCTGGCCCTTTCCTATTAGTTTCTAGATTTTTCCATTTAACATATGTTTTATACTGTGTCTCTTTTAGGGAAAAATGTTTTTGGGCAGCAGAAGAAAGCATTATCCTTTAAAGTGAAAAAATTTAAAGTAAGCATGCTCTAGTATGTGGGACTGAGGTGGGTGTATATACCCACATTTTATTTTTAAAACTTTCTGTTTAAGTATTTGATGGTGTCATTCCACAGTAGCTTGACCCTGTGAGTTGTAAGGGATTCCAGTAACATGATTAATATTCCATAAATTGCAAAAATACCCTAAAGTGTTTGCTGGTATAAACAGGACTATAATCAGGTTTTGGTTGTAATGGGAGTCCTAGAAAGGAGATGTACAATAAATGATTAATGGCATCTGAGGTGGTTTTGCCCTTGTGAGAAGAAGCAAAACTCAGAAACAGTATCCTCTGTTACATGAGTATATTTTAAGCTTCCACATTCTGAGATATGAATAATATATCTGCAGAATGGTGTTAGATTGAATTCTGCCAGCAGAGGGCAATGGTGTGTAAAAACAAGGACAAGGGTGGTGGGGTGGTGGGGTGGGGTGGTGGTGGACAAGGGTGGTGGGGTGGGGTGGGGTGGTGGGGGTGTATGATTTGTCCTGCCTGTTCCCAACATATGAGAATAGTACTTGTAATGATTTTGCATTTTGATGAAGAAGTCCATGAGATTTTTGAGTGGCCTGAAAAACAAGCATTAGGGACCAGGAAGAGGCCAGCCCATTGTCATGAGCATTGCAGATGCAAACAGACCTGGCAAATTAGAATGATCATGAGTATGAGTTATGAATTTTATGAGTTTGTTGTCATATAGATGTCTGAAGTGAGAGAGATAATTATGAAACAATACTAGTCGTATATAGTGGGGCCTATTCTTCATCCCTAGTCTTGCAGTTTCTAAAAGAGAAACAGTTTGAGCACAATATGCAGAGTCAGCTAAAATATTCAATGGCTGAGAAACATCTAATAAGAGCTGATTGAGTGTAGAACCTGGGGTAGGTACAATCTTTTTTTGTGGAGGGTGTAGAATTTGTATGTAAGACCTCAGCTCCTTGTCCTCCGTCTGTGAAAGCATTAAAAGCAACCTCTATAGGATTTTTAGATGTAATTACAGGTATTACCTATCGGGTATCTTCAAGTAATCTTAGGATGGGATATTTAGGGTAATGATTATAGATCCTGAACAACATGCTAATGCTACCTGCCAGTTATCAGTGTGGAACAGATAATCAATCTGCCTTTACTTAATGGTACTATGATTTCTGTAGTTACTACAACTTACGATGATTTCAGTGAGTTCTTTAAGAAGTGTCCTTTCTGCCAGGCGTTGGTGGCGCTCGCCTTTAATCCCAGCACTGGGAGAAGCAGGCAGATCTCTGTGAGTTCGAGGTCAGTCTGGTCTCCAAAGCGAGTGCCGGGATAGGCTCCAAAGCTATACAGAAGAAACCCTGTCTCGAAAACAAAACAAAACAAAACAAAACAAAAAACAGTGTCCTTACCATCATTGTCAAGTCTATACTTCCTTACAAATAAGGAGTTACAGATTGTTGTGGACAATTATGGCATGCATAAGTTTCTATAATACCATTATCTTGTTGATGTCTACTTCTGGGAGGTGATGAGGGGGAAGGAAGGGTAAGTAACTGATAAGGAGATAAAGGATTAATTCTATGAGCCACCACTTTAGAAGCAGCATTCTTTAAGAAACTAGTAACTCTTTCCATTTCAGGGGCTATGTTTTTTAATAGAGTTTAAGCGAGAGTATCCAGAAAGTAAATTAAAGAGTGGGGTTAAATCTTTAGTAGTTATAGGAGATAAGGATGTACCCAATTGACATGACCCATTTTTTTTTCTTGTTAAGTAATTAAGGGCGCATTGTTTGGGAAGGTCTAGACAGAGAGGATGGTGGCGAATTTCTTGTTGTGTAATAATTCACCATAAGTAATCATAAGGTGATTGCTTTTGTATTTTATCCAGAAACATGTTTAAGTTTTGCTCTTTCAGTTTATTTACCACAAAAGTTAAGCACTCATTTAAGTATTGATTAGACAAGTAGTAGAATGACCAATACCTTGGGAAATTTAATGAGCACCAACCTAAGTGCTTTACATACATAATACTGGCATATAGCGGGGGCTATTCTTCAACCCTAGAGGTAAAAGTTTCCACTGATACTGGGTCATTTGCTATTGGTTATTTAAAGTAGAAACAGAGATTGTAAACCATTCCTTATCATCAGGAATAGAGAAAAAGTGCCAGAGGTCATGTCAGAAGAGCAGCAGGTGGCATTTGAATTCAGGAGTTTGGTCCACCAGGAAACAAAGCAGGATGGGTGGATCTCAGAGAGGCAAGGCCCAGAAGGCTTCTGCTCCAGAATGTCTCTTGCTATTGCTGTGTTTTTACATGTTTGCCACTGACATTTTCTCCTGGTATCTGGCATGGTGTGAATGAGCATGGGGGGATTCCCACTGCCTTGAGTGTAGTGTGATTATCTCATGGAGATATCCCGTTGGGCATTTTTACCTGTGATTATTATTGTAAGCTGTACTATATAATTGAAGTAATGATTTTATACAATAATAGTGTTAGTTTAAATAGAATTTTTATGATTAAAGGTTTCTAACAAATATAGCAAGGGATTATGGTAGAGGATAGTTTAGTGGGAAAATGAATACAGGTAAAGGTAGGATATATTTTTGCCTCCACCCCTGATAAAACAAGGTTTGCAGAGGGTAGAAATGGGACTGAGGGAGTGTCACACAGCTAGGACTAATGAGTTTCTCTCGAGGAGCCGTATAGACTATGGTTTAGGTTAATGATTAAGAAAAACAATCCAGTCCCAGGAGTTAACTCAAGTTCATTTTGATACTGGGCAATGTGTTCATGGGTTTTTGGTGTGTATCATAGCTAAAACAAAGTTTCCAATGATGACTTCATGTAACTAAAGAACAAAGAATGGATGATTAGTTAAATTAATTGGATTGGACTCTAAAACATGAAAAGTGAAGCTAGTAAGCTGTTTTTCTGGCAATTATAAAAACTACTGCCTATGGACATGGTGATGGCTGAAAGTCTCCTGATCCATGAGAAGTCTAGAAGAAAAATGTTTAACCATGCGTGGGTTCTTGGGGATAATTTTGTTTTTCATCTGTAATATGTAAAATGTTTAATCACGTGAGGGGAATGAGAAACATGTTGTTTTTGACTTGTATTCATTGTAACCATTCACTTAAAAATAGAATGTAACCTCATTGTAATTTTTATATTGCTTGAAAGATCTTGCTGGGTATATAAGATACAAGGAAAAAAATAAAGACAGAGAAAGAAGACATGCGGAAGTAGTGAGAAGGAAGTCATCAGGAAATAGTGAGAAGGAAGTCATCAGGAAGTAGTGAGAAGGAAGTCATCAGGAAATAGTGAGAAGGAAGGCATCAGGAAGTAGAGAGAAGGAAGTCATCAGGAAGTAGAGAGAAGGAAGTCATCAGGAAGTAGTGAGAAGGAAGTCATCGGGAAGTAGAGAGAAGGAAGTCATCAGGAAGTAGTGAGAAGGAAGGTATCAGGAAGTAGAGAGAAGGAAGTCATCGGGAAGTAGTGAGAAGGAAGTCATCAGGAAGTAGAGAGAAGGAAGTCATCAGGAAGTAGTGAGAAGGAAGTCATCAGGAAGTAGAGAGAAGGAAGTCATCAGGAAGTAGTGAGAAGGAAGGTATCAGGAAAGACACAGAAGGGAAAGATCAGGGTAGAAGAATAGAAAAAGAATAAAAAGAAAGAATACTAAAAAGAAGAAAAACTTCTTTCCCTCAGAAAATAAGTCTGTGTGTTTTTTCTCACTGACTGCATCTCATTCCCTGTCTCCCCGACCTGCAGAAGACTGGTCTTTATGCAAAAAGCAGTCTTTTAAGTCAAGTATAATATTATAACATCCTCGAGGAATCATAGTAGGAGCAGGGAGCCCTGGCTGGAGGCCTCCATTGTTTCATAGTGTCATTTATGCCCTTGAGCTCATGTAAGAGCTTTTATTATTCTTGTATACCTTGCAATTATTCTTGTACTAGAAGTTGGGCCTGTTTCAATTTTTTCCCACGAAGGGGTCCCTGATAAGCCCATATTGGGTCATCGGAGACCTATTGTAGTTTTTAACACTGTGTGGCTGGCCCTTGATCAATGACCTCAATAAGGGAGGTTATACTTTCTTATAATTACCATGTGATTCATTAGTCCCAATGGTAAGTACTGCCTGCATTTGTTGTAATACATCTCCTCTCCACAGGTTATATGAAAGTCCAGGACAATATAAGCCTGGGCAGTGCCAATAGAATAGTCTTTGTCAATCCAATTACAGTCATAGTACTTTTGAAAGAACTCTGTTGGCCTCCAACACCTTGTAAAGTCTGTGCCTCCAGACATTGGCCAGTGTGGGGCCATCATTTTTGGGTGAGAGGGCTGAACTCCCACCCTCTCTGCTTCTATTTAAAGAAAAAAAAATTCTTCATCTCCTCTGAAGGCTGATCCTCACATTGGGTACCACCAGTTGTTGTGGGGGTGGGGTCTCTGCACCAGCAGCAGAGTGAAGAGCTGTGTGAGGCAAGAATGCAGTTCAGTGCTACAGAACTCAGTAGCCAGTGTTGTAAATGTTTACAGCTCTGAGTGGAAAGGTATCCTGGCAGTCAGGACCCAAGGATTACCACAAAGTCTCATGACACAACAAACCTCACACAAGAGGTTTATTGGGAGAAACACAGGCGGGTGGCTGCCTCTGCTCAGGAGAGAAGCAGCAGAGAACTGAGGAGAGGCGGGCTTTGTATAGGGTTTCTTGGGGTTGGAGTTTTCTGGGTGTGGCCTGGGATTGGTGGGATTTTGTGGCCTGATTTTGGGCTTTTTACTCTATAGGGTGGAGCTTGGCCACCTGTGTCTGGAGGAGCTGGATATGACTGTTATGGCCATGAGAGTGTTCTGTGGGTGGAACTAGGTGTTTGGAAGTCCTCTGGGTGGGACCTGGCCACTTGCATGCCTTGGGGGGCTTACCAGTGTTGGTTCAAACTTTGAGATTCTGACCCCTACGGTTTATTTTAGGCTTAGCTAGGCATAGTACAATCTGACGAAAACTTTTCTTGTGATGATTAATTCAAACCCACATGTACCACAAAGCATACCTAAATTTCTTTGAGGAACAAAGTAAGCTAAATACAGATCGATCATATGTGACTACATCAAAACTCTTTGTGAAGTACATGTGGCACCTCCCATAATGATTAGTGGCACACGCCTTTATTTCTAGTATTTGTGAGGCTGAGGCAGATGGATATCTGAGTTCTGAGGCCAGCCTGGTCTACAGAGCAAGTTCCAGGATAGCCAGGGCTACACAGAGAAACCCTGTCTTGAAAAACAAATAAACAAAAACAAAACAAAACAACAACAACAACAACAACAACAAAACAAAGAAAGAAAGAAAGAAGGAAAAGGAAAAAGGGATAGGCTCTATAGATGGACTGAGAGAGGGGTGTTAACAAGAAGGGTCTGGAGGAGACCCGGCACTGGAAGGTCTCCAGCCACACCCACTGCACAGATGTCACCAGGCTGGAAAGCACATCTGTTCCAGCCGTGTGGCTGGAAAACGGGCCTTGCATTCCTTCCCTTGAAGGAACAACCCTGTGTGCTTAACATTCCAGGTTCCCCTGTGTGTGTCTATGAGCAAAAGACTTCCATGCCCCACACACCAGGCCAGTGAGGGACCTTGTCTCAAGAAAACAAGGTGGATGGCCTCTGATATTGACCCTCAGATCTTTACATGTACACAGGTGAACACACACACACACACACACACACACACACACTTCTGCTTCCCTAAGGCTGGAGTTAAAGGCATGTACCGCCACACTGGGCTATTATCATAGACGTTATTAAATGAAAACATAATATTTCAAAGCGTGGTGCTTGGTGGTGTGGAGCCCAAGCTCCTGTTTTGAATGTTCATGGATACTTTGACTTTGGTGAGGCACTGGCCACTTCACTGCCGTGACTTTTGCTATACAGAGCCAAAGTTAATTTTGTGAAAAGAAAAAGACTTTTTCAAACACCTTTAGCGTTATTTTCCCTCCCTCTCTCCTTCTGTATTGCTCTTCTTTCTTCTTCCCTGAAGCCTCCTCCCATTTTCCCATCTCAAACTTCATGCATTCCCCACACGTATTCTGCCACTCACCTCCCGTAGGTTCTTTTTACTCTCCTGTTTCCGTGGTTACTCCAGGTTATACACTCACATCTAACTACACCTGTGATGCCTCAACAATACACCCGCCTAAGCAGGACCTGACAAGGACAACACAGATAGTCTTGCTGTTGTGGAGAGGGGAAATCTCACGGGCCTCACTCCTGAACAAAGAACCACAGGTAGCAAAGGAATGATGCCCAGAGAGGGGGAATAAGCCATCCCTAGGATGAGCCTCTTACTTGGTTATCCAATTCCAAGTGGGCATCTCTGAAACCATGTACACATACAAGCAACGCTAAATGGACTCAGCATGCTGTATTAATATATCTGTGGATATATATCTACATATCTGTACACGGTTATAGAGATAAAAAACCATGATTTGAGAGAAAGCAACACGAAATGGATGGGAGAGAGGAAAGAAAAGGAGGAAATGATATAATTTTATTTTAATTAAGAAATAAAAATAGGTATTAATAAAAATTAAAAACATTAAATTATGGCAATTGGCAAATGGGAGACAGAACTCATGAAGTTGGAAGGAGACATTTCTCAAAGGACAACACAATACCAGGAGCTGAAGAGATAATGTAGTGGGTAAGAGTGCTTGCCTTGCAAGCAGCAGGATCTGAGTTCAAATTCCCAGCACTCAAGTAAAAAGCCTGATGTGGCTGCATGTGCTTGTTACCCCAGCTGGGGTGGGGAGACAGACAGATCTGTGGGGTTCACTGGCAAGCTAGCCTTGCTGAACTGGCAAGCTCTAGATTTATGAGAGACTCTATTTCATGGGTGTAAGGTGGAGGACAATAGAGGAAGACACCTGATACGCTCCCCTGGCCTTCTGCACACATGGGTACATGCTACACGTGTGCGCACACGTGCAAAGCTCCCCCACCCAAACACAAGGATTTTCAACTTCGCTGATCACTATGGAAACAATTCAAAGGCAAGCTGAGCTTTCATGCCACCCTTGGCAGTATGGCTACTATCAGAAAGACAAGAAAGGGGTGGTCAGGTGGCCGGCCAAACCCTTTTATCTCAGTACTTGAGGGCGGAGACAGGAGGATCAGGAGCTCAAAGGACACTCAGTGATTTCAAGGCCAGCCTAGGCTACATGTCACCCTGTTTCAAATGCAGCAATAACACACAAAAAATTGAAACAAAATGAAACAGTAACAAGGAACAGAAGTTGGCAAGGATGCGGAGAAAAGAGCGCAGTCTCAACCCCCTCACCCCCACCATTGCTGGTGGCACAGTCATCATGGAGACTTCTGGAAAAACTAAACAGTGCTGCCCTGGATCACGACAGGAATGCCCAACGGACGTGAAGGAGCAGTTAAAGAACCACCTATTCAGAACCTATAAAGAACGCCCCTGCCTATTGCTGCCCTATCCATAATACAAAAAAATGGTAAGCAAAGCTTTATTCATTTATGTTTTGAGACAGAATCTCACAATGTAGCCCTGGCTGGCCTCTAGCACTTGCTATGTAGACCAGGCCAGCCAAGAAACTCCCAATGTTAGGATCAAAAGCATGTGCCACCACACCCTGCTTTAAAACTTAAACAAAAATAAATTTAATTGTGTGTGTGTGTGTGTGTGTGTGTGTGTGTGTGTGTGTGTGTGTGTGTGTGTGTAGGACTCCACAGAACTCAGGGGCTCAGAAAGGCATGGGTGCCCTGAAATGGATTTACAGATGGTTGTGAGCCACTGTGAAGGGGCTGAGAACTGAACTAAGGCCTTCTGCAAGAACATCAAATGTTCTTAAACATCTTAAACACCAGCCCCTTTAAGAATATATATATATATATATATATATATATATATATATATATTTGTTATGTATACAGCATTCTGCCTCCATATATGCCTGCAGGCCAGAAGAGAGCACCTGATCTCATAAGGGATGGTTGTGAGCCACCATGTGGTTGCTGGGAATTGAACTCAGGACTTCTGGAAGAACAGCCAGTGCTCTTAACCTCCAAGCCATCTCTCCAGCCCCAAGAATATATTTTTTAAAGATTTAATTTAATTTTATGTTCATTGGTGTTTTGTCTGCATTTATGTCTGTGTGAGGGTGTTGGATCCCCTGGAGCTGGAATTACAGACGGTTGTGAACCGCTATGTGGGTGCTAGGAATTGAACCCGGGTCCTCTGGAAGAGCAACCAGTGTTCTTAACCACTGAGCCATCTCTCCAGCCCTAAAATTTTATTTTATTTTTTCTTTTGGTTTTTCAAGACAGGGTTTCTCTGTGGCTTTGGAGGCTGTCCTGGAACTAGCTCTTGTAGACCAGGCTGGTCTTGAACTCACAGAGATCCCTCCTGCCTTTGTCTCCCGAGTGCTGGGATTAAAGGCGTGAGCCACCACTGCCTGGCTAAAATTTTATTTTTTAGACAGACAATCATCAATGCCTGCAGTAGCAAGCAAAATTTAGTGCATTAATATTATTCTTTTTAAAATATTACATTTATTTATTTGGTGTGTGTACACAAATTGTGGAGCTTCTGTGAGGTCAGAGAACAACTTGTGAGAGTCGGTTCTCTTCTTCCCCTATGTAAGTTCTGGGAATTGAACTCAGGGCATCAGGCTTGGCAGGAAGCACCTTTACCCGCTGAGCCATCTTGCCAGCCCATATTAAGATTTTTCCAACATATGCCTTCAATGATTGTTTTAAAAAAGACTATTATTACTATTTTAAAAATGAATTCATTTTCTATTTGTGTGCACGTGTGTGAGTGTGTGAGAGTGAGCACATTCGAGAATGTGCACAGCTGGGAGTTTATGTGCCCCCTTGGAGTTTATGAGGCTCCAGGACATCAGATCCTTCTGTAACAGGAGTTACAGGAGGCTGTGAGCTGCCTGGGGCCTCTGCAAGAGCAGTACATGCTCTTAACTACTGAACCCTCTTTCCAGCCCTGAGACAGCCAACTCCACTTCCTTCTCTATTTCGTCCCCATTTATTAATTTCCTTGGCATTTTTAGTGTTTATTCTTTTTATTGTTGATTTTGATCTGCTGTGTTTTACCTCAGATATGCCTTCTTCTTCTTCTTCTTCTTCTTCTTCTTCTTCTTCTTCTTCTTCTTCTTCTTCTTCTTCTTCTCCTCCTCCTCCTCCTCCTCCTCCTCCTCCTCCTCCTCCTCCTCCTCCTCCTCCTACTCCTCCTCCTTCTTTTCTGAGACAGGGTTTCTCTGTGTAACTTTGGCACCTGCCCTGGAACTCACTCTGTAGACCAGGCTAGCCTGGAACTCATAGAGATCTGTCTGCCTCTGCCTTGTGAGTGCTGGGATTAAAGGTACTTGACACCACCACCTGGCTAGAATAATTCTCAAGTAACAATTGCTCAATATTTAAAAAAAGACTCAACTATCTAGAATATACTATTTTCTTCATCTTCTTCTTCTTCTTCTTCTTCTTCTTTTTTTTTGATAGTGTCTCATTATGTAGCTCTTCCTGGCTTTCCTGTAGGCCAGGCTGGCCTTGAATTTAAAGAGATCCGTCTGCCTCTGTCTCTCAAGTGCTGCAATTAAAGGTGTGTGCCACAATGCCCAGCATCTTCTATTATGTTTTAAACTTATTTTTTCACAGTTACTTAAATATACTATTTACACAATATGATACTTGGGGGAAATTTTAACATATTATAATAAGTTATTTTCATTTCAACTTTTACTTTTATTGATTAATTTTGTTTTTTGACAATCTCATATGTGTACATAATATATTTTGAGATCTGGCTCGCCACTCTCTATCTCCTGCCCACTGCTATGACCCCATCTCTTTCCTAACCATTCCTTTCTAGCATTCGAGACTCTTGGTTTTATTGTGTGACCTGTTTAGTTTAAACAGGGCTGCCTGTGTGAGCATTGTACTGACTATCCACAGAAGCCTGGTGGGTCATCTTGAAGATAATGCCTCCTTCTTCCCCTGACTTTGTCAGCAAAATAGGAACTTAATATTTCTGCTGAAATATTTTAAGGTAGCCTATAAATGTGACCTTTCATTTCTGCAAAACCTACTCATTATTTTTTAAATCTAATATCTATGGTTTTCATTGCTGGTAATGAGACTCAGGGCCTCATGCATTCTAGGCAAGTACTCTACCACTGAACTATGCTCTCAGCCCTGAAAAGTAAGGATGGCTTTGAATATCGCCAACAATGTCATCACACCCAGCAAGGTTAATATAATTTTTTCCTACAAATAATATGTTTATAATTATTTGAGTACCTCATACAATATATTTAAAATGCATCCACCCTGAAACTTCTCCCAGCTTGTCCTCACTTCCCTACCCAACCAATTTTATGTACTTAAGTTTTTTAAATTTATTTTTCACTTTTAAAATATATTTTTTTGAATTAAAAAGTTTAGATTCATTTTGTCTTACACGTAGGAGTGTTTTTACCTCCATGTCTGTATGCATACCATGTGCCTGTTGCTGCAGATGTCAAGAGGGCACCAGATCCCCTGGATCAGATGGTTGTAAGCCATCATGTGGGTACAACCAAACCCATGTCCTCTGCAAAAGCAACAAGTGCTCTTAACCACTGAGCGGTCTCCCCAGCCCCTCAAGGATTTTTTTTTTTAAATAAAATAACTCATTTGTGCTGCCCAAACTCTCTGGCATGTGGAGCTATCCCCTGTAATGTGGTCATCTTACTAGGAGTCACAACCTTAAAGAAAACCAACTTTCCCTCTCCCGGAAGCTATTAGTTCCCAATAGTTTCTGAGCATGGGGTGGAACTTCGTATCCTCCTCCACACTGCAATTTCTTTTTGGCTTGAGCTTATGCAGGTCTAATGAACACTTTCACAACCCCTGTGAGTTTTTATATGCAACCGCCTGATGGATCTGGAAAACACTGCCTCTTTGTGGTCATCTGCTTCTGGCTCTAACAATTGTTCTGCCCTCTCTTCTGAGATGATCTCTGAGTTTGGGGAGGAAATGGTATAATGTAGACGGTCCCATTTAGCTCCAAGAGACCCCACAGTCTCTTATTCTCTGCATGTTGACCAGTTGTGGCTCTCTGTGTTAATCTCCAACTATTGCAAGAAGCTTTTCTGACGAGGGTAGAGATGCATGAATCTGTATATAGCAATAAGTCACTGGGAGTCAGTTTGATACTGTGCTCATTTAGCAGAATAATAATAGGTGGGTCTCCTGCAGCCTATGACCTGAATAGTCACGGGTTATTGGTTCCATTAATAGTGCCAGCTATAGGTTTCATTTTGTGAGGCGGACCTTAAATCCGATCAGGAGGTTTCTGGTTATTCACACAGCTTGTGTGTCACTATTGCATCAGAGCATATGTTACTAGGCCAGTAGTTATTGCAGCTCACAGGACTCACAGTGGGGCAAGACTGGTGATTACCTTCCCTCTCTGATGCTAGCATGCATAGCACCTCCCGGCACTGTGAGAGCTATTCAATAGGGAAGACGCTTCCAGGATGGTATTCACTTGATTTCTCAATGTTCTGACTCAAGTTTATGGTCTCCAGTAATAGGTCTTTCTGCCAAATTCTGGCATCGGCAGTCATCTGAGACACTGGGCATGGCTTGAGCATATATGAGACTTCAAAGCCTGCCTCCACAGTGATACGCTTCCTCCAACAAGGCCATACCGATTCCAACAAAGCCACATCTCCTAATAATGCTGCTCCCTATGAGCTCATGGGGGCCAATTACATTCAAACTACCACAGTAGACCATGCTGGCCTTGCGCTCACAGACAGCCACCAGCCTCTGCCTCCTGAGTGTTGGGATTAAAGTCGTGGGCCACCACATCCAGCATCTCACCCAACATGGAACTCGCTAATTAGCTAGACTGCCTAGCCATGAGCCCCTGGGGTCCTCTTTTCTCTGGCTCCTCCTGTGGAGGCTAGAATGGGCTGTCAGATTCTTGGGAACTAGAGTTACAGGTAGTCGTGAACAAACTTATGTCAGCTGGTTCCTCTGCAGGAACAGTGAGTGTCTTTCACTGCTAAGCCATCTCTCCAGCCCCACTCGAACATCCTCTGAGGTTGAGGTCTCTAGATGTCTATGGACCATGCAGAACAATGGATTTATATCATTTCTGTGGAGTTATCATACAATATTGAAAGTCTGGATGCCTGGGCAACTAGGAAAAATAATTGGCCACTAGGTGGTACTTGAAATCCAAAGTTTGGCATTTCAGTGGAAGATAATGAAAGTTGGGCAGCCATTCAAAGGTGTCTCCTTGGAGAAAGGGAGCTGTATGAGGACCGTAGGATTACTGGATGGAGAGTTTCAACTGGGAGAAGTATCTTTTGCTGCCTCTTGCTCTGATAATAGAAAAGGAATACACTAAGAAAATAACTTTGGCTAGTTTTTAAATCTATGCTCTCTGAACTATGAAAATTTATTCCTCTGAGAAAGTGGTTTTCAACCTTCCTAATGAATGCTGTGACTGTTTAATACACGTTCCTCATGTTGTAGTAATCGCCAGCCATAAAATTATTTTCATTGCTACTTCATAACTGTAATTTTGTTACTGTTATGAATCATAATATAAATATCTGTCTTAGGTGACCCCTGTGGAAAGGGTCATTTGACTTTCAAAGGGGTTGTGACATTTGAACAGTTATTTGTAACTAATATTTTATGTCTTATACAATGAGGAGTGCTTCTCAGTGGGGAAGTTTATTCTCTTTCCCTTCCTTCCTTCCTTCCTTCCTTCCTTCCTTCCTTCCTTCCTTCCTTCCATTCTCTCTCTCTCTCTCTCTCTCTCTTTCTTTCTTTCTTTCTTTCTTTCTTTCTTTCTTTCTTTCTTTCTTTCTTTCTTTCTTTCTTTCCAGATAGGATCACATTATGTATCCCTGGCTGGCCTGGAACTAAAAAACTTGCTTTATAGACCAGGCTGGCCTCAAACTCCCAGACATCCACCCACCTTGCAGAGGACCCAGGTTTGATTCCCAGCACCCACATGGCAGCTTCCAGCTGTCTATAACTCTAGTTCCAGGGGATCTGACACCTTTGGCCTCCATGGGCACCAGGTATGCATGTGTTACACAGACATATATGCTGGCAAACAAAATAAATGAATATTTTTTTTTTAGGTATAGATTCTACAGAGTATGCCCCTATGCACAGCCCTCCCTTCCCCAAAATAATCCTGGGGCAGGGTGGGGAGATCTTCAACCCCCCCAGATATAAAAAGTTTTGGCAGGTCAATGTTTCTTATCTAGGTATGGGGCACCATGTCCACCTTCTGTAGTGGTTGGTGTCAAAAGTTGTACCTACTTTCCCTTTACTCCAGACCAGTTCAGCAAACATTCTGCCCCACCCAAATTGTGGGGCTCAAATTTAGAGCAAATAGGTCTCCACTGAGATGCTGGGCAGGGCCCAGTGCCACTCAACTGTGCTTTCAGAAAAGGAGCAGGTGAGCCATACATGGTGGCACACACCTTTAGTCCCAGTGCTCAGGAGGCAGAGGCAGTCGGATCTCTGTGAGTTCAAAGCCAGTCTGGTCTACAGAGCTAGGTGCAGGACAGCCAGCACTATACAGAGATACCCTGTCTAAAAAAACCAAAATAGGAGGGGGCAGGTGGGTGTTTGACACTTTAAAAATAGATGTGTGAGCTGGGTTTGGTGGCACAGCACCCCTATAAGTCCAGCACTGGGGACAGCCAGGGATACACAGAGAAATCATGTCTCAAGAAAAAAAAAAGAAAAAATAAAAAAAAAAGTGAGCAGGACACTCAAGGCTAGATACATTATAAAAACTGGCAGAGACCTTTTGGCACTAGTCCCTTGGTAGAAAAGAGAGATATAGAAGAGTAGGAGGCAAGAAAGTAGAAGGAACCACTTCAATTGGCAGACTGCTGAAATGGCTAGAAACAGCAGGTACTGACTTTGACTTATATCCTCTGTGTCTTATCTGGATGCGGATCTCCAGTTCTTCTGTCAGCTTGTCTCTAGATGTAGCGCCCGGCCTGATTCTTAATGTCGCCTACTTGTATCTCTAGTGACTTGGCTACTTCTTGTTCTTTGGGCCTCCAGCTAGCCTCTTACCTGCCCTTTTCCCTCTCATTGTTCATAGTCCAAATGTCCCATCCCTACCTTTCAGAGAACTCACTGGTCGTCACTACTTTCTTTCTACTTCCCACAAACTGGGAAGGACAGGGAGGATAGAGAGGACAGGGGCACCTGGTAGTCTACCCTTTCTCTTTAAGCACCTTAGATTTCGACAAAGAGCAGGCCAGTGAGCAGGCAAAGCCTGCTAGGAGCAGAAAAATATGGAACGTGTCACGAATTTGCATTTCATCCTTGCGCAGGGGCCATGCTAATCTTCTCTGTACCGTTCCAGTTTTAGTATATGTGCTGCCGAAGCGAGCACATGAATCTTTTTTTAAAGGATTTTTTTTCTGTTCTTTTCCTTTTTGATAAATGCGTGTCTGATATTTGCAGCTTGAATTGTCAGTCACCCAGTCTCTGCTTCTAAACAAACGTCCTCAAGTGTCTCAGTCTTTTTGTGTGAGAATTAACACTCCTGTTCTTCCAAATTCAGCCTGTGCAACAGTTTGGAAAGATAACATCTTAAGTGGAATTCAGAGAACCTTTGTCAGAAGTGAAATGCATTTAAAATCTATTTATAAGTAAGGTATTAAAAACAATTTGTGTGGCTATGGATGCTGGTGGGAGTAAATATGTTGACAGGTGATTAAAAATTAAAAAAAAAAAACCCACCAAAAACCTGGCCACATCTATAAAGCAAGATTTCGTTATCTTTTCCAGACTACTCAAGAGGAACCCTGATACTTAGCCATAAACAGCTTTGAAAATGAGGAGGCTGTGTGCTTCTTGTACCTGATCCAGATGGCAATTTGACAGCTCAGAGACTTGAAAGAACCTGCTAGACGAACAGACAGACTTAGGGATGAATGCATGAAGTAGGTGATCATTGTTACTTTCAAGGTGTCATCAGAAGTGTCATCACAAGGAAACTAGAAATACTAATGGCCGCAGCACAGGCTACTTCCTAAATGATGCAAGGTGGATGCTGAACTGAGGGTGTGGCCAAAACAGTTTGTGAATAAAGCATTGTTTTGTTGGGTATCTTGTCTTCAGTCTCCCATGGATTCTAATCTAACACTATGTGTCATTTTTGGATTGTTTTTGTGAGAGAGAAGCAATGATGATCATAAAGAAGGAATGGCTCATCCAAATCAGGGAATTTAGTTAGCCAACTTTGAGCCAAGTGGGATGACAGCCAGGTGGAGAAAGCACAGCAGGGGTTCACATCCTGAGGAAAAGGCAGTAAGTGGGAGAGGATGGAACATTATGTGACCGTGGATTCCAAATCTGAGGATGTAGGTGGGGTTGGGCTTAGACTCCCTGTCTGTCCTTGTGAGTTAAAACCAAAGCTTGGCTTGTGGTGCTGTGAGCTGTGCTGCACCGCAGGATACCCGGCTGTGTCTGGAGGGTCTGTAAACATGAAGCTGCTTAAGGTTTTCATTATTCTGCTGTTTGTGGTACTTGCAGGTAACTTGAACGAATGCACCCTGAAGTAAGGAACACTAACTAGTGCTGGTGACAACAGGGGCGGGATGTTGAAGATTGCTGATAGCTGGCCAACATCATCAGTTGTGCCCTTTCTCTTGGGCGCCTGGGAGAGGGAGAGCAAGCAATGAGGTCAGAGGCATCCTTGCAGAAGGTACTGATCAGATCACCATCTGGAAGCATCGTTAGGATGCTGAGTAGTTTTTATCTGAGAACTTTAGCCACCCCCATTTCTACTCAAATTCATTTTCTTCCCTGGGCTGCAGCAGTGATGTGAACAGCACAGTGAAAGCCTTTCTTCATCATTAAGTAGCTAATTAACCGAGAGAATTATTCGCTTTAATCTTAATTTTTCTCTTCTGGCAAGTGGGTGTAACATCTCTGGCTCAGATGTAAGCATGTGAAGCCTTGCATTGGTGGAAGGACTCTGGCATCAGGGTCTCCCTTCTGCCTTGCTTGCAAGGAGCCATATTGCAGTTTTCATTGGCCTCAAAATACAGCTGTCTCATCTTAAAGGGTACTGCTCATTATGAAGTTTGAGAACAGGGAGAATACATCTTTGTTGTCCACATTTATTCTTCAGGCCTGTCTGATTTTGTGTGAGGAGGGAAATTAAGGCTTAGACAGAGACATCGGGACCTTAGCACATGGGTAGTGGGAAGTTGGGATCTTGAGGGGCAGAGGTGTCTATCAAGCTGTGTTTGCTCATGAGGTAGGACATTTATTTGAGTTGAAGAAGAAAGTGAGAGAGAGGACAGCCAGGTTCTGGAGAAGTTGTCTGGATGAGCAGAAAGGGTCCTTGGGAGCAACAGTGCCTGAAACTCATGAGATCTTGGCAAGGGTGATGCCTTCAGCCTCCAAGTGTGAAATGCAAAAGGACTGTCTATGGGTGTGTGTGTGTGTGTGTGTGTGTGTGTGTGTGTGTGTGTGTGTGAGAGAGAGAGAGAGAGAGAGAGAGACAGACAGAGAGACAGAGACAGACAGAGACAGAGAGACAGAGACAGAGAGAGAGACAGAGACAGAGAGAGAGAGAAAGAGAGAGTTAGAGTCTATGATGCTGCATGTCTGAATCCATGTGTGCCTGTGATGTTGTGTGTGTGTGTATGTGTGTGTATGTGAGAGAGAGAGAGAGAGAGAGAGAGAGAGAGAGAGAGAGAGAGAGAGAGAGTTAGTCTATGATGCTGCATGTCTGAATCCATGTGTGCCTGTGATGTTGTGTGTGTGTGTGTGTTGTGCATATCCACCCGTGTGCCCTGGGTGTCTCACTCTACCATTCTGTGCCTCACTCTCTTGAGTTGGGCTCTCTTAATGAACCTGGAGTTAGGCTGGCAACTGGCAAGCCCCACAACCCTCCTGTCTTTACCTTGTCTCCCAACAGTCAGTGCTGGGGTCACAGGCACAGCCACACCTGTATTTTTATGTGGGCACAGGGGATTTGAACTCAGATTTTGTGCAACAAGTCTTTTTTTTAACCTCCTGAGACATCTCTGCTGACCTCTGTGATTTTCTTTTAAATTAAAAAAAAATTGCTGAGGAGATGCTTAGTAGGTAAGAGTACATTTGCTGTGTGAGAATGAGGATCTGAGTCTGGCCTGCTGAAGCCATGTAAAAAAATTAAACTTTATTTAATTATTATAGTACATGTGTGAAGTGTATTTGTGGTTGCATGTGTGCCACGCTCGGGGTGTAAGTGGAGGTCAGAGGACAACCCTGTGGGCTTACTTTCTCCTTCCACCTTGTGTGGGTTGTGGGAATTGGACACAGGCTGCCAGTCTTTCCCGGCAGGTGTCCTATGTGCAGGGCTGTCCTGCTAGCCTAGCCTGACATGTTCTTTTAAAAGCTAAGCTGGCTGTGAAGTGTTCCGATGGGGATGCATTAGTGTCTCTGGGGCAAACAAGACTGAGGGAGTGCTGACGTCAGAACACAAAGCAGGATGGCTTTGCCTGGTTTAGGATGGTACCCAACTCGGTCTGTGAAGAGGAGTCAGTCTCCTCTTCTTTTGTCATGGGTATTTCTAAGGCTATTTGGGTATTGGCCAGGACCAACTGTCCTTTTTTAAAATTAAAGAGTAATTTTACATGTACAAGCGTTCTGCCAGCATGTAGGTTTGTGCACTGCATGTGTGTCTAGTGCCCACAGAGGCCAGGAGAGAGTGTTGGGTCTCTTGGAACATTAGAGATAGCTGTAAACCACCACGTTGGGCTGGGAACCAGACCTGGGTCCTTTGCAAGTACAGTAAGCAGTCTTAGCAGCTGAGCCATCTCTCCAGCCCCATGAGCGTCCTTAATTTGGGTGTTCTGAGTTTCCTTGTGTCAGCATGAGGTTTCCGTTTGGGACAGAGGAGATGCTGGCAGAGGCGGTGTCTGTTGTCCCTGTGAGTGGGGAACCCAGCTGCATCTCTGCTTTCCCTCAGAAACTAACCCTGCTCAATGTTGTTTCCTGTGTTCAGGTGGTGCACAACCCAAAAGATGTTTTCACAACTTATCAGGCTACTGCAGGAAGAAATGCAAATTAGGGGAGATAGCGGAGGTGGGATGTCTGCATGGGAAATACTGCTGCATCAACGAACTGCAAAACAAAAAGCACAAAATCATCCAGAAGCCAGTCCAATCCAATGAGAAGCCAAAAGGGATCCGAGACTATATAACCCTGCCCACCGTCACATACTTCACCATCACTATCTGAACGAACCATTTGTTCCTCAAGGCCCTTGTCCTCCAACGTCCCATGGAATCCAGTGGGCTGCTTCAGATCTGTCTCTTTCCTCCAGTGAACTTCATTCCCCACATAATAAAGTTCAACACTTTTGCCTGCGTCCATTTCTTTTCTGGATATTTTGAATGTGAATGAATAGCTGCTGTACTGCTTGTGTTTTGCTTGAGAAGTGGGGACACAGAGGTTACACAAACCCCGGGAGAGGTGGCAGTTAGTCTTTGCACTTTCTACCCAAGATGGTATTTCACAAATTTCAGGCCTTTCTCCTCTTTTTAAAAAAAATTAAAAATTAGTTTGGACATTTTAGTGTGTGTGCTTATGCATGCATACTTGTGTATGGATCATAGCGTGAGTGTATCATGGTGGTGTGTGCGTGGTGGCCAGGGGACAACTTTAAGGAGTCAGTTCTCTTCTTCCACTATGTGGGTCCCAGGGATCGAACTCAGGTCATCGGGCTTGGCAGCAAGCACCTCCCTTGCCTGCGGCACCCACCATCTCATCCACTCCCTCTCACTCTCCAGTGAAATTTCTTATGTCTCTAAGACTCCATGAGAATACACACACACACACACACACACACACACACACACACACACACACAGAGAGAGAGAGAGAGAGAGAGAGAGAGAGAGAGAGAGAGAGAGAGAGCTTTTGTTAACAGCTAAGAGTTCAGCAGAGTGAGGAAAGATACCTGGATGTTTTCCTAATGTACTGGGACAGCTTTGAAGAGCAGGGAGACAGCTTCAGATGTGATCTGGAGCCCTTTCAAGTGCATCCCACCTTCTGTTTTATCTAGTTGCCATGATTTTTAGACAAATGCAGCTCTGAGGATACCCGACAGCATTTTGATCTGTTTAATACTGTGGAATTTAAGGCAGTATAGGTGTGCTGCACTTAAGCAGCTGGTCATGAGCAGACCGAAACTGCAGGAGCTCAGGAGAGCGGGAAAGGCTCTCCAGATGAACAAAAGACAAACTTCTGTGAGGATTCTGTGGGGCTGCTTTGCTTACAGTGCTGGTCATAAATAACCTTTGCACCTGTTTCAATAAAACCCAGTGCTTTGCAGACCCTCAAAGACCCTGGACTCCTGGCTAGAAGCTATGGGCCTGGCTCTGCAGCTGCTGGGATCTTGAGGTCTCATGCTCCAGGACTGTCAAAAGAGACATAGTATTCAGTCCTGCGGTCTGGCCCCAGTCCTCTGCAGCTCTAGAGGGGCCCACTCCCCCAACAAGTGCTCAGTTTCGTTAAAACCGGAGTCAAAAAATTTGGCATAAATCTTTATTTGAAAGGTAGCCCAGAAATTTAGAATCCTTGGGTCTTGCTTGTCACCTCAGCATATTGGAATAGGTGACAAAGAGAGTTGAATTTGGATTTATGTGGTATACTGTTGTGGGTGGAGATACTCTCCACTTCTACCTACAGGCCTATGGTTTGGGGTGAGAAGTTGTTGCCAGATACTTGTTTTCACTGGGTAAAGATGTGTCATGGTGATTGGCTTAATAAATCTGAATGGCCACTAGCTAGAGAGGTTAGGCAGGATTTCCAGGCAGAGAAAGGAACTTGGGATAATGAATCTAGGTATGTGGATTTTGTCAGTGAGACATGGAGGAAGGCAGACATACATTATGGAGGAAAGGTAATGAGCCACATGGCAGAATGTAGATTAATATAAATGGGTTAACAAGTTATAAGAGCTAGTTGTGAACAAGCCTAAGCTAAGCTAATTATTCGTAATTAATAAAAAGTCTCTGTGTCATTATTTGGGAACTGGTGGTCTCCAAAAGAAAGTCAAATTATAATTGCTGACTAACATGGGTCACATGCATGGAGCCCACTGCCTGCAGCATACAGAGGTGCGGCTCCTTTAAGAGGCCCTGAGACACAGCTGGGCACTTGAACAGTGTATCATTAGACAGAATTGGAGTCTAAATAGAAATTCCTGCTGCAGCACAGGCCCAACAGCTTCCCAGAGCTAGGATGGGTAAACACAGTACCTGGCTGGTACCCATGGCTGAAGGGGACAGAGCCAGCTGCCAGCACCATGTGCTAAGCAGAGATGCTCAGCCAACAGCCTAACAGTTTAAGGTTTGGCTCAGAGAAAAGCTGCAGACTGGCAAAAAAACCCAAAAAAACAAAAACAAAAAATAATAACAACAAAAAAAAGCCAGGTTCAAGGTGGGAAGACCTCTGAACAGGTGCAGTATGCTTAAAAATGTGCTGAAGAAAGAAAAGAAAATGGGTATAGACAGTGACAGAAAAAATAGTTTAAATAGCGAAGGAAGGTCTTTAAAGAAACAGTAAAATAATATAAGAAGAATAAGCCATATAAGGATGGGAAGCACACAGGGAGTCTGGATGCTGTGTGATGCTTTGTTGACTTTGAATCTTTTTAACTGATAATCATCATCATCAACAATAAAAAGCAGCTTCTGAGAGACATTGAATTGTAGAAAAACTGCTGAATTAAACCAGTCTATATATTTTAAGAATGTCTTAACTTCAGAATTGAAGTCAGAAAGTATGTTGTGTTGGGGGAGTGGTTATGCCTTTGTTTTCCTCAGGAAACAAAAAGCCATGGATTCCTTCAAAATTAATAAAGACCAGAATTTATCATGGGAGACCTCCTGAAAATCTTGGCTACAGCCATGAAGGAAGAAAAACAAGAAAAACGAAAAAGACAGGTGATGTATAGCAGATCTCTTGGCATAGAAATGGCTCTGGGTCTGGATGAGACATGATAAACCTTGTTGGCTACAGAATCCTCATGACATATGCCACCCTTTCATTTGGCATGGATAAAGCTTTATATTACAGTTTGGTTATGCAGTCCAAATGAACTTATAAAGTTGACGGATTCCTTTTACCCCAAACACAGGAGAAAAAAAATCATCTTTAGTTGATTTGTGTGCACTGCACATCCCATGCTTGTGTTAATGCAGATGTGTATATTATCTTTAAAAGTCTGTGTGTTTTCAGAACAAAAGAATCAATGAAGACAAGTAGCCCAAATGATCCAGCCTCTCAAAAATACTTCTGCTGTAGTTTCCTCAAAAATCTGCATCCAGGACAACTTCAGAACTGTTAGCTGAGATTGTCTACCCTCCTAGACTACTCCAGCCATGACTTCAGATAAGCCCTGACCTTTCCCATCACACCGAGACTAAACAATAGCTAGCTCTTCCAGGACTTGACCACTATCTTTATTTTCTCAAGGTCCCCTAAAGATGCCATTACCTCCAGATAATAGGAAGTAATTTTAAGAACATGACACCCACTTTGTCAAGAGGTGTGGTGGGTGGTTTTTGGTTGTTTGGTGGATTATAGATGTTTGTCATTGTTTAGGGAGTTAGTTGCAAGTTGTTATAAGTCATGGTCATGGAAAAACTAAGCAAAAGAGATTAGATTCAGGCATCTTTTTCTGAAAAGTAAGAAAGGGGGTATAGGAACAAAGGGAAGATTAGCGAATCTACTTTTAAGCTATAAAGCAACTACTCGTTTCGAATATTTTACATTGGAATGAATTTTTGTATATTGATATAAATTTAAGGTTATCTTTGTTATAATATACTGTATATATGTTTCTACTCTTATTTAAAGTATTGTACCTATGCAGTTTATTTAAAAATGTAATGTAAATGTCTAGTCCTTGAAAGATATTATTACAAACTATTTAGGATTTCTTAGAAATTCAGATTAGTATATCTATAATAATCAAACTTGTAATCATGTTAGGTATGTTTTCAAGTTTCAATACAGATATATATTTAGATACGTGGTCTTCAAACACTTCAGAGATCTACAGGATATCATTTAAGATGTTTTAATAACATAAGGCTTTTCACGACAGTGAGACATGTCTGCTTATGGCAGCACCAATCTACTTCAGAAAGGATGGGCCTCTTAAAAGAGTTTTTTTGTAGTTAGCACTGAGCCAGGAAGCTGTCTCTTGAAGGAGCAACACCTCTGCTTGCAGCTAGCAAACAGAGCAGTTACCAAGAAGTGATGGGGATATCTTCTGTTTCTCTTACTGGCAGATGAATAAAACATTGTGGCCAATGAGGCAGGAAGTATAGGCAGGAATAGGAGACAAGGAGAATTCTGGGAAGTTAGGCAGAGAGTAGTTGTCATGTAGATCTCCAGTAAGCCAAGACCACGTGGAAAACGTAGATTAATAGAAATGGGTTAATAATTAAGACAGAGCTAGCCAATAAGAAGTCCTGGTCATCAGCCAACAGATTTATAATTAATATAACGTCTGTGTGCGTATTTGGGCCTGAGAAGGGTGGCAGGACCAGCCAGGCAGAAAGCCTCCACTACAAAATGGTGCCAACGTGGTTTGCAGGAATTTCCACATAAAACCTGACAAAAGCTTAAAAAGGGAGTCTAAAAACAAAAGAACAGAGATAAGCAGCATTGGTAGCAGCATTTCCTCGGGTGAGCTCTGTTTGCTATAGACAAGCAGGGTTTTTCATGGCAAAGAGACACAACTGCTACTGGCAAAACCAATTACCTCAGAGAGGAAGATGGGCATCAAAGAAACTCGTTATGGAGTTTGCCTGCAACATGGCAGAAATAGCCATTTGGGCAAGAAACTGCTCTTGCCTGGACTGTTTGACTGTATGCTGTATAAGGTGGACATGCAGGACCCACAGGAAAGTTACTTCTGAACTTGCAAAACAAGATGGGATAGTGCTGCAGGCTTCCTGCTTCATGGAAGAGTCTGCCAGGCATTCTTCAGGACATGGAGAAAAATGGCTGACAAACTGCCAATACAGGTGGGACAGTTTGAAATTTTCTGCTTTGCTGAGAAGTCTGCCAGACACACTATGGCCTATGGGCTGAAGATGGATGCTCCAATGTTACAGAGGAACTTTGAGTGACTGACCAGGCAGTGAGATGTCTCTGTCAATTCTAGAGTTTATATATTATCCTTCTGTGGTCTTTGATGGAGTTGAAGACAGATAGTTATGGTTATGGTTTTCCTTAGTTGTGATAAAAGATAAGTTACATATGAAACTTTGGACTCCCAAAGATAGGATAAATGATAGTATATTTTCTATAAATTTTGCCAAATGTTAATGGACTAAATATTGTTAACTATAGTTCTTACTTGATAACTGTTTTGTTATATATAATTTTACTATGTTAAAGTTAAAACCCTTCTTTTTATTTAGACAGAAAAGAAGAGATGATAGGGGTTGTCCTTCTGTATATATGTTTCTCTTATTGGCCGATGAATAAAACATTGTGCCCAATAGTGGCAGGGAGATAGGTGGGACTAGGAGCTGAGGAGAATTCTGGGAAATGTAGGCAGACTCGGTCACCATGCAGCCTGCCAAAGGAGTAGCAGGTCTGGACCCTTCTCTAGTAAGCCAAGAGCACGTGGAAATACATAGATTAAGAGAAATGGGTTAATAATTAAGACAGCTAGCCAATAAGAAGCCCTAGCCACAGGCCAACAATTTAATATCTAATATAGTGTCCGTGATTTCATTTGGGGCTGAAGGGTTGCGGGACCTTCCGGGCCAGAAAACTCTCATTGCAAAGAAGCTGTTCTTGACTCCATTTGTGTGTTTAGAATCTTTCTTTAATCTTTATTAGGTCTTAAGTGGAAATTTTAGCCTCTGTACTGGGCGCCATTTGTAGGTGGAAGTTTCTGCACCACCTGCCCATTCCCAAATAGCCAGTCTAAAGACTGGAGATTGCCAACAATGACTACCCCTCTTATCCTGAGCTTTAAAACTTGCATCTTAGAAATAGAGGGGAAAAGAACAGGAAATTATTAGTCCTATAATAAGGGATGAGTATAAGAAGCAGGGAGTTAGAGAAGCTACAATTTTTAAGTTCTTAACTGTACCATATTCTGTGCCAGTGTGTCACATCAGGTACCATGGTCTTCACAGGTGAGGAAACCCAGGCTCAGGGACTCTTTACTACTTCTCCAAACAAGTCAAATTTGTAAACATTGAAGCTATGCTTCCCAGCTGACTTCAAAGTTCACGACTCTTGCAGTATTCAGGAGCGTAACAGGCTAACATGCATACATGCATTGAAGACTTGACAGAGTGTAGAGAAAACATCTCCAGCAAAGTAAAGGTACCCGAAGCTCAATTCTTTGTGATAATGGGACCTTCTCTGGAGGAAAATTGGGCCCTTTTCATCTCTAATGCTCCCATAAGGGACAGGACCATAGTCTATGGTCTAAGAGAGGCTTTCTCTTCTGGCCTCTGCCCATGTGCATGGGCAAGGGTACCTGTGTACACACATGAACACACACGAGCACACACACACATGAACACACACGACACGAGCACACACACACATGAGCACACACACACACACACATGAGCACACACACACACACACATGACCACACACACACACACACACACACACACACACACACACACACACACACACACACACATGAACACACACACACACACACACATGAGCACACACACACACATGAGCACACACACACACACACATGAGCACACACACATGACACACACACACACACAAACACACACACACGAGCACACACACACACACATGAACACACACACACATGACACACACACACACACACACACATGAACACACACACACACACACACACACACACACACACACACAAATTCCAAACAAATGCTAAGCATTCTGCTTAAAAAGAAGTGTATTCTAAGAATGTTCCATTACATCATAGAGAGTAAGGAGCGTATTTAGGGTTTGTTTTTTCCTAGTTTTGTGAAACCTTTCATTAGGCTTTTGATAGGGATTATATTGAATCTATATGTTGTTTTTGGTAATACAGCCCTTTTACAATATTAATTCTGCCTATCCACAAACATGGGAGGTCTTTCCATTTTCTAGTGTCATTTTTTCTTTCTTTATTATAGTTGTCTTTCATCACTTTGGCTAGGTTTATTTCTAGCTATTTTTTGAAACTGTGGTGAATAGATTTTTCTTTCTGAACTTCTTTCTCAATGAGTTTCTCATTAATGTATAGAAAAGCTACTGATTTTACTATGCTGATTATGTATTTTACTACTTTTCTAGAAGCACTTATCAGATCTTAGAGGTTTCTGATTGGGCTGGTTTAAATAGGAATGGCTCCCATAGGCTCATATATTTGAATGCTTAGTTACCAGGGAGCGGCATCATTTGAAAAATTAGAAAGATTAGGGGGTGTGGACTTGTTGGAGGGAATCACTGGGAGTAAGCTTTGAGATTTCAAAAGCCCATGCCAGCATCTCTCTCTCTCTCTCTCTCTCTCTCTCTCTCTCTCTCTCTCTCTCTCCTCTCTCTCCCCCTCTCCCCCGTCTGCTTACAGATCAGGATGTAGCTGCCATGTTCCCTGCTATGATGATAATGGAAAACCTCTGAAACTCTTAAGTCCCCAATTAAATGTTTTCTTTTAGAAGACTTGCCTTGGTCATAGTGTCTCTTCACAGCAATAAGACAGTTACTAAGATACTGTTGGACTATTTAGGGTCTTTTAAGTACAGGCTTATGTTGTCTACAAATCCAGATAGTTTGACTTCTTCCTTTCCTATTTGTGTTCTTTTTTTTTTTAAATTTAAAATGATCTATTTTGTTTTATGTGTGAGTGTTTTGCCTACATGTACGTATGTGTACCGTGTGTGTGTTTGGTGCCTATAGTGATCAGAAGAGGGACCCAAATCTCCTGGAACTGGAGTTACAGATGGTTGTGAACCACCACGTGGATGCTGGGACTCAGACCCAAGTCCTCTGCTAACTCCAGTGGATCTCCTCCAGCACCCCTACACATGTATTATTTCTTTTTCTTGTCTTATTGCTTTGGTTAAGCCTTCAAACACCATATTGAGTGAGAGTCGAGACAGTGGACACCTGTACCTGGCTTCATGTTCTAGAGGTAATTTACCTCATTTAGTATAGTGTTGGCTATAGTAGTATTATATATAGCCTTTACTATGTTGAGGCTTGTTCTTTCTATTGCTGGTCTCTTCTGGGCTTTTATCATAGAAAAGGCAAATTTGCTGCTTAAGTTCAAGCATGGTATGAGGAAAGTGAGATGTGAGGCAAGAAGACAAGAGGCTATGTTAGCACTTAGCTACCCACCGTCAAAGTGATCACAGGTCTAAGGGATTTTTGAGGCAGTGATCCAGTTAACGACTGAGGAGAAAGCACATCAAGTGCCCTCAAGAGCCTTTAAAAGACCATCTTGCTATCCAAAGAGAGCCCATGACCCTCACCTCTCACACTCTTCTTCATGGTAATGCATTTCCCTTCAGGTGAAGCATGACTTATCACACATACCCACGCAGGGCAGCCATGGTCCAACAGACAGGGCCCTCAGGAAATATTCTTGCTAATCCTCATCCAGGAATAAACAACCTACCTTCACTAAGTCTCTGCAGTGTGGTTAATGTAGTATACCACTCTTGCAAATGTAATATTCGTAACAGAGTCCATATGCTCTCTAATCTTCATGTTCAAAAATACATGCTCAGAGATGGGATATCACTTGCCCCTAGTCTAAAAGTGAACGTCTGATGGGACAGAGGACTGACCTTAGATATGTATGACCAAAGCTCACACGCTTTCCTTCCTCCTCCTGCCCCTCTCTGCTGAGGTGACCTGTTCCCACCTGCCACCCTGCCGTGTGTATTTGTGTGTTCTGCCTACAAAGACAGCCATGGGTGTAGAGGAAATGCTGCCTACCAGTTGTGACTGATGGAGTGACATAGACCATTGCTATGTCTTTGCAAGGACAGAAGCTCCTTTCCCAGGGGAAGATCTACAATACATGAAGATAAGATTTCAATAATACCCCAGATACTTGGGGCCATCAAGAACCCCCTTTACTTCATCAAAAAGACTTAATGCAGAATTCACAGGTCTGAAGGTTTGGCACAGTGGCTAGGAGGACATATGGCATGTGATGATTAATCTTGTTTGTAAACCTGACTACACCTGAAATCAATTAAAACCCAAGAAAGTGGGCATACTTGTGAGGGATTTTTCTTTTGTTTTTTTTTTCTTTTCTTTTCCTTCCTTCCTTCCTTCCTTCCTTCCTTCCTTCCTTTCTTCTTCTTTTGTTTTCTTTTTCTTTCTTTCCTTTTGGTTTTTTGAGACAGGGTTTCTCTGTAGCCCTGGCTGTCCTAGAACTCATTTTGTAGATCAGGCTGCCCTTGAATTCAGGGATCTGCCTTCCTCTGCATCCTGAGTACTGGGATTAAAGGCGTGCATCACCATGCCTGCTGGGATTTTTCTTGATTGGATTATTTAAAGTAGGGAGACCCACCTTAAATCTGGATCATTTGAGGCTGGAAGAACCACAGCGAATCTGGGTCACACCAACATATAAAAGGATGTGGAAAAGGGGAGCTTTTGCTTCTTGCCTGCTTGCCCTTGCTCTTGCTGGCAAGTTCATCTATCATGCTTCTGAGGCATTCCTTTGCTGGTGTTAAAATTTACTTCCTTGGGTTTCCAACATAGTCTGAAGAACAGCTGAGACATCCAGCCTCTTGGACTGAATAACTACTGGATTCTTGGCCTTCCCATCAGGAGATAGCTATTGTTGGACTAGTGAAGCCACAGCCTGTAAGCCACTCTTGTAAGTACTCTTTTAATATGTACATCCATTCTATCAGTTCTGTTCCTCTAGAGAACCCTGAAAAATACACCACTCTGGCAGAAGACTTGAATTTGGTTCTTGGCACCTGTGTTGGATACCAGTTCCAGGGAATCTGACTCTGTCTTCTGTCCTCTGTGGGCACGCACACTCATGTGCACACACACCCACATACAGGCACACAATTAAAAATAAAAATAAGGTATACAAATAAGAATTTCTAAGAGCTGGAGAGTCCTTAAAAGTGCTCATTGCTTTTGCAGAAGCCCTCAGCTCCCACATCAGGCAGCTCACAGCCACCTGAAACTTCTGTTCCAGGGTATGATACCTTTTTCTGGATTCTTCTTTACCTGCACTTAGCTGTGCACACACATAATTTTAAAAAGAGGAATTGGAAGAAATTCTAGCAAGGGGATGATAAGAGAGAGGAAAAAAAGGTTCCCACTGTTGAACAAATGTCACGAGCAGACATATAGAGTACAATATGATGGCATAAACTTGTAGATTAATCATAATAGGGGAGCCTCAGAAGTGGAGGAATTCTGCAATGTGGTTGTGTCCTTAACAAAAATTATAAGGATCCTCTCTGGGGGCCCTGTCCCGCCCCCGCTCCCCAGGCAGAGGTAATGGAAAGAGATGATCTGGACGCTAGTAGCAGTCCAGTGAGCTCCAATCAACCTCTAGATGAGGACGTGTTCGAGAAGTCAAGTTGCTGTGAGGAGAGTAATAAGAAGTACAAGTGCAGATGCCGTGCTTGCTCAAACACAGTGGGCAATGAGAGCGGACCTGAGCATTGGTTGGGATGTTTTGATCAAAGACGCCAGCCGGGAGATTAGTGGTTGTATTTGTGTTTTGAAAAATGGTCTTGACTGACTCTGTAGAAGATGGCTGCATACGTGTGAGAGGAGTACAGAGTGAACAGTGGGAGGCTCTGGTGAGGTTGCCACGGGAAGTCATGATTCTGCGGGGGGGGGGGGGGGGTTGTGGAGGTAGGAACTGTTGCATGTATCAGAGAAGGTTGGATGCATCTGAGTTTTTAGTAACTGGACCAGGATCAAGTGAAGGGAAAGGACTGCATACTGGTGGCACTCACAGACTCATCAAGAGTGAGATGACCATTGCACTGACATTTTCCTTCCACCATTAGTTGTCTACGCTAAACCTTTGGCTTGTTAGGAGGTCAAAACATAAACTAATCTCTCTCTCTCTCTCTCTCTCTCTCTCTCTCTCTCTCTCTCTCTCTGTGTATGTGTATGTGTGTGTGCACGTGTGTATGTGTGTTCACAGTGCCTTTATGCCCATGTGGAGGCTAGAGGACATTGGGTTTATCACTTTTTACTTACTCCTTTAAGTTAGGATCTTACTGAACCTGAAGCCCAAGCAACTCTCATCTCCCCACAGTGCTGGGTCCTCCTCTCATCTCCCCACAGTGCTGGGTCCTCCTCTCATCTCCCCACAGTGCTGGGTCCTCCTCTCCTCCCCCCACAGAGCTGGGTTACAAGTGTGCTTGTGGTCATGCTAGTGCTTTATCTGTATTCTAGGGAGTGAATCTTATGCTTTTGCAGCAAGTACTTTTATTGAGAATCTTCCTAGCCCTTCATTTTTTGTCGTTGTTTTATTTGTTTTAAATTGGAAGTATGTTAGTATGCCAAGGACGGGGAGGAAGATATTCAGCCCACCCCACCCACCATTCCCTAAGTAATCAGACTGAGTAACAGGCAAACATGGCTACTGCGTGTGCCAAGAAAGTGCAGCTGATCATGCTTGCTGCTCTCTACCATGCTGTCGCTGAGGAAGAAAGAGTAGAGTTGACTGGAGGGACAGAGGCCTTAGAAAATCCTGCTACTTATGGCATCCTTGCCCAGTCTTCAGGTCACACTGAAGTCCTTGAGATCTCTTCTTTCCTACCTAAGCTGAAAGCTAAAATTCAGGATTTCCAAGAGACAGAATATGACTAGAGACAACAACGTGGTATAGGCAGCTGAGTCCGTCTCAAGTCTCTACTGCTTAGAAATCGTTTGCTGTTCTTCGAAGTCAGGCTATTGTACCAGGACCTGGATTGGTGGGGGAAGTCAAGTCAAACATAAGAAGGTGCTCACCAAGGAGTCCTCCAGGGTGATTTTTTAACAATGAGTTTATATGTGTGGGTGCTTGGCTTGCATTCACATTTGTTTACTACCTTTGTAGCTGGTTCCCCAGAGGCCTGGAGAGAGAAAGCCGCTGAAACTGGAGTTATACAAGACCGTGAGCAGCCCTGTGGGTGCTGGGAACTGAACCCTGGTTCTCGGCAAGAGCAACACAGAGGCTTCTCTCCTGTCTTTGCAGGGTGCTTTTTGTTGTTGTTTAAAAATATGTATAGGTGATTGGGTCTCGTAGCATATGCCTGTAATACCAGTATTTGGATGGCTAAGTCGGAAAAATCATGAGTTTGAGGACAGCCTGGTCTACGTAGTGAGATGCTATTTCAAACATAGAGAATATTGCCTGTAAGTCCTAGAAAATCACTTATGTAGGAAGCCTTCAATTAGCCAGCCCCTGTTAATATTAGCACCCTTGTGAGAGTGAAGTCCAGACTGTGATTCCACCCTGGGGCAGGACTGCTTGTGAGGCCCAGTGCCTGTGCAGTCCCTTCCTACACTTCAGGTGCTTTAAAAGCTTGGCACTCTTGGTCAGGGAAGGGAGGTGGGGGCGCTACTGAAGGTCTGTACCTGTTGTTTCCGAACAGGGCTTGGTAACTAACCCCATTTGTGCCCCACATCTCTCTAACTTGGATCCCCACCCTGAAACTGCCACAGTGAGGAGACAGGGTGCCTTGGCAAACCTGGCTGATAGGAAAGGGGTGTAGAGAGGAAACCAACACCGCCTTAGGCCTCTTTGCTTTAATTAACCGGTAGGTCAAGAGACAGGCTGCAGCAGCGTTCAGGGAGCAGCGGTGGTGGCCAGCGGGGTAGTTGCTGCCCCAGGCGTCGCGGCTGCATCGCCTGCCGCCCCCGCCTCCGCCCCGACCCCGTTTCCGCCCCCGCCCCGCCCCCGCCCCCGCTCCGCTCCGCCCCCGCCCCCGCTCCCGCTCCCGCTCCCGCTCCCGCATTGCTTCCTCCTGAAGCACCTGCACCCCCACAAATTTTGAAGCTCAGAATACAGCAGTGTTTTCCTTTGGGGCACAGCCCGGTAGCAGGCTCCGTCTGCAGCTCTCCGTTTCTGCACGTCTTTCTGCAGTTGCCCAGTTTGTTCGCACACTTTCTCACATACCAGCTACCTGCAGAGAGGAGAGCAAAGCCATCATGCCTGGGTACTGAACAGGCATAGATAAAACCATGCCTGGACAGGGCTCGGTGCCCAGCAACTTTAAACCCAATACTCAGAGGCAAAGGCAAAGATAGGCGGATCTCAGAGTTACAGGCTAGCCTGGACTATGTGAGTGAGTGCCAGGAGAGAGTGGGCTATTTAGAGAGACCCTGTCTCAAAAAAACACACCAACAGCGTCCACCTTCTAAGCACTGTTTTCCGCAGGCTCTATTTTTCTTTTCTTTTCTTTTTTTTTTGAGACAAGGTTTCTCTGTGGCTTTGGAGGCTGTCCTGGAACTAGTTCTTGTAGACCAGGCTGGTCTCGAACTCACAGAGATCCGCCTGCCTCTGCCTCCCGAGTGCTGGGATTAAAGGCGTGCGCCACCACCGCCCGGCCTCTATTTTTCTTAATCATATACACTTTCCCTATAGAGTAAATTAGATTTTATGTGCATACATACGGAAAAGACCTGTCATTTCTGAAAGCAGAATTCTGCACTCACTCACAGTGCCCATTTTTCAGCATTTTAAATGGGAAAAAATATAAAATGTTTTCATTAAAAAAATCAGTTTCCTGAAATGTAACAGGAACATAAATAAGCACCCAAATAGAAGCAACAGCACATTTAAAAACGGGACTACTCAAATCATTGTGGGTTTTTCCTCTCACCATTGCCAAAATACACATCCAGGGCTTTTGTTGATGATTGGTGAGATTTCCAAATTGTCTCCATATTTCTGAGGTCCTACAAATGATAGAATGGGACTCTAGACTTGTTTTACATATTGCCCTGTTAAAAGTGGATACTTAAGGGGGCTGGAGAGGTGGCTCAGTGCTGCTCTTGCAGAGAAACTGGGTTCAGTTCCCAGAACCCACATGGCAGCTGACAACTGTCTGTAACTCCAGGTCCAGGGGATCTGACACCCTGTCCTGTGGGTATTACACTCTGGTGGTCCATTCACCCACAAGCAAACAAACACTCATATACACAAAATAAGAATAAGTCTTTAAAATGTAAATAGCTTTGGAAAGATAGGTATAACATTTTCTTACATATTTAGATACCAAACTCTATACATATCTCTTTCTGGATATGCCTCTATGGTATTATAAGTACATTCTATAATTTTGTTATTGTTGTTTTGAGACATTTCACTATGTAGCTCAGGCTAGCCTGGAATTTTTGCCTCAGCCCCCCCTAGTGTTGAGATGCATGGTGGTGAATTCCTCACCACCTCAGGGTACCTGTGTATGTGTCCACATTATATATAACTGTGACTTACCTCACCATGTGTTGTAATGCAAATGGATTCCTGCCTCAATTTTTGTGGCTTAACTCATTCCTCTGGTCAATATCAAGAACTTGGCAAGATTTTGGAATAAGATGAAGAGCAAGAAGGCAAGGTTTAAGAACTTGATGATAGAGAGTGGGAGACAGCAAAGCCATAAGAAAGTGAGGAAGAAAATAAGCCACAGATTGAGACTAGAGTGACAGACAGAAGGTGTGGTGTGGTGGACAGTCACGGACGAGCACAGTCTTTGTTACAGTACACCACTGCTAATATCTCTTATCAGCTCTTCAGCCTCCTCTGAGGACTAGAGGAGAATCTTGTAAAAGAAAATTTTGTCCCTTAATAAAAGTCTATGGGGAAATGAACATATTGTAAGATATTTAAATAATATAAATAGGAAATATGTTTTATAATACTCATAAGAAATCTAAAGTAAGAAACACAAATCCAAATAATAGTAATTAGCAGTAAATATGCCAGGTGAGGTAAGAGAAATGACACCTTGGATGGGTTGATAGGACTTCTACTGTTTGCCTACAGGATCAGAGAGGTTCCTGGTGATACTTAGGTAAGAGTGAGTGGTGTCATTTGCAATGATTGCACATAAATGTGTACAATTGTATGTCAATTACCAGTAAAACAGGGCTGTGGATCTAACCCGATGCCAGAAACCTATCAAATACAAACCCCTGAGTGTGGTCCCCAGCTCCACAAAAATGAAATAAAATAAAATAAAATAAAAGCCACAGTGATGCCACATGCCTTAAATCCTAGTGTCCAGGAGGCAGAGGCAGGACAACTGTGAGCTTGAAGCTAGAGTGGGCCACATAGCAGGAGCCTGTCTCAAAACATGTTTATTAATTAATGAAACAAAACAAAGCTGACATAGTACGGTGGTGTGCTCCTGTAATCCCAGAATTTCAGAGGTTGAGACAAGAAAACCACAAGTTCAAGGCCTGCTGGTCTATAGTGCAGGGGCCTGACTCAAAACCAAACCAACCATCCAACCTAAAAAGAGGAGAAATTCCTATACAGACAGAACAGTCTGGTGCGGACTTCAACAGCTCCCCAGTACCCAAATGTAGTTAGTGCCATTCTCTCCTCATCTATAGTCCCGTCCCATAACCAGGAATCAGAACTACAACATCCATGAGGCACAGGGAAGTGATACTACAAAGGCATCTTCATGGCCAACAAAGAGAAGGGGACCCAAGCGAGAGGACAGGGGGCGTCGGGAACGCCAGCCAGCAGCACCTCTTCCTATGGAGAGGGTGGTCCGGATCTTCATTCCCTTCCCCCACTCTGAGATCCTTGAGGAACTTTGGGAAAAACCTCAGCTCCCTTCCAGTGATGATCCTGCTCCACAGCTCACGACAGCAGGGGTTCCTGTATAAGGTGCTGTTTCAGGCTGACAAGATTTTGCATTTACCTGTGACCAAATGGGTCAGGAGAATAATGACCACAAGAGTAGGTAACGGGGACTTCATGGCTCCTCTCAATGGGCAGTAGGTTCTATGGAGTGCAGAACTCTCAGGCAGTATGATTCTGTACACAGATCTTTATTGTCACCTTAGGATGAGGCTGGGCTCAGCCAGTAGAACAGGAGAATATAGGCGATTGTGTCAACCATGACTTCAGTCTATTGGCCAAGTGGCTCTGACTGAGAGAACACGACACAGAGCCCTGCACTAGGCATGCCTTCAGGGCAGAAGGGTGGCTTAGAGGTGTGAGCCCTGTTAAGTACAGGGCAATTTACAGACAGGGAAAAATTGCAGAAAGCGTTTATATGATTCCCTTGAGGCTGGAGACTCACATCTGTGCTTTTCCAAGCCACCTGTGCTAGGTGAGGGCCGACCTCTCTGCAGTGTTTGTGCTCTGCCTGCCTTCTTACCTGGCCGTCTGTTCTCCTGAAACACAGAGTCTGCTGGATGTTTACATGTGTTGTGCTTTTCTGCACATAAATTCTGTATCCATATGTGTCTATACACGTATGTGATTCTTTCTTTTACCTCATCTGGTTCAGAGAAGAATCTACGGTATTATTACTTGAACAAGTTACTACTTTGTTGATAATCTGGGAACTCAGAAAGCCTTCCAAAATTAAAGTTTATTTAAAAATATTTGTTTATTTAATATTTTTTTTTGTGTGTGTGTTGTGCACGTGTGCCTGAGTGTATGTAGGTGTTGCCACATGAGTGGAGCCTGCAGAAGTCAGGAGGGTGTCAAATGAGCCAACATGCATGGCTTCTGGGACCTGAACCCAGGTCTTCTGCAGTAGCAGCAAGCACTTTTAACTGTCGAATCATCTCTCCAACCCAATTGTTGTCATCATTATTGTGTGTATGTAATGTATGTGTGTATAATATGATAGAGTGCCACAGTCCACATGTGCTGGCCAGAGCACAAGTTTTGGGGGTTGGTTCTCTCCTTTGATCTTAGGACCTAGGGTTTGAATGCAGATCATCAGGCCTGTGGAGCAAGTGCTTTTACATGCTGGGCCATGTTTTTGCAGCCCCAGAAAATCTTTTTTTTTTTTTTTTTTTTTTTTTTTTTAGATGAGTGAAGCAGCAAGTAGCTATTGTTGTTTAAAGATGTCTTGAAATTTGCAACTGTGTCACTAGTCTACAGCTTCCCAAGATGAGGTGGGTCCCTGGCTCAGTTCCAGGCTTTTACTTAAAAAAAAAAATTGGGGCAGATTTCTGTCTTTGTAAACATGTTTCTGAGAGAAAAGGCAACGTTTTGAAAGAAGATGGATAATAATTTTAATTGGTGTGTGGAAGATGTAATGAGCGTGGATAAGAAAAAGAATTAACTCCATTGTCTAACTTTGACCACGCCCAGTCATGCCTAAGTGTTTTCTCTTTATGGGGGGAGCAGCCAAAGGGAATCTTATTTGTGTTGATAAAGAGGTTGAGTGGTGACCTGGATCGTGACTGGAATTGCTTAGGTCCTATAGAATGTGTTCTAAAGTTTCTTCATTTTTTTAAGCTTTTTTTTTTTATTGATTCTTTGGGAATTTCACATCATGCCCTCTAATCTCATCTACTTTCCATTCCCTCTGTATTCACCTTTCACCCTTGTATCGACCCCACAAGGAAAATTTAAAAAGAAGTAAAAATAAAAAATACAAAGAAAAAAATTTAAAACAAACAAAAAACCAAAACAGAACAAAAAAAGCAAACAAACTTCACCCCTCATCTTTCCTGCTTCTCCATCACCTCTTCATTTGTCTTAGTGGCATTGGGAGCCTCAGTGTGTCAGGCAACAGACCCTTTTGTCCAAACAGCTTTACTTGCAAACGTTCATTGTGTAGTGAGCTGTTGGTCAGGTTCAAGGCCTCTGACTTCTGTTACACCATCAATTCTGAACCCTCACCACATCTCTCCTGGAATAGCCTGCTGTTTGTTGCCCTGAGTCATGGAGACTATGGTTCCCTACCATTCCCTTCACTCCCTCCAGCAGGTCATAGGTGGGGGAGATGCCAGGGCCAACTCAAAACCCTGGATAAATGCCTGGGTGGTAGCTGAGTTGGTCAGTCAGGGCCCCTGGGGTCACCTTCCTAGGGTGAGGGATGTAGCCAGCTCTCTGGTGAGAGGTGGAGCCAGCTCCCCCAAGGCCAGTGAAGAGCCCATCCGGTCACCAACATGGCCCCAGGTGATGGTCCAGACCCTGGGGCATCTGTATGACCCCCCCCCCCAGGCAACAGATCAGCACGGGCCCCTGTGGTGTGATTTTTTTTTTTTTTTGTAATTTGTGCTTTATTGATTGATGAGAGTTGGGTGTTAAAGTCCCCCACAATTTCTGAAGCCCGTCTCCACCTTTAGGTCTGGTAACAGATTTGCTTGGTAAAATGGGGTGCATGTAGACTTAGAACCATCCTCTCTATCTTTTGTTGACTTGGTGCTGTGATCATTAGTGATTTTTGTCTCTGTGTGGTTTTTGTTTTAAAGTCTATTTTGTCAGATATAAATAAGCTTTGCTTTTTTCTTTGGGTTTTCCAATTGCTTAGAATATCATTTTCCATCCTTTCAATTATGTGTGTGTCCACTGGGCGGGTGAGTTTCTTATAGGCTGCACAGCTTAGTTAGTTAGTTAGTTGGTCGGTCGGTCGGTCAATCGGTCTGTCTGTCTATCTTCCCAGTCTTTTTCTTTTTGGCTGGATAATTTAGCTTGCTTACATCTGAGGAAAGGATAATGTTGACAGGTAAGGACTTATTCTTGTCATTTTGTTGATTTTCTTCTAGTTGTTTTCATATCCTTTTCTCTCTTGTTCAACTTTGTGATTTGATGTTTGATTCATCTTTGATTCTTCTGTTTCTATTTTTATTTCTAGGCTTCAGATAGGGTTTACACTTCCACACGCTCACACAATGGCAGTCACCATCACTTCCACACGCTCACACAATGGCAGTTACCATCACTTCCACACGCTCACACAATGGCAGTTATCTTCCTTTCACTGTCGTCATATGTTAGAGTCCTTTAAGCTTTGTCTGTAAGTCTTGTCTGGTTGTCATGAATCTCCAAATTTTGCTTGTTTTGGAAGTTTCTTTTAAACATCTTCATTTCTGAGGGAATAGCCTTACTGTCACATTCTTTGTTGGCACTTACTTTCTTTCAGGAATTAGAATATATCATTCCATTCTCTCCTAGCCTATATTGTTTTCTCCTCTGATAAAATCTATTGTTTCTCTAATGGAGATATCCTTAACTACGACTTGGTGCTTTTGATTTTATAAATTTAAAATGCTTTTCTGTGTAATGTACTTTTGGCAGTTTGGCTATAATAATAAACTGTGGTGAAAATCTTTTGTGCTCTTGGCTATTTGGTGTTTTGTAAACCTCTTGCCCAGGTGTAATGATTAGTTTTAGTTGTCAGTTTGACATAATCTAGAATCACTTGGGAAGAGAGTTATGTCCACTTGATTAGCCTGTGGACATGTCTGTTGGGAATTGTATCAACAAAGTTAGTTGATGTGGGAAGACTCGGCCCACTGTGGGCAGCACCATTCCCTAGGCAAGATACCCAGAACTGTATGAATGGAGAAATTGATCTGACCACTAGTAAGCAAGTGATTGTGTATGAATTAATTTCTCTGAGCTCTTGACTGTGGGTATGGTGTGATTAGTTGTTTGAAGTTTTTGCCTTGACTTTCTCACAAAGATTGAATGTAACCCGGAATTGTAAGCCGAAATAAGTCCCCTTCTCTCCTTGCTTGCTGTTTTCCAGGGTATTTTATCGCAGCAACAGAAATGGAACTAGGGCATTCTGATGGCTAATCTTAGATGTCAACCTGACACACCCAGGGAAGAAGGAATCTCAGTTGAGGAACTGCTTCTTGTAGGTATGGCTGTGGGGCATTTTCTTTATTGATATTGCTGTAGCTGGCCCAGCACACTCTGGACAATGCCATCCATAGGCCAGTGGGCATGGGCTATGTAAGAAAGGGAGCTAGCTGACTGTGAGCCTGGGAGCAAGCCAATAAGTAGCATTCCTCAGTGGTTTCTACTTCAAGCTTCGGCCTTGAGTTCTTGTCCTGGCTTCCTTTGATAAAGAACTATAATCAGTAAGGTAAAATAACCCCTTTTTTCTCCAAGTTGCTTTTGGTCGCTGTGTCATAACAACCGAAAGCAAACTAGAACTGATATCATAGATATCCATATTTTTACCAGGATCAGTGAAGTTTTCTGATATTATTTTATTGATTAGGTTTTCTACACCCTTAAGTTTTTTTCCTTTTGGTCTTCAGATATTGTCTTTTCTTCCTTTTATCTTCAGGTATTCTAACTATTTACATGTTTACATAAGGACATCTGCATATTTGTATTTCAAAACAGCCATGTAGCATGACTCCTGACAGCCACTTCAGTTAGACCAAATGGTCATTACGGGTAGCATCCTAAAACAACAGCTTTGTTTTGGGTGGGTGAACTAATTTCCTTCCTTGATCCCAGAGTTTCTTTTGAGAAAACAGCCAGTTGCTGTTCCCCAGCAAACCCATTCTGCTGGAGTCATTTCACGCTGCGGCTCAGTAAAAGCTTTCTTCCCACAAGGTCTGGTGAAAGCAGTTTGACACCTGCTTCTGTAGCAACTGAAGATTACAACTAGTGATTTAATTGGAGAACATGGCTTGGCCTTCCCGTAAGTCCTTTCTGCTATACTTAATCCTGTCACTGGACTGCAGCAGATCTCTTCCTGGTTTATCTGACGACTCACAGGTGTCTTCTAGACTTTTGTTTTACCCTCGCAGAGGCACTTATTTTTCATAAATGTTTAGTTCCTTGGTTTGTTACTGTTGTTTTGAGAGGTGGGGGGGGGGGTAGTTACTACACCAGAAAGACACACTGGAATTTGCTGGGATTCTCTTTAACTTCTTCAGTGTTCCTAACCTCTGTGGCCTATGGTGACAGTGACTCTGACCCTACTGTTACACTCTACCTCTGCTGAATTTTTCATTCATAACCTGTATTATCTTCCCAATTTTCTGAAATTTTCTGAAACGGTTTTTACTACAATGCATTAGGTCTCACTGAGCCTTTGAAAAACACCCATATTTTAAATTTCTTTTTCAGTTACTTTATATATATCTGTTGCTTTTAGGAATTGTTATGTTTTTTGAAAGTATCCTGTTTCACTGAGCTGAACTCCTGGAATCCAGTTGCTGAGAGGGAGGAGTGATGAGCAAAGGGGTCAAGACCATGCTGGGGAAACCCACAGAATCAGCTGACCTGAGCAAGTGGGAGCTCAAGGACCCCAGTCTGATAGCTGAGGAACCAGCAGGACCGAAGCCCCTGAATATAGGTGTCAGTTAGGAGGCCAGGGAAGTCTATAGGGCCTCTGGCAGAGGAACTAGTATTTATCCCCAGTGCATGGACTTTGGGAGCCCATTCCCTTTGGAGGAATACTCTCTCAGCCTAGATACATGGGGAGGGCCTAGGCCCTGCCCCAAATGATGTGACAGACTTTGACAATCCCCCATGGGAGGCCTCACCCTCCCCGAGGAGTGAATGGGGTGGGCTAGGGTCTTGGCAGGGTGGAGCATGGGAGGGTGGAGGGAGAGGAAACTGGGATTGGTATGTAAAATAAGATTGTTTTTAATTTAAACAAAAAAGTTAAAAAAAGAATTCTAAACTATTCACCAAACATTGTAACCATAGTATATGATGATATCTCTTGAAACACAAGAAACATATAAGACAAATAGAATATTCTAATCAATTTAAAAAAGAAAGTATCCTGTTTCATTCCCACCTCCTATATTTACCATGATTTTTCCTAGAGCTCTTGAGCTATTTTCCTCTCATGAAATAGTGTAAGGTGCCAGTTAAGGTCTTGTTGTAGCCAGGTACACACCTGTGATCCTGTCGTTTGAGAGGCTGAGGCAGGAGGATTGTGAGTTCAAACCTTGGTTAATCAATGAGTTCCAAGACTATCTGGGCACACTAAGAACCTACCTCAAAACAACACCCCCAACCCCTTTTCTCCTCACATTGTTTGAAACAGGCGGATGCAGTAAGAGAATAAAAGCGTGAGAAGAGAACTTCCTTTGAACTTAAGCAAGGATGCAATCCTACATCACATATGGACTTCTTGGCTTAGCAGCTGGAAAGTACTGCTGTATGTGCCATGAAGCACAAAAACAAAAGGCGCTGTCCTCTACAAACTTGGGTTTTATTCTTCTCATTAAGGCACAGGTGCAGAGATGTTAAAACATCTTCATCATGCTAGATACCTTCCCTTCTTCTGTCCACATATCCTTAGGCATCCTCAGCCACCAGTGTAGACAGCAGCTTTGCCTCCATTACCGTTCCATGCTGAAACAAAAAGAGGGCAAGGCAGACAAGAGAGGATTGCCACTTGAATCTGCATCTTTCTGGTCTCCCTCTTTGTAGCCAGCTTGCCACCCTCTATCCTCAGCCTGAGTGCTGGGATTACAGGCAATCGTCACCATGCCTAGCTCCCTACCCTTCCTTTAAGGAGTCTTCCAGAGACACCACTAGGACTACACTGCCTTCATAGAACTGCTAATAATTGCACCACATTCTACAACTGTGTGCTTAGAAGTCTGGAGAAGTACATTATATTTTCAGGTTGCTGCTCCCAAGCTGTCATTCCCACAGCATAACACAAGACAATAAGGTACAAATAAACAGAGATCCCAAGAGTACATTTACACATCAGGATATTGAGTTCTCCAACGAATCCAGCATCTTTTGTAGAGCCAACCAACCGTCCCTTTCTTAGAACACCGGAATCTCATTGCACTGACAGCCTTCGGGCACATCTCAGGGTTTGAGTAACATCACAGAGGTTCAAGAGCGGAACTGCACTTTTGTGTTCTCAGCCATGAAAAGATTCCGGAGATAGAAGAGCTTTGATGACAGGTGGCAGGTGTGTTACTGTCAGCACGGCTGTTGCCCAGGATCCTCCTAGAGTGGCCCATCAAGTTCTGCTTACAGCACCCAACTGCTTTTTTAGTCTAAAGCCCTGAAGTCTTACACATTCCTCCAAAAACCAACAGCCCATTCTCTCTGGTACCAGTTTCTGCATTAGTTACTTAAATAAATAAATAAATAACACACATGATCAAAAGCAACTTATGGAAGAAAGTTTATTTGGCTACAGTAATGGTGAGGAAGGCACAGCGGCAGGCTGCCAGAGCAGGAAGCTGGCTGTTCACAGTTTGTTAGCACACCAGAAAACGAGCTACCTACCTGGAAGTAGAGCAAGGCTACAGAGGCTCACAGCCCAAGGCTCTGCCTCCTAAAGGTTCCAGAATCTCCCCAAACAGGACCACCAACAGGGAACCAAATGTTAAATAAAACACTTGAGCATACGGGGAGAATTCTCATTCAGATCACACAGCTGAGGACTGTCAGTCACACGTCCTGTGTGTGTTAGTGAGATATGCGAGAGACAGAGATGGAGATGTAAAGACAGAAATGCAAGGCAGAGAAGCGAGCCCTGGAGCCAAGGCATGCCGGCAGCTGTCAAAGCAGGAAGGTGAAGGTGCTTCTCTAGTAGCAACTGACTCAGAGGTCCAGCTAGCAATTGTGACTCCCAGATCATACATTACAAATTGTACATGAGGCTAGAGAGATGGCTCAGTGGTTAAGAACAATGGCTGCTCTTCTAGGGGATCTGGGTCCCAGCACCACATAGCCCGCTCTTAACTCTAGTTCAAGGGGATCTGATGCCCTCTTATGGTCTCCACGGGTACTGCGTGCATGTGATGAATAGATGTCCATTCAGGCAAAAACACCCATATGCATAAAATGAAATATCTTTCAAAAGTGTACATGGTTAACTTGTGGGGTTCTGCTTGTTTGTTTTTGAGACATAGTGTCATGTATTCCAGGATGGCATCAAACTCACTCTGTAGCTGAAGCTGAGGATGACTCTGAGCTTCTGGTCTCCACTTCCACAGTTGGGGGTTATAGGCTTGAGCCCGCACACCAGGTTTAAGCAGAGCTGGGGGTGGGGTGTCACACTCTTGTTCCCCTACAGGCCACCAGACAATGTGTCAACTGAGCAACAGCCTCATCCCAAATTATTGTTTTAATTGAACAAAATTTGTAGAAAAACAGTAGGAAATAAATTCCAGTTCTGGTACCTAAAAGTGCTACTGTAACAAACACCCATAAGAGCCAAGGGAGTTCACACCGGGTTAGGCAGCCGTGGGAAGCATTTTGAGGCAAACGATACAACAAGTCAGGTTGCCTTGAACATATTCTGGAGGAATCTGGATGTGAACAGATTTGCAGAAGGAACTGATGTCACAGAGGCATTCATTGGCACAAACAGCCTGGATCAAAATGGAGTCAGTGGGCATTAAAAACTGTCAATGGGAGCAGGAGGGAGCAGGGGTGAATATGACCAAACTACATTTTATAAAACTCTCAAAATAGCCGGGCGCTGGTGGCACACGCCTTTAATCCCAGCACTAGGGAGGCAGAGGCAGGTGGATCTCTGTGAGTTCGAGGCCAGCCTGGTCTCCAGAGTGAGTGCCAGGATAGGCTCCAAAAGCTACACAGAGAAACCCTGTCTCGAAAAACCAAAACCAACCAAACAAACAAAAAAACACACAAAAAACAACACCCCAAAAAAACCTCTCAAAATCAGCTAAAATACTTAAAAACAACATTAAACAAAAACAAGAAAGAAAAAAGCAAAGTCCAAACAACACCTGCTCCATCTCTCCTGCTCTAGCATCTAGCCCAGGCCTGGGTCTGACTGGTTCCTGATTGGCTGACCCTGCGGCTGCTGCTGCCTTCCAAAGGGAGGTTTAGCCAAGCCCAAAATACAAGTGACCCCTGCCCCCTGCTGCAGCAGGGTGGGCACCTGAGCCGGGAAATCTCAGCTCATGACTCAGATAGAAAAGAGTCACAACAGTGTGCCCACCTACTAAACGGGGACAATGAAAAATATGGCAAAGCCTTCCTTAGTTAGACAAGAAATAAATTAGATATAAAACTTTAAGTCCACAAAGATAAGATAGGTAACAGAGTATTTCCCCTAAATTTGCCAAATACAAATAGGCTCACATATTGTAACTGTAAATCTTACCTGATAACTGTTTTTATTGTATATAATTTTACTATGTTAAAGTTACAAACTTCCTTTTTAATTAGAGGAAAAGGGGGGGGATGCTGTGGAATAATCCTTTTGTACACTGTGAAGATGTGTTGCTTTTATTGGCTTAACAAAGATCCAACTGGCCAATAGCTAGGCAGGAAGAATTTGAGGAGTATTGAAGTTCTGGTAGAATTCTGTGCTAAAACCATCTGGCCCTGGGCTCTTTTTGGTTGGGAAACTTTTGATGACTGTTTCTATTTCCATAGGGGTTATAGGTCTATTTAATTTGTTTATCTGGTCTTGATTTAATTTTGCTATGTGGTACTTATCCAGAAAATTGTTCATTTCCTTTAGATTTTCCAATTTTGTGGAGTACAGGTTTTTAAAGTACAACCTGATGATTTTCTGGATTTCCTCGGTGTCTGTTGTTATGTCCCTCCTTTTTTAAAGTTTTACATATCAATCTTCCCATTCCCTCACCCTCCCATCCTCCCATGTCCCCCACTGAGCCCCCCAACTCACCCTACCCCCAAAGGATAGCGAGGCCTTCCATGGGGAATCATCAAAGTTCATCATATCATTTAGGGGAGAACCTAGGCCCTCTTTTGTGATCTGGGACGCAACAGCATCCCTCCATACAGAATGGGTTCCCAATGTCCATTTGTGCACTAGGGATAAACACTGGCTCCACTGTTAGAGGTCCCATAAACTGCCCAGGCCTCCTAGCTGGCACTCACATTTACAGGGCTTGGTTCGGTCCAATGCTGGTTCCCTAGCTTTATGACTAGGGTCTCTGTGCCCTGACTAGGTCACATCAACTGTTTCTGTGGGTTTCTCCAGCGCAGTCTTGTCTCCTTTGCTAATCCCTCCTCCTTCTCCGAAACTGGATTCCAGGAGTATGGCTCAGTGTTTAGCTGTGGGCGCCTGCTTCTGCTTCAATCAGCTACTGGATGAAGGCTCTAGGAATGGCAACCAAGGTAGTCATCAATCTCATTATAGGGGAAGGGCATCAAAGGCAGCCTCTCCACCACTGCCTAGATTCTTAATTGAGTTCATCTCTGTGGATCCCGGAAAATTTCCCCAGCGCCAGACCTGTCTCCAAACCTATACTGTCTCCCTCTATCAAGGCATCTCCTTTCTTGCTCTCCTCTATTCCTCCCCTGTCTCATCCTCCTGATCTCCCCTGTTCTCCTCCCCCTCCTTCTCACCCTCTCTCCTTCCCTCCTCCCTCCTCCCATGCTCCCAATTTGCTCAGGGGTTCTTGTTCCCCTCCCCTTCTTCGGGGGACCATGCATTCTTCTCTTGGGGTCCTCCTTGTTTCCTAGTTTCTCTGGTGGTGTGGATTGTGGGCTGGTAGCCCTTTGCTCAATGTATAAAATCCATATATGAGTGAGTACATACCCTGTTTGCCTTTCTATGATTGAGTTACCTCACTCAGGATGTTTTCTTCCAGTTCCATCCTTTGCCTGCGAATTTCAAGATTTCATTTTTTTTTCTTTTTTTCCCGATGAGTAATACTCCATTGTGTAAATGTACCACATTTTGTCCATCCATTCTTCAGTTGAGGGGCATCTAGGTTGCTTCCAGGTTCAGCAATGAACATAGTTGAACATATGTCCTTGTTGTATGAATGTGCATCTTTGGGTATATGCCCAAAAGAGGAATTGCTGGATCTTGAGGTAGACTGATTCCCATTTTCCTGAAGGACCACCATACTGATTTCCAAAGTGATTGTACAAGTTGGCACTTCCACCAGCAGTGGAGGAGTGGTCCCCATTTTCCACATCCTCTCCAGCATAGACTGTCATTGGTGTTTTTGATTTTAGCCATTCTGGCCAGTGTAAGCTATTATCTCAGAGCTGTTTTGAGTTGCATTTCCCTGATGGCTAAGGATGTTGAACACTTTCTTAAGGGTCATTCAGCCATTTTAGATTCCTCTATTGAGAATTCTCTATTTAGTTCTACACCCCACTTTTGAATTGGATTGTTTGGTGTTTTGGTGGCTAGCTTCTTGAGTTCATTGTATATTTTGGAGATCAGCCCTCTGTCAGATGTGGGGTTGATGAAGATCTTTTCCCATTCTGTGGGCTGCTGTTTTGTCTTGTTGACTGTGTCCTTTGCCTTACAAAAGCTTCTCCGTTTTAGGAGGTCCCATTTATTTATTGTCAATCTCAGTGTCTGTGCTAGTAGTGTTTTGTTCAGGAATTGGTCTCCTGTACTAATTCGTTCAAAGGTACCTCACACTTTCTCTTCTAAGAGGTTCAGTGTGAGTGGATTTATGTTGAGGTCTTTGATCCATTTAGACTTAGGCGATTTTGTGCATGGCGATAGATACGTGTCTTTCTGCAGTCTTCTGCATGCCAGCATCCATTATGCCAGCACCATTTGTTGAAGATGCTTTCTTTTTTTTCTTTTTCCATTTTTTTTAAAATTAGAAACAAGCTTCATTTACATGTCAATCCCAGTTCCCTCACTCTCCCCTCTTCCCCTACCCCTCACCAACCCCCATCCCATCCCCTTTCTGCAACCCAGGGAGGGTGAGGCCTTCCATAGGGGATCTCCAAAGTCTGTCCTATCATTTGGAGCAGGACCTAGACCCTTCCCCTGTGTCTAGGCTGAGAGAGTATCCCTCTATGTGGAATGGGTTCCCAAAGTCCATTCATGTACTAGGGATAAATACTGATACACTATCAGAGGCCCCATAGATTAACCAGACCTCCAAACTGACATCCTCATTTAGGGGGTCTGGAATAGTCCTATTCAGGTCTCCCAGCTATCAGTCTGGGGTCCAAGAGCAGCCCCTTGTTCAGGTTAGCTGTTTCTGTGGGTTTCTCCAGCCAGGTATTGACCTCTTTGCTCATCATTCCTCCCTCTCTGCAACTGGGTTCTAGGGTTCAGCTCAGTGTTTAGCTGTGGGTGTCTGCTTCTGCTTCCATCAGCTACTGGATGAAGGCTCTAGGATGGCATATAAGGTAGATATCAATCCCATTATCAGAGAAGGGCTTTTAAGGTAGCCTCTTGACTATTGCTTAGATTGTTAGTTGGGGTCAACCATGTATATCTTTGGACATTTCCCTAATGCCAGATTTCTCTTTAAACCTATAATGGCTCCCTCTATTATGGTATCTCTTTCTTTGCTCTCCTCTATTCTTCCCGAGTTGATCTTCCAGCTTTCTCATGTCCTCCTCTCCCCCACTCTTCTCCCCTTCTCTTTCTTCTAACTCCCTCTCCCCTCTACCCATGCTCCCAATTACCTTAGGAGATCTTATCCCTTTCTCCTTCTCCAGGGGACCATGCATGTCTGTCTTAGGGTCCTCCTTGTTTCCTAGCTTCTCTGGCAGTGTGGATTGTAGGCTGGTAATCCTTTACTCTATATCTAAAATCCACATATGAGTGAGTACATACCACGTTTGTCTTTTTGTGATTGGGTTACCTTGCTCAGAATGGTTTCTTCTAGTTCCATCCATTTTCCTGCTAATTTCAAGATTCCATTGTTTTTTCTGCTGAGTAGTACTCCATTGTGTAAATGTACCACATTTTCTCTATCCATTCTTCAGTTGAAGGGCATCTAGGTTGCTTCCAGGTTCTGGCTATTACAAATAATGCTGCTATGAACATCGTTGAACAGATGTCCTTGTATGAATGTGCATCTTTTGGGTATATGCCTAAGAGTGGAATTACTGGATCTTGTGGTAGACTGATTCCCATTTTCCTGAGAAACTGCCATACTGATTTCCATAGTGGCTGTACAAGTTTGCATTCCCACCAGCAGTGGAGGAGTGGTCCCCATTTTCCACATCCTCTCCAGCATAAACTGTCGTCGGTGTTTTTGATTTTAGCCATTCTGGCCAGTGTAAGCTATTATCTCAGAGCTGTTTTGAGTTGCATTTCCCTGATGGCTAAGGATGTTGAACACTTTCTTAAGGGTCATTCAGCCATTTTAGATTCCTCTATTGAGAATTCTCTATTTAGTTCTACACCCCACTTTTGAATTGGATTAGTTGGTGTTTTGGTGACTAGACTTTTGAGTTCTTTGTATATTTTGGAGATTAGCCCTCTGTCAGATGTGGAGATGATGAAGATCTTTTCCCATTCTGTGGGCTGCCATTTTGTCTTGTTGACTGTGTCCTTTGCCTTACAAAAGCTTCTCCATTTCAGGAGGTCCTATTTATTTATTGTCGATCTCAGTGTCTGTGCTAGTTGTGTTATGTTCAGAAATCGGTCTCCTGTACCAGTTCACTCGAGGGTACCACCTACCTTCTTTTCTAAGAGTTCAGTGTGTGTGGATTTATGTTGAGGTCTTTGATCTATTTGGACTTAAGTTTTGTGCGTGGCAATAGATATGGATCTATCTGCAGTCTTCTACATGCCAGCATCCAGTGTGCCAGCACCATTTGGTGAAGATACTTTCTTTTTTCCATTGTATAATTTTAGCTTCTTTGTCAAAAATCAGGTGTTCGAAGGTGTGTGGGTTAATATCAGGGTTTTCAATTCTATTCCATTGGTCTACCTGTTTATTTTTGTGCCAATACCAAGCTCTATATAGCTCTGTAATAGAGCTTGAAGTCAGGGATGGTGATGCCTCTGGAGGTTCCTTTTTTGTGTAGGGTTGTTTTGGCTATCCTGGGTTTTTTGTTTTCCATATAAAGTTGAATATTTTTTCTTTCAAGGTCTGTGAAGAATTGTGTTGGGATTTTTGATGGGAATTACATTGAATCTGTAGATTGCTTTTGGCAAGGTTCCCATTTTACTATGTTGATCCTGCCTATCCAAGAGCATGGGAGATCTTTCCATTTTCTGGTATCTTCTTTAATTTCTTTCTTTAAAGACTTAAAGTTCCTGCTATACAGGTCTTTCACTTGTTTGGTTAGTGTTACCCCAATATATTTTATGTTGTTTGTGGCAATTGTAAAGGGTGATGTTTCTCTGATTTCTTTCTCAGCCCATTTATCATCTATATTTAGTAGGGCTACTGATTTTTTTTTGAGTTAATCTTATATCCTGCCACTTTGCTGAAGGTGTTTATCAGCTGTAGGAGTTCCCTGGTAGAGTTTTTTCGGATCACTTATGTAGACTATCATATCATCTGCAAATAGTGAAAGTTTGACTTCTTCCTTTCCTATTTGTATCTCCTTGATCTCCTTTTGTTGTCTTATTGCTCTAGCTAGAACTTCAAGGACAATATTGAAGAGGTATGGAGAGAGTGGACAGCCTTGTCTTGTTCCTGATTTTAGAGAAATTGTATTGAATTTCTCTCCATTTAATTGATGCTGGCTGTTGGTTTATTGTATATTGCTTTTATTATGTTGAGGTATGTTCCTGTTATCCCTGATTTCTCCAAGACCTTTATCATGACAGGATGTTGGATTTTGTCAAAGGCTTTTTCAGCATCTAATGAGATGATCATGTGGTTTTTCGTTTTCAGTTTGTTTATATGGTGGATTGCACTGATGGATTTTCATATGCTGAACCATTACTGTATCTCTGGGATGAAGCCTACTTGGTCATAGTTGATGGGTTCGATTTGCCAGTATTTTGTTGAATATTTTTGCATCAATGTTCATGAGTGATATTGGTCTGTAGTTCTCTTTCTTAGTTGTGTCCTTGTGTGGCTTAGGAACCAAGGTAATTGTAGCATTGTAAAAAGAGTTTGGCAATGTCTCTTCTGCTTCTATTGTGTGGAACAATTTGAGAGTATTGGTATTAGCTCTTCTTTTAATTTCTGGTAGAATTCTTCACTGAAAGCATCTGTCCCTAGGCTTTTTTTTTTTTTTTTTGGTTGGGAGACTTTTGATAACTGCTTCTATTTCATTAGGGGTTATGGGTCTATTTAAATTGCTTATCTGTTCTTGATTTAATTTTGGTAAGTGATATCTATCCAGAAAATTGTCCATTTCCTTTAGATTTTTGAATTTTGTGGAGTACAGGTTTTCAAAGTATGACCTGATGATTCTCTGGATTTCCTTAGTGTCTGTTGTTATGTCCCCCTTTTCACTTCTGATTTTGTTAATTTGGATATCCTCTCTGTCTTTTGGTTAGTGTGGATAAAGGTTTGTCTATCTTGTTGATTTTCTTGAATAACCAACTCTTTGTCCTATTGATTATTGGTATTTTTTCTTGGTTTCTATTTTATTGATTTCAACCCTCAACTTAATTATTTCCAGCCATCTACTCCTCCTGGGTGAGTTTGCTTCTTTGTTCTAGAGCTTTCAGTGTTGTTCTGTTAATTTGCTCTAGCTTCTTCATGTAGGCATTTAGTGGTATGAACTTTCCTCTTAGCACTGCTTTCATTGTGTCCTATAAATTTGGGTATGTTGTGCTGTCATTCTCATTGAATTTTAGGAAGTCTTTAATTTCTTTCTTTATTTCTTCCTTGATCCAATGGTGATTGAGCATTGTTGAGCATTGTTCAATTTCCATGAGTTTATGGGCTTTCTGCAATTAGTGTTGTTGTTGACTTGTAACTTTAGGTCATGGTGATCCAATAAGATACAGGGGGTTATTTCAATGTTTTTGTATCTGTTGAGGTTTGCTTTGTTACCAAGTATATGGCCAATTTTAGAGAAGTTTCCATGAGGTGCCAAGAAGAAGGTATATTCTTTTATGTTTGGGTGGAATGTTCTATAAATGTCTTTTAGGCCCATTTGAGTCATAACATCTGTAAGTTCCTTTATTTCTCTGTTAAGTTTCTGTCTGGCAGACCTGTCCAGTGGGGAGAGTGGGGTGTTGATGGATTTTTCCTGTGATGGATATGAAATGACCTTCTTCATTTCTTTTAACTAGCTTTAGTTCAAAGTCTATTTTGTTAGATAGTAGGATAGCTACACCAGCTTGTTTCTTAGGTCCATTTGATTGGAAAATCTTTTCCCAACCCTTTACTCTGAGGTAATTTCTGTCTTTGTGGTTGAGGTGTGTTTCTTGTGTGCACCAGAAGGATGGATTCTGTTTTCCTATTCAGTCTGTTAGCTTGTGTCTTTTTATAGGTGAATTTGATTCACTGATATTAATGAATTATAGGCGAATTCATTATTGATAATAATGACCAGCAATTGCTAGTTCTTGTTATTTTTGTTTCTGTTGGTGGTGGTATTGTGAGTGTGTGTTTCTTCTCTTATGTAGTATTACCTATTGCCAGTGTTTTTGTGGCTGTAGCTAACTTCCTTGAGTTGGACTTTTCCTTCTAATACTTTCTGTAGGGCTGGATTTGTGGATAGGTATTGTTTAAATTTGGTTTTGTCATGGAATATCTTGTTTTCCCTGTTTGTGGTGATTAAAAGCTTTTCTGGATATAGTAGTCTGTGTTGGCATCCATGGTCTCTTAGTGTCTGCATAATGCCTGACCAGGACCTTCTGGCTTTCATTGTTTCCATTGAGAAATCGGGTGTAATTCTGATAGGTCTGCCTTTATATGTTACTTGACCTTTTCTCTTTGCAGCTCTTAATATTCTTTCTTTATTCTGTATGTTTAATGTTTTGATTATTATGTGGTGAGGGAATTTCCTCCTCCTTCTCCTCTTCCTTCTCCTCCTCCTCTTCCTCCTCCTCCTCCTCCTCCTCCTCCTCCTCCTCCTCCTCCTCCTCCTCCTCCTCCTCCTCCTCCTCCTCCTCCTCCTCTTCTTCTTCTTCTTCTTCTTCTTCTTCTTCTTCTTCTTCTTCTTCTTCTTCTTCTTCTTCTTGGTCCACTCTATTTGGTGCTCTGTAAGAGTTTTATACTTCATAGGCATGTTTTTCTTTAAGATTGGGCTGTTTTCTTCTATGGTTTTGTTGAATATATTTTCTGGGCCTTTGAGCTGGACTTCTCCTTTTTCTATCCCTATTATTCTTAGGTTCAGTCTTTTCATGGTGTCCCAGATTTCCTGGATATTTTGTGTTGAGAATTTGTTGGATTTGACATTTTCTTTGACTGATGAATCTATTTCCTCTATTGTATCTTCAATGCCTGAGATTCTCGCTTCCATTTCTTGTATTCTGTTGTTTATGGTTATATCTGTGATTCCTGATCATTTACCCAACCATTTCTGGAGTTCCCTTAGTTTGTGTTTTCTTTATTGCCTCTATTTCAGTTTTCAAGTTTTAAGCTGTTTCCTTCACCTGTGTGATTGCTTTTTCTTTAAGGGATTTGTTGATCTTTTCCAATTTTTTGTTTGTCTTTTCCTCCATTTCTTTAAGGGAATTTTTCATTTCCTCTCTAAGGGCCTCAATCATCTTCATAGTGTTATTTTTAATGTTTTCTTCTGCTTCATCTGCATTGGGACGGTCAGGTCTTGCTGCTGTAGAACCATTAGTGTCTGTGGTGCTGTATTGCTCTGTATTGTTGAGTGTCTTCTTCCACTGTTGTCTATCCATGGAGTCCTCTGATGGGTACAGATGGATTCTGTGTTTCAGTGGGTGTCTCTTTCTCCAGTTGGTGCAGCTGGGAGTTGTGGCTCTGTTGATCAGGTGCAGGTGTAGGTGTAGGCAGGTCTGAGCCTCTGGTGACTGCTCCTCCAGGTGTAAGTGGGCCCAAGGCTCAGATGGTCTTCCCTCTTGGTATAGCTGGGCCATGAGTCCAGTGTTCACTCCTTCAGGTGCAGGTGATGCTTAGGCTCTTGTGATTGCTTCTCTAAGTGCAGGTGTATGTGAGGCTAAGGCTCTGGTGGTCGGATAGTTTCTGGAAGCTGCTGCTGTCGATACTTCCAGGCTACTGACACTCTTTCTCTTCCCCAGCTTCCCGGCCTCCTGCTCGGCCACTGATGTGTGCTTGCTCTCTCTCGCTCTTTCTCTCTCACTCTCTCTCCTGTCATTTTCATTTCATTTTGAAAAATGCTTTTGTCAGATATAAAATTCTTAGTTGATAGAATTTGCCTTTCAGCATGCGCGTGCACACACACACACACACACACACACACACACACACACACACACTGATATTGGGCTTCTGGTGGGAAATCAACTCTAATCCCAATCAACACAGACCAAGTGGTTTCTTTTGCTGCTGCAAGCATCTCAGTCTCCATCTTGATAATCTGACTCTAAAGGGACTTAGTGTGGCTCTTCTGACTTTACTGAATTTGTTTATTTTTACGAGGATGGGATGTGAATCCTCTGTTACCCCTCTAACTATTGGAGTTCATTTGACCCATTAAGTCAGGAGAATTTAGCAGGCCATCAAGATCACTGGTCTATTAATCAGCTTGATGTAATCACACATGGGAAGAGATTCAGAGTCCTGGAGCCTGGCTTTGCTGGGATGGGAACCCAGTCACTGTGCTTCCCAGGTTGCAGATCCATCAGGTTGAGTGCCCAGGTCTCTTCCACACTCCTGGCGCTGACAAGGCAGATGCTGCTGAGGGATGCAGCTTGGCCATCTCAGCTCAGGAGTATCTGCCCACAGTGGTCTCTTCACCACTGTTCAAATAAGCCTTTGCAGGTAGACAAATTAACATCTGAAGGACAACGGTATCGCCCTGGCCTTTCTCCTGCTTCCCTATGAAGATCCCTGTCTGAGTCAGTGATCTATTGCTGTGAAGACACCATGGCCAAGGAAACTCTTATAAAAGAAAGCATTTAATTGGAGACTTGGTTTCAGAGGCTTAGTCCATTGTCATCATGGTGAGGAGCATGGCACTGTAGCTGTAGCTGAGATCTGCTTCCTGGTCTGAAGGCAGAGAGAGATTCTGGGTGTGATGTGGGCTTTCGAAAACTCAAAGCCCCCCCCCCCCAGTGACGCATATCCTCCAACAAGGCCACATCTACTCCAACAGAGCCACACCTCCTAATCTTTCTCAAATAGTGCCACTCCCTGCTGACTAAGCCTTCAAAATATGAGCCTATGGGGGCCATTCTTTTTTTTTTTTTCTTTTGTTAGTTCTAGTTAGGGAACAAGCTTATTTCAAGTCCCTTCTCCCTCTCCTCCCCTCACTCCCAACCTTCCTCCCCCACCCCAGCCCCCCCCACCCCATCCACCCACCACTCATGGGGCCATTCTTATGCAACCCACCACCCCCCAACCTGGAAACTTTGCAGGCTGTGATGGATGGACTGGAGGTGTTGACTGCCCAAAAGGTTTGCCAAGGAGGTAGGAACTCCAAGTGCCCCATATGTGGGTATCTTACACCACAAACTTCTAGGATGTATGGACTAGCGCTGAAGATGGTGCTGCTCACCAGAGCTCATTTGTCAGAAGCAAACTGGGGAGGGCTATTCATTATCTGGGGTGAGGCAGTCCTTGAAAGTATTGGCTGATTTTGACCTAGTGAGGTAAAAATCTCAATGAATATATATTAAAAAAATACCTGTCGAAGTGGGCCAAGTAGAGAAAAAGATTCTGCACAGCTGTGCTGTGGGAGCTGCAGATGTGGGCACTGCAGTGTCTGTCTACACTGTTATGCGGATCAAGATTATATCCAGGAGTTGGAACTCGATGGTTGCACCTGGGAATTCTGGTTTGGTTTGCACCTTACCTGGGTGAGATGAGAAATCTTTCCAAACTCCCCTCTCAGTGCTGAAGATGCTCCTCCAGAGATACAGAAGTGTGTGACCAGGCTCATTTCCCAGTTCCCCGAACTCAGCTGCCTTCAGAGTCTCCACATGAATAGTCTATGCTTTCTCAAACATCACTTGAGAGCATTGCTCAGATGCCTGAAGACCCCCTCGGAGACCCTGCCCATCACTCGCTGCCAGCTTTTCCCATCAGACTCTTGGCAATCTTCCTCACTGCACCTGCTGCACTAACTCACACACCTGTGTGGCGCCTGTGCCACCAGCAAGTCTAACGTATTGGGCGAAAGCCTAGAGATTTAAATGAAAGACAGTTTGTGCTCAGAGAATGTGTGAGAATCTATCTCTTTATTGCAGTGAGGGAGCAGCCTTATATACAGATTTACAACACAGTGGAAAACCCCCAGGTGTAAAGCACATGTTTTCCCAGGTGTGGTTGATGCCAGTGGGGCAAGGCAAGGCTGTAAGCCAGGACTAGAAAACAGGATGCACCTGTGGTTATTGGCTGACAAGCAACTCACAGAGACCATGTGGGGCCTGGGGCCCAGCAACCTGAACCTGCTAATGTGGTAATGTTCAGTTTACTTGTACTTGGCTGTTCTGAGGTCCCTTAGAAAGACTGACAGGCACTTCAAAGACAGCTGAAGGATTAGAAGATGGGACTCCCAGCTCAGTGCCTTCCTGCCTGTCTTAAGCCAATGCACCCAGACACCAAGGTCAACTTCATTGACAGTGGCATCTCCACAGCTGTCCTGAAGGGCAGTCTCTATGACATGGTCAGTCTGAGAATAGAAGCTGTACCCTGTCACTCAGGAGCACTCTGACCCCATGGATTACCTCATGATCAATCTAACTAAAGTTATCTTGAGCTCCTGGATATACCCAGGGCCATAGGCAGGCTCGAATCAGTCAGTTTAGCTACCTGTATCTCCCTTGAAAGTTAGTAACCCTGTGCATATGACCAGGAGGAAACTTTGTCTCTGTTGGTAGTGATGGTGGAATGTTCCCCTGGACACTGAGAAACGAAAGGCAGATGCCATTAAGCGGGCACAGAGCATCTGACTGATCAGATATTTCTCGGTGTGTGTGTGTGTGTGTGTGTGTGTGTGTGTGTGTGTGAGAGAGAGAGAGAGAGAGAGAGAGAGAGAGAGAGAGAGAGAGAGAGAGAGAGAGGAGAGACTCTTCTTGAACTCCTGATCCTCCTGCATCTTCATCTTGAATGGTAGTGCTACTGACACGTGCCACCATGCTCATCTGGGAAGCCACATGTCTGTGGGCCATATTCCTTATCACTCCCAATCTGGGGATGGACCACTAGATAGATGGATGTCCCCCTCCTGGCTTCCAGGTCTGATTGCACCTAAGAATCTTAACTTTAACTGTCCATTTGTGACCTCTGTCTATCTTCTTAATGGAGTGCCTGAAGCTAGCCATTATATTCCCTTTTATCTTTATAATTTGGTGGCAATAAAGCAATTTTGAAAGGTAAAAAAAGTACCCCATAAATGCATACAATGGTATAATTTGTCAGTTAAAATACTGATAAATTATTATTATTTTTTTTTAAAAATCTGCTAGGGGCCAGTGTTTGTCCATATTGTACCTGGATCTCTCCTTTCAATTTTCTGATACGTATGCTCGCAATAGCCAATTGTTTTGGTTGGACATAATTTTCACCGTTCAGATAGTGTGAAATTTTTTGGATGTAAAAAAATCTCACATTCAAGGGAAAAAATGTCATGGAAGGAAGCTCTTCTTTTTGGGTGACTAAAGAAAACTTCAGGGTTGTTCTCAAAGAACTTACGCCTCACCTCTCCCTAACTTTGCTACCAGCCTCTGTATGATTTAAATCCTCATACAGAAATAAATTCTTACTTCCAGGTCAAGGGTTTCTCTATAGATAACTTGGTGAGGGGGCAAATAAGGCAGAGGAGCCCAGTGGTCAGGAGATGTTTCAAAGGGCTAACCTGTACTGACATTCCTAAGGGCTAACCTGTACTCACCTCTGTCTCATTTATGAAGCTGGATATGGTATATCACTCCCTCTATTAAATGTGAAGGAGAATAATGTTTGTAGGCATATAGAAATAACAAAATTTCAGGCATAAATTTTACCTGTAAGCACTGTTAGGATAAGTTTTCTGTCAAGAGAAGAAAATAATCAAATATAAAGACAGAGCGAGACACAACATTAGTGCAATTGTGAACAGTGACAGAAGAGAGATCAGATACCCTACAGTTGGGGGAGTGGAAGATAAGAGGGAGAAAGAACAACACTGCCATGAATCTAAGACAGAAAATAAGTGATTAATTGCTTTATTCATAAATTGAAAATAACTGTATCCTCTCATATGGAAGAAGTCTTCTAAGGCTAAAAATCAAGAGGAAATGGGGGTTAAAGAGATGGCTCAGTGGTTAAGAGCACCTGCAGCTCTTGCAGAGGACTTGAATTCAGTTCCCAGCGACCATATGGGCAGCTCAAACCACCTATAGTGCTAGTTCCATGGGCCCTGATGGCCTGGTCTAATGACTGAGAGCATTCCACACACATATGGCATGTATATGTACATTTAAAAAAATCCATGGAAATCCTGGAAAATAACTAAGTATGGTGTTTATGTCCAGGTGGGGTGTAGATGACATGAAGCAAGGCTAAGACCCAGGCTCTGATGATGTAGTGAATGGTATCCTTGTAAAACTGACCTTAATCAGAATGGATATATATTATATATATATATATATATATATATATATATATATATATATTAGGGCTGGTGAGTTGGCTTAGTGGGTAACGTACTTGGCATATAGGAAGTAAGTTTGTATTTCCAGAAGCCCCATGAAGCCAGATGTGGTGTATGCAGACGTGATCTCTGCATGCCTGTGTTTGTTGCTCTATTATTTACAGCAGGTGGTACATGGAGTGAGCAGCCACTGGGGAGATCAAGGGAGGCTGGCTAATTGTTACCCAAACACAGTTACGCAGAAGCAGTAAGTCTCAGCATTCCATAGGTCAGTGTGCTGGCAACATAGTCTTATTATTAGTTATTAGTAATTATTATTACTTACTTATTAGTAAGTAAGACAAGAGCTCAAATTTTCCAAATAGAAACAATCATAAGTAGGAGGAACTATGAACTACCCCAGTTTTATCAACACAAACTGTATTTGTGTCATGAGATATCACACTGTGTCTCCGGACATGATGTGTTGTAAAACATTTAAAGATACACCTAAAAAGATGGAAATGTTAACGATCCTGATTTAAATTTCATATTATACATTATACACATGTATTGAATCATTATATGATAGTCCATAAATATGAACAATTAAAATAATAACAAAACACCTGGGTACACCAGTGTTCACTTGAGATTGAAACTAGCCCATATATTTTAACAAAACGAGAGAACATATAGGTAAGGAATGTGAACCCAATATAGAGAATTATCTTATCTAAGAAACACTTGGCTTGTGTCCTGGCTATAGCACTTATGTGCATACCCATTGCTACTCAATTTCTGATATCAACCAAGACTGTTTGCATTAGCTCCTGGTTATTATTCTGGGCAGTGTTTATAGCTACCCCAGACACAAAAGGAGACAAATTACTGAATTGTAGTATTGGGTATCAGAATGGACGGTCCAGGGGTCTCAGAATGGGGTGTCTGCATAGTACCAGAATTAAGATATGTTGTTTTTGCTGTAAGAGACCCAGAATACGGTGTCTTCACAGTAGTAATCTTGGGGTTGGGTGTGGTCATGATAGCAATGGTCTTGGGATAGGTTTACTTCACAGTAACAGATGTTGACTTCACAGTAACAGCAGGAGTTCCTTTAAATTTTACTTCATCATTAAGTCTGGTCCCGGAGTTGTCAGAGAATGTTACATCTTCTGGGAGGGTCACAGAAGGTCGAGGTGGTGGATGTGGATTCTTTTCTCCTGATGGTGCTCTGCGAATACAGCATGATACTTTGTTCCTACACAGAAGTATGTACCTTTCATTATCTTGGCAGCGGGTTCTGCAATACCCCACACCATTCTTCCAGCATTTTGTTGATTGAGCCTAGCTAGCTGCAGGGATAACAAAGGAAGTAAAAATTTTAATTCTAGCATAAACATAACTTTCATTCCATCAAAAATTTACCCCTGCTCTAAAAGCCATTGAAAGAGACACAAAACATAGTCAAATTGTAATTATGCCCTCAAAACACTGTAGTGAAAGCTAGCCATGGTGGTGCATGCCTGAGGGGAAAGAGAGGGAGGGAGGGAGGGAGGGAGAGAGAAAGAGAGAGAGAGAGAGAGAGAGAGAGAGAGAGAGAGAGAGAGAGAGAGAGATCACATTTGGAGTGGTTATGTAAACCTAGATTCTTTTTGTTTGTTTGTTTGTTTTGGTTTTATTCAAGACAGGGTTTCTCTGTGTAGTCCTGGCTCATTCTGCAGACCAGATCTGCCTCCCAATTTCTGGGATCAAAGGAGTGAGCCATCTAGACTCTTAAGAAGGATGGAAGTGAGCAGGAAAGGTTCACAGGAAGCAAGGATTGCTTCAGAAAAGAAGCAGTGATGCTTGGTCTGTGTGGAGGAAGCTGCTGGATGTATGTAAGAGGCTTCAGGCATGGCGCCAGGTCTGAACGATGATGTGTAAAGTCTGGAGTTCATAAGGTAGGAAAAATGTGAGGTAACCCAGTCAGACCCACAGTCCCTTTACAAATCAAGTGTTCTTAGTTTGTTCAGAAGGTAATGAGCTCAATAGCTTAATTCTGTTCTAGGTTAGTCAGCTCCGGGAGCCTCACTGACGGACAGGAAGGCATGGGTTATGCAGATGTTCTAGAAGCTCTTCTGGATCAACCTACTGGTAGATAGGTTTGGATACAAGGCAAGAGAAACAACACACGGAGAAATCAAACTGTTGGATTTCTGAACTGTGAAGGCAGATGGAGCCATGCGCCGTTCACAGAGGAGCACAGAATGGTTGAGGAGAAGAAGAAATGGTGGGCAAAGAATTTGCTTTGGGGAACATGACATGACAAACCCAGGGCATCGAGAAGGCAGTGGGGTCTCAGAAAAGAGGTTTCGGCTGCAGATATGAATGTTAGAATCAATGCTTATTGCTAATAGTTAAAGTTAAAGCCATGGAGTTATATGAGAGAAAAAGTTCTGCCGAGTCTCAGTGTCAAGAGACCAGACAGAGACTGGATCTGTATCTCGCTTAGTCGAGTGCTGTCAGTCAATCCTCACTATGGCATACAGATGCACACTGTGCTAAACAGTTGCAATCCTAGCATTCTGGAGGCAGAGACAGGAGAAATTCAAGGTCATCCTTGGCTCTGCATCTATTTAATGAAATCTTATACATACTTGAAAATCCAGTTTTAGTGGGTGAGTGCTGTCATAGGAATTTGGGGAGTGCCCTGTACATTTTTATGCAGATGATAAGGAAACTTAGGGAGAGCAAAGGAAGAAAGTTTTTACTTTTTAACAATTAAAAAATGTCTTACTTTTTTTTCTATGATGTCACAGTCAGAAATGAGTATGGTTTTCAGTACTTTGGCTGATACATAAACACATGAACAGGTTATTAGAGCACAGGCTGAGCCATTCCATAGAAGTGGAAAACATTAAAAATCTAAGTTATAATTGTGTAAAGTTACCATGTGTACTGGAACATTCATGAAATTAGTAAAAGTGGATGAATCAGAAGGGAAATATTGTAGAGTTTTTCTCCTGAAGAACATGTCTGCTTGTTTGTTTTACTTACATTGTCATATTTTTAAGGCATAAATCAATGGCAGCATTAGTATTCAATAAAACATATATTTCAAAAGTTTCATTATTAAAAAGAGGGAGTAAGTAAGCTCTTAGGTGAAGACACACTTCCTCCACTGTGGAAAGAAGGGGTGAGGAGGTGGTCCAAAGTCTCTTCGGATGAACGCTGTGATATAATGATTTTTTTCTTAACTTTCTCTCCTCAAGGTTTTGGCTACAGCTAGACAGTCCTCAAAATTCTGAAACCCTGCTATGGTCCCTGGGGCAACTGTGTAAAATTAAAAAAAAATCACAGTGAAGTTTAGATTCTGGTCTAGGGCAACAGATGATGCCTTGCAGATGAGAAATGGTTTGCAAAGAGAAAGGCACTGAGGATGATTGAGCATCCCAGGAAAGACACAGCTTAGCAAACAGGAAATATCATGAGTGTGTGTGATCATGTGGTAACCAGGCAACTTGAAGAAGGTAAAGGAATTACCCACACTAATGTATTGGACAAGTACTGAGGGTACAGGGCTTGTGTGTTGTGAGTCTGGCAAGTTTGAGGGAAATAATTAGGACCAATGTGGCTGCAGCGGGCCAGCAAGGACCACACTAGAAGAAAGAAGGTCTTAGGGCCAGATTGTAAAAAGCCAGTTGGATATTGCTGTGTTTTCATGATGTACAGAATTGACCAATGCAAGCAGCTCACTCACTGTGCCATTTTGACTAGAGACTATGGAGGGAAGACTAGGGTAGGGACACCGCAGGAAGATGCACATTGACTTAAGAGAGAGAGGGTAGAGACCTGAGTCAGAATGCCCAAAGTGGAGCTAGTGAGAGCAGTTGAATCCTGACAGATGTACGCAACCCAGAAACAGAAACATTAAAAATAACCCCAAGAATTTAGCTAAAGCAATGGACTCTATATCATAGTAGATTTCTCTTTAGAGTAGCAATGGTTATTTTTCTAGGGCTTGTATGTACTATATTATCAGGACACAGGATCATTATCCTCAATATCTCAAAATCCAAATATTAGAGAATATAAATGATACTTCAAAAGCCTAGTTGGTAGCAGCCCTCTGGTGGACAGCTTGGCTTGGTAAAAATGCGCTTCACTAACCATCAAATGTTATGTCACCTACAAACACAGAATGATGCTCAGAGATTAAAGACACAGTCTAAAAGGGCAAACAAAAAAGAAAAGGTATAGATCCAACCTCCAGAACAAAAGGGTAAGCATAGTCAATGTATAGAAAACATTAAAAAATAATAAATCATATTTGAAATTTGACTCATCCTCATGCAACAACATAAATGAAAATCAAATATTCTAATATAATCATTCATGTATAGCATTTAAATATATTTAAATATATTCAAATTAAGCACATAGGGAAGATTTTTATGTTAAATGTTATAGCTATAAAAGAAAGCTTCTATTTACTATCTTATCCTTACAGCATAAGTGCATCATGCAACAATAATTTGGACAAATAATTTATACCACATTTATTTATTGAAATATATTGTATTGAAAACCCCATTTTCAAAAAGCACTTGGTAGGGGAAAATAGTGATGGTGTCATAGGAAATCTGCAAGTGGGCTGCACATCTGTTGATCTGACAGCAAAACCAAAGGAGAATAGTGGGAAAGACATTTACTTTTGCTTTCTAAAAATTTCAGAAGTTTCTGTGTTTTTGACCACGACTCCATAGTCAGAAATGAGCATAGGCACGGGCTCTTTGGCTCACTCGCTACATCCACAGTGAGTAAGATGCAATAGCACAGGCCACACCGTGTCATTTATGGAGTGGAAAAAAATCATTGTAAGCAAATTGCTACATCTCTAAATTTAGTGAGTCTGTTTTCTTAGTCCATGGAGGCTCTGAAAAAATCAACAGTCAGGGGTTCAGAAATCTAGTGGAATGTACATTCAGACTCACAATCACAGCACCTGAATTAATTCACACCCAGGAGACAGCATTTCATTTAGCAGATTCTAGAGGTTATGATAGAAAACACCCAGACAAATGACTGGAAAGCTGACATATAACTGGTGGTGAAAAATGACACCTTTGATGGGACTCTCTCTCCCTCCCTCTCTCTCTCTCTCCCTCTCTCTCTCTCACACACACACACCACCCTCTCACCACTCTCTCTCTCTCCTCTCTCTCTCTCTCTCTCTCTCTCTCTCTCTCTCACACACACACACACACACACACACACACACACACCACCCCTCCTGCTAACAGACGGAAAACACACACATTTGTCTATAAGTTTTCCTTGGAGAATTGCTGGTGATAAGGAGCTGTGTTCCAGCTGTAGTGAAGCAATTAAATAAAGTGAAGAAACCCCACTTTCCTCAAAGTTTATCTCTCGCTTAAATATAACAAAGCAGGGCTATGCATTAATAAGAAGTCTCATCTTGGCATGGTGGCTTATGCCTGTCATCCCAAGACTGAGTCTTTCTGACACAGGAATACTGCAAGTTTGAAGCCAGCCTTGTTAAAACAATCGAGATCTAGATCTTGTCTTTAAAAAAAGCACCTAAGAAGCGGGGCAGTGGTGGCGCACACCTTTAATCCCAGCACTCGGGAGGCAGAGGCAGGTGGATCTCTGTGAGTTCGAGACCAGCCTGGTCTACAAGAGCAAGTTCCAGGACAGCCTCCAAAGCCACCGAGAAACCCTGTCTCGAAAAACAAAAACAAAAGCAAACAAACAAACAAAAGCACCTAAGGTGTGCTGCTCATACATTTGCAGAACAATCCACTTGGCTCATTTACAGCTCAATCTTTAAAGGGCTACAAGGGACAAGCATGTAAATAGGTTTATATGTACTACAGCATTCAGAAAATTAGTGGCACTACTCATCCTGAAGGGGAAGACTAAACTAGGCTTTCTAGGTTAGCAAGTATGTTCGCTTCACTTCGACTAATTGTGTTGATATTTTATGCATAAACCAATGGCAAACATTTCTCATTTAAAAACAGACAAAACAAAAGCACCAATGTTTTTAGAAAGGGGATAAGTGCTCCATGTTGACCTGAAATCAGAAGCTCCTATCAGCCCGGTGTTTTCTCAACACATCTTTATCCTCATATGGACCACAGACTTAATGTCTCTGGCACAAGACAGCTCTGTGGGACATACAGTGTGAACTTTTCACTGCGTCTGAGACAGTGAAGTGAGCGTCTCCCCCTGCTGGTGCTCTCAGGACTAAGAGAGTTTAGGATGGAGAGAAGGCTCCCGCTTGTAGCACACAGCCACAGAGCAGCCGCAGAAGTGGAGGAAGTTCAAGCTGGCACCAGTGCAGAAAGATCTCGAGGGCAGCTCAGACCGTGGAGCAGACTCCTGCCTTCTGGAGATCCATCTTAGAGGATGCCCGGGACTGAAGAATCTCAGAGAGCAAGGGCAAAGGCTTCCAGAAGAAAGACTCCTTCTCCTGCTCTTCATTGATGCAAACTTTCCCCTGCATGATGCTCCCCCACCACCACCACGGACGACAGGGCAGCAGGGTGTAGGCTCTGTGTAACAACTCATCCTAACTCCGTCACCCCCATTTTATAAGGTCCCATTACCTTTAGTCACCCGAGTTAGCAACCCGCAGACAATGAAGACCAGCATTGGGAAAAAATCATGGCTCCTGAGTGAGAATGCTCTATGTCCTGAGGAATCCAGAGCGCTTTAATCCAGCAAGGGATCTAGACTTTCACCTTTATTGGTATCATGAGTGATGAACCGGAGAAGGGGAGAATGCCATGCCACCTCTACTGTCAGACCATTTCATTTGCATGCCACAATCATGCCCAGCACTAGAGATTATTAAAGGAAAATGAAGCCTTATGAGACAAGATACAACCCTGTGTGGTTTGATGGAAAGAACTCTAAGGGGAAGTTTCCTGTAACACAGATGGGGTCAGTTTCTTTTCGGTCAGTGTGCAGACATGTACCACTGTGGGAGTCCGGTGGGTTACAGTGTGTAGCAAAGTGTTTGCTTTTTCTCTGGGTGTTAGCCCTAGTTTCAATCCCCGTGAAACAGGGAGATGCTTAAAAAACAATCAAACCCTCCAAGCCCCAACTCCATGGGTTAGTAAACAGAAGGGATCAAGAATGGAGAGCCAAAACAGAAAAGCAGGTTTTTATTGTGGTTGCATTTTCTCCATTCCACATCCCACCAACCCACTTGTTCAACGAAATAAACAAAAAACCATATATTGGGAGATAAATATTTTATTTTTGTTTTGCTTTCTTGGGACAGGGTCTTTCTACATAGCTCTGGCTTCCTGGAACTCACAATGTACACCAGGCTGGTCTTGAATTCATAGAGATCTGCCTGCCTTTGGCATGAAAGATATGCACTACCGTGCCTGGCTCTTTTTATTTGTTTCTTTGTTTTGTTTTAAGAAGAAACATTTTAAAAAACTCACATCCAAAATTTTGCCTTAGGAAATTTAAAAAAGGAGAGAAAATTAATCCTAAAATAAGTAGAAGAAATGAAATATCAAGAGCTAGAGCAGACATCAGACCCTGACACTTGTAAAGCTGAGCCAATAAAGCCAAAAGGCAGCCAGCCACCTGGAAGATATAATGAATGAACGCACAGCTGTGCTAAGCAGTGAAGGACTCAGATGGTCACAATATGGACTGGAAGGGACATTGGTGTTAAGAGGATAATAAGTGACTGTAATAATATACCTAGAATACTTATTAATATATGAAATGAACCAAGTCCTTAAAAGACACACAAACAACATGATAGTGAAATAGGTTACCCAAAAAATCCATACCTGACTCAAAAGTAAATTAACAGTTTTTAATTTTCCATGGAAGTAATACGTAAGCCCAGATGGTTTCAGGTATTCCTCTAGACAATTTTCTGGGAGAGAGAGACTGTTAGTAGCCAAGTGGGCAGCCTGGAAGCTGGGAGAGAGAGAGAGAGAGAGAGAGAGAGAGAGAGCATCAGTGGATGAGTGAGCAGCCTGGAAGCTCAGTGAGTGAGAGCAAGAGCATCCATGGATGAATGGCCATCCCAGAAGCCAGGAGAGAGAGAGAGAGAGAGAGAGAGAGAGAGAGAGAGAGAGAGAGAGAGAGAGAGAGAGAGAATGAGTGGATGAGCAAGCGGTGGCGTCCAGAAACTACCTTAAGAAGTGCCTCTAGGAAGCCGGGTGGTGGTGCACACCTTTAATCCCAGCACACGGGAGGCAGAGGCAGATGGATCTCAATGAGTTTGAGGCCAGCCAAAAAAAAAAAAAAGCACCTGTGTCCCAGCCAGAAACCAGTGCCATTCTCTATATAAGATACCCAGCCACATCAGAGACTACTGGAGCCTTGGACCGCCTGCACATTGAGGAAAGATCACCAGACCAGAGGCCCTACCTGTACCAAGAAGAGCGACCACCTTAGCTTGGGCCCCCCTATATCTGGATGAGTGATCACCAAAGGCTCTGTCCTGCCTCCACCCAGAGGAGTGATCAACAGAGCCACAGCCCCCCCAGAAGCAAGACACCACCTGAACTGATTGGAGGAAGAGATGGACAGACAACAGTAAGAATACACTCAACAGCACAGAGCGATACAGCACCATAGAAACTAGTGGTTCTACAGCAGCAAGACCTGAGCATCCCAATGCAGATGAACAGAAGAAAACAACCTAAAAACAGTGTTATGAAGATGATTGAGGTCCTTAAAGAGGAGATGAAAAATTCTTTTAAAGAAATGGAGGAAACGATAAACAAAAAATTGGAAGAAATCAACAAATCCCTTAAAGAAAACCAAGAAAAAACAATCAAACAGGTGAAGGAAATGGTTCAAGACTTGAAGACTGAAATAGAGGCAATAAAGAAAACACAAACCTGGTGGGGCATTGGTGGCACACACCTTTAATCCCAGCACTCAGGAGGCAGAGGCAGCCGGATCTCTGTGATTTCGATGCCAGCCTGGTCTACAGAGTGAGTTCCAGGACAGGCTCCAAAGCAATACAGAGAAACCCTGTCTCGAAAAACCAAAAAAAGAAAATAAAGAAAATAAAAGAGAACACAAACTGAGGGAACTCCAGAAATGGAAAAGTTGGGAAAACGATCAGGAACTACAGATGCAAACATAAACAACAGAATACAAGAGATGGAAGAAAGAATCTCAGGCATTGAAGATTCAATAGAGGAAATAGATTCATCGGTCAAAGAAAATGTCAAATCCAATAAATTCTTAACACAAAATATCCAGGAAATCTGGGACACCATGAAAAGACTGAATCTAAGAATAATAGGGACAGAAAAAGGAGAAGTCCAGCTCAAAGGCCCAGAAAATATATTCAACAAAATCATAGAAGAAAACATTCCCAACCTAAAGAAAGACATACCTATGAAAGTATGAGAAGCTTACAGAACACCAAATAGACTGGACCAAAAAAAAATCCCCTCACCACATAATAATCAAAACATTAAACATACAGAATAAAGAAAGAATATTAAGAGCTGCAAAGGGAAGAGGCCAAGTAATGTATAAAGGCAGACCTATCAGAATTACATCTGACTTCCAATAGAAACAATGAAAGCCAGAAGGTTCTGGTCAGGCATTTTGCAGACACTAAGAGACCATGGATGCCAACACAGACTACTATATCCAGCAAAATTTTCAATCACCATAGATGGAGAAAACAAGATATTCCACAACAAAACCAGATTTAAACAATACCTATCCACAAATCCAGCCCTACAGAAAGTACTAGAAGGAAAACTCCAACTCAAGGAAGTTAGCTACAGCCACAAAAACACAGGCAATATATAATACCACATCAGCAAATCCATAAGAAGAGAAACACACACACACACACAACCACCACAAACAGAAACAAAAATAACAGGAACTAGCAATCATTAGTCATTATTATCCCTTAACATCAATGAATTGAATTCACCTATAAAAAGACACAGGCTAACAGACTGGCTATGAAAGAAGAATCCATTCTGCTGCATACAAGAAACACACCTCAACCACAAAGACAGAAGGGTTGGGAAAAGATTTTCCAATCAAATGGACCTAAGAAACAAGCTGGTAGCTGATGGGGGAAGTACTTCTGTGTATGTTTATCTTATTGATTGTTTAATAAAGTTCTGTTTGGCCAAAGAAACAGCAAGTTAGGCAGGACTAGGAGTCAAAGAGGATTCTGGGAAATGTAGTAGAGAAGTGGTGATCTAGGCAGGAAGTGACATAGCAAGGAGACTCATATTTGAGCAAGGAGAAACAGGAAGTGCCCGTTTTCCCCTTGCTCCTCCAGTGGCGCCATGTGAGCCACCAGCAAGAGAGGGTGCCAGTGAAAGGTATCCTCTATAAGATAAGTCTTATAAAAATATATAGGTTTATGATAATTAAGACTGAGCTAACAGATGAGGAATCCTAGTCATTGGCCAAGCAGCATTTGAACCTAATAAAGTTTCTGTGTATTAATATGGGCACTAACTCGGGCGGGCGGCTGGTGTAAAACGCACACTTGGCAGTGGGACTCGGTGGCTTTTGGCAGAAAGATTTATCGTAACAGGTAGCTATCCTGCTATCTACCACAATAGACTTTGAACTAAAGTTAGTCAAAAGAGATGAAGAAGGTCATTTCATATTCATCACAGGAAAAAATCTTTATCAGTTCTGAACATCTATGTCCCAAATACAAGGGCACACTTATTTGTAAAAGAAACATCACTAAAGCTTAATCACACATGAATCCACATGCACACTAATAGTAGGAGACTTCAACACCCCACTCTCACCACTGGACAGGTCTGCCAGAAACTTAACAGAGAATTAAAGGAACTTACAGATGTTATGACTCAAATGGGCCTAACAGACATTTATAGAACATTCCACCCAAACAAGAGAATATACCTTCTTCTTGGCACCCCATGGAAACTTCTCTAAAATTGACCATATACTCGGTAACAAAGCAAACCTCAACAGATACAAAAACATTGAAATAACCCCCTGTATCTTATCAAATCACCAATGGCTTAAAGTTGTAAGTCAACAACAACACTAATTTCAGGAAGCCCATAAACTCATGGAAATTGAACAATGCTCAACTGAATCACCATTGGGTCAAGGAAGAAATAAAGAAAGAAATTAAAGACTTCCTAAAATTCAATGAGAATGACAGCACAACATATCCAAATTTATAGGACACAATGAAAGCAGTGCTAAGGGGAAAGTTCACAGCACTAGATGCCTACATGAAGAAGCTAGAGAAATCCCACACTAGTGAATTAACAGAACAACTGAAAGCTCTAGAACAAAAAGAAGCAAACTCATCCAGGAGGAGTAGATGATAGGAAATAATCAAATTGAGGGCTGAAGTCAATAAAATAGCAATCAAGAAAACAATACAAAGAATCAATAAAGTTGGTTATTCAAGAAAATCAACAAGATAGACAAACTTTTATCCACCCTAACCAAAAGACAGAAAGGATATCCAAATTAACAAAATCTGAAATGAAAAAAGGGGACATAAAAACAGACACTGAGGAAATCAGCAGAAGCATCAGGTTGTATTTCAAAAACCCATACTCCATAAAATTAGAAAATTTAAAGGAAATGGACAATTTTCTGGATAAATACCACATACTAAAATTAAATCAAGACCAGATAAACAAATTAAATAGTCCTATAACACCTAAGGAAATAGAAACAGTCATCAAAGTCTCCCAACCAAAAAAATGTTTCAGCGCAAAATTCTACCAGAACTTCAAAAAAGAGCTCATACCAATAGTCTTCAAATTGTCCCACACAATAGAAACAGGAGGACCACTGCCAAACTCTTTACTAGGCTACAGTTACCCTGATACCCAACCACACAGACACAACTGAGATAGAGAATTCAAGACCAATCTCCCTCATGAACATTGATGCCAAAATACTCAATAAAATACTGGCAAACTGAATCCAAGAACACATCAGAGGAGTCATGCACCATGACCAAGTAGTCTTCATACAGGAATGGTTCAACATACAAAAATCCATCAATGTAATCCACCATATAAACAAAATGAAATAAAAAGCCCACATGATCATCTCATAAGAGGATATTAGGCATAAAGGATAACCAGTCTACAGTCTACAACCCCAGAGAAGCCAGGTAACAAAGAGGACCCTAAGTATCTCAGTAGGAATCAACAAGATCTCCTGAGTCAATCGGGAGTACGAGAGGTAGGAGGGGGGGAGGGTGGTAAGGGTGAGGGGTAGAAGGACAGGGAGTGGAGAAGTGAATGTGAGGAACAGGATGGTTGAGTTGGGGAAGGACAGAGAGGGACAGCAAGGAAAGGATTATCTTGATGGAGGGAGCCATTATAAGATTATCAAGAAACCTGGCACTAGGGAAATGCCCAGGAGTACACAAGGATGACCCCAGATAAAACTCTAAGCAATAGTGGAGAGGGAGCCTGGGCTGGCCTTCTCCCGTAATCAGATTGAGGACCATCCTAATTGCCATCATTGAACCTCCACAGCTAAGCACTGGGCAGAGCTCCCTGAGTCCAGTCGAAGAGGAGGAGGAGTGATAATACTAGCAAAGGGGTCAAGAGCAGGACAGGGAAACCCACAGAAACAGCGGACCCAAGCTAGGGAGAGCTCACTGACTTTGGACTGATGGCTGGGGAACCTGCATAGGACAGAACTAGACCCCCTGAATGCTGGTGACAGTGGGTGGCTTGGACAATTTGTGGGGCCACTGGCAGTGGGATCAAAATCTATCTTGGGCTTTCTGGAGCCCATTTCCTATGGAGAGATACCTTGTTCAGCCAAGGCACGGGGCGGGAGACGGGGGCTTGGTTCTACCTCAGTATGGTGAAGGGACAGACTTTGTTGACTCCCCATGGGAGGCCTTACCCTCTCTGAGGAGCAAAGAGGGGGCTAGGGTGAGGGGAAGGTAGGGAGAGTGGGAGGAGGGGAGAGAGGGGGAACTGGGTCTAGTATGTTTTAAAAAAAGAAGAAATGAAAGCTTTACTACCCCCCTCCAAAAATGTGGAGCTAGAGGGATGGAGAAATGGTGTCTTAGTCACTGTTCTGTTGCTGTAAAGAGACACCATGAGCAAAGCAGTTCCTATAAAAGAAAACATTTAATTATGGTCCTGTTTACAGTTTCAGAGGTTAGCCCATTATCATCATGGTATGTAGTGATATTTTGTTTATAATCTAACAAATAAATCTTGTCTGAAAATCATATTCCAGAGCTAACCAAAACAAAACAAAACAAAACACCTAACAGACAATTTTTCAAAGAAGATCTATGAATGTTTGATCAATGTTCAACTGCTAGCAATGGTATGAATGTAAAATAAAACCATAAGACACATCCCCAGGAGAAAGTGGCTTACTAAGAAGACTGGTCACTGCAGGGGCTGGAGAGATGGCTTAGTGGTTAAGAACACTCACGGGCGGCTCTTCTAGGGGACCCAGGTTTGATTCCCAGAGCTCACAAGGTGGTTCAAAACCAACTGATGCCCTCTTCCGGGCTCTGTGGGCACTGCATGACTATGGTGCACAGACATACATACAGGCAAAGCACTGTACACACAAAAATAAATGTATTGTTTAAAAGCAGTGAAGATAACAAATCAACTATATATGAAGATCTAAATGTCAGGGCAAAACCCATGGGGAACGTAGCAAGAAGCTTCCAGGGAAAGGTAACATGAACCTTCTAGAAGGACATGGTTACTTTCCCCTGCAGATACCACAGAAACAAACAGTTCAAAGATTGCCGTGTAAATCACTCTAATTTAAAAGTTTTAAGTGGTTATATTATAGAGGAGCTCAAAGAGATTCAAAAGACATATAAAGTTGAATGAAATTAAGGAGACACGTGAACAAGGAATCTCACACACAGATGGATATGTCTGTAAAAGAGTCAAACAGGAGCCTTGGGAAGGAAGGTTTGATCAGGAGAGCAATGGACATAGTGGCAGGCATCATCAACAGACTAGCTCAAACAGAAGGAAGAAAAGTTGAATTTGAAGACAGGTTTTAAAAATCATTCCAATCAGACAAAAGAAAAAATTTTTTTAAAAATGAATCATTACAGCTTGAAACTCCACAGCTCCTGTTTTGAATACCTAGTCTCTAGCTGGAAGCCCTAAGTCAAGAAGCTGAGGGACCTTAGAAGGTAATGCCCAGATGGCTGACGTACGTGACGAGAGGTCCGCCTCTGAAGGCTAAACCTGGCCGCTAGGTCCAGCCGCACACTCTGCTTCCTTGTCACGTACTCCCACTGCCATGAGACACTGTGCTCTGCTTTTTCTGCTGTTATGGACTGAAATGTCAATCTTCCCCCATTTAGGTTGTTTTGTCAAGGTTTTTGGTCACAATGACACAAAAGTAAGTAATTAATGAATGAAGAGATTATCAAGACCTGTGGGAAACCATGAAATGGACAAACAGCTGCATTTTTGGAATAGCTAAAGGCAAGAAGAAAAAACTGAAGGCTTGAAAAAAAACCACTCAGTGAAATCATACCAGAAAAACTCCCCAATCTTGGGGAAAATATGAATATCTGTATATAGAAGGGCTTACAGAAACCCAGAAGACATGAATACCAAAAAACTTATCATAATTTACTATAATCAAAACACCAAAAGTGTAGGACAGGGGCTAAAGACATCTCGCTGGATAAGAGCACTTGCTACCATTGCAAAGGATCTGGGTCCCATCACCAGCACCCACATGGTGGCTCACACCTGGCTGTAACTACAGTTCCAGAACATGTGAAGTCCTCTTCTGGCCTCTGCTAGCAACAGGCATGCACATGGCACACATAAATACATGAAGGCAAAACACAAGTACAAATTAAATATAAATAACTTCTTAAAAGTAGATAAAGGAAAAAATTAATACAAAAGGAAAAGCATAAAATCACATTTAAGGGCCTTCCTATCAGGCTCACAGTAGATTTCTTCTGAATTGTATTGTCCAGGAGAGAATGGAATGACATATTTCAAGTACCGTATGAAAACAGCTGCCAACCAAGACTACTATACAAGGCAGGGCTAGCTTCCAGAAATGAAGACCTTTCAAGGCAATCAGTGAATTCATGAGCATCGCACTAGACTTATAAAAGATACTTAAGGGAATCCTACATCCAAAGTAAATTAAAGATGAATGTGTATGAAAATACAGCTGTTTTCAGAAAGGCAGATACAAATATTAACAATACAAAAAATCATCAAACTTCACAGGGGAACAAGAGTAGGTAGAAAAAGAGCAAAGATATGCAAAACAACTAGAATAAAATCAACAAAATAATGTTAAAATGTCCTTACCTGTCAATTATAAACTTTAATGTAAACAGACTAAATTCTCCAATTAAAAGGAACAGACCAGACAAAAGGATAGAGAATCATAATATAACCACAAGCTGCCTTCCAGAAACTCACCTCACCATAGAACTGTATCCAGGTGAACAGAAGGACAGAAGACGGTATTCTAAGCAAATGAAAACTTAAAGCAATCAGGAGTAGCTGTACTTACAGCTAATAAAAGGAATTCTGGGACAAAAAAATTTAAAAACATTGCAAGAAAAAAAAAGAAGGCCATCGTGTAATGATTGAAGGAACAATTCAACAAAAGATACGATTGCTACAAGTCTCTGTGTATCTAATGTAGAGCATTCAATTCTGTGAGACAGAGCCAAAAGTAAAGAAAGATAAGCTTCAGTGCAATAACAACGAGGGATTTCAACACTCCACTCTCACTAGAGGACACAGTAAGCAGTAGATCAATGCACTAACCCTAACCCCTAACCTTAGCCCTAGTTCCAACACTAACCAAACCATGCTCCTTACACAAACCTCAACATTAGCCCTAACCCTAGCTCCAACCTAAATCCTAACCCCAACCCAAACCTAACCCTAATCTCAACCCCAACTCTAACATGAACCCTAACCTTAATCCTAGCTTTAACCCAAAAACCTAGTCCTAACCCTAACCTTTACCCCAACCCTAACCATAACTCTAACTTTAAACCAAACCCAATTGCAACCCTAACCTTAACCCCAGCTCCAACCAAAACCCTAACCTTACCCTAATCCTAGCTCTAACACTAAACCCTAACCCTAACCTTAAACCTAACCCTAAAGCCAACCCCAACCCTAACCCCAAACACAATAAGCCAAATCCCAATGCCAACCCAATCCCAGCCATAACCCTAACCCTAAACCCTAACCATAACACCAACCCTAACCCCAACCCTAGCACTTATCCTAACAGCAATCCTAACCTTAAACCTAATCTAACCCCAACCTCAATCTTAACTCTAATGCCAACCCTTAACCCTAATCCCAACACTAAATCTAACCCTTAACCCCAACCCAACCCTAAACCTAACCCTAGCTCCAATCCTAATCCTAACCCTAAGTGAGGTGTGCTGGAGACTGGATGGACAAAATAGTTACCACAGAACCACCCAATACATACAGACATGGTGCTTTCTCTAGAATATGCCATACATTAAGCTACAAAACAAATACTGAAAAATAAAAAATTAAAAGATATTCTATATATTTTCTTATCACAATGAGATAAAACAAAGTCAATAATGTCATGAAGGGAGCATAATTTTTTAAGAGTGTTTCACTGTGTACCCTGGTTGAGCTTGAACTCACTATGTAGACCAGGCTGGCTTCAAACTCACAGAAATCACCCTGCCTCTGCCTCCTGAGGGCTAAGATTAAAGATGGAGCACACCTTTGAAAGAACTTGAAGGAAAACTAAAGACCGAGAGAAACGTTTTTCAAACTGTATACAGTAAAGAACTTACGTCCAACAAAAAAGGCTCTGGAAATTAAGCAATTAAAATCAGCCCTTGTAGAAAAAGGGCACAAGACAATGATAGACATTTAAATACTTCAAAGATGCTCAACACCATTAGCCAGTAAAAAGGTGTAGTTTAAGACCAGGAAGATGTGGCACTCCAGGGTTAAAGCAGTGAGATACGCAGCTGGGTGGATCACGGTGGGGAGTTCAAGGTCAGAGGATGGAGAGTTCGATGCCATCCGGGGTTATGTGAGTTGAAGGTAACCCTGAGCGACTACGGTGAGACGCTCCCTCAAAAGGCAAAAGGGTAAGAAATAATACTTCTGCCCTAGAAAATACAACATAAATATTTCATACGTGGGCTGTCACTCAGCAATGAAAAGAACAAACTCCGAATCAAACAGCAGCCCCAAAAGGCCACAAACTAAGATTCCACACACTCGGCATTCTCAAAATCACTAACTGTAAAGATGGAAACGCAGTTGGTTTCTAGAGATGACAGGTGGAGGGTCTAGTGACTGGAAAGGATCTTAGTGACAGTGTGTCCCCAAGGAAGTCAGTTGCCCTCTCTGAGCTTCAGTTTTTAATTCCATAGAATGACCATTTCCTCAGAGATCTCAGTTGTTTGTATTTCACCTTACAAACTCTTTGCCAAGCCACCTACAGCCTAATATTTCACTTATTTTCATAGAGATCACACACTCATGTTACCAGCCTGAGCAGTGTTACGTAAAATTGCACCAGATCCAAGCTCTGATTTGTTCTCTGTGAGAAGTAAACATGTTTTACTTTGCTACCTATAAATCACACTGCCAGCAACACCAGCACACACCAGGTAAGTTTCAGATGGAGAAAATCAAGTCAGATTTGAAATATGACTTAAAAGAAACCCTGGCCCCATATCCCAGCCAGAACCAATACCATAAAGCCACATGAGGTCTGAAGCAGATGGTCATGCCATTTCTGGGATTTCAGCCCCATTGATGGCTTCTCACTCACTCGACTGCGGCACATTCTACTCTGTGCTCTTGTTAGAATACCTTGAGCTTTCCTGCCTTGGGGCTTGGCTCTCACTGTTCTCTCTGCCTGGAAGACTCTATATTTAGGTGGATCAAGTCTTCAGGACATTCAAATCATTTCCTCATAGATTCCATTCTCAACTACTCTGCCAAAAGTATCTACACATGCCACACGCGGGCCCCCCCCCCCCTGCCCCACACCACACATACCAATTCACACCATGTCACACCACACACCACATACACATTCACACCATTCCACATACACACACACATACACACACACCACCACACACACACACACACACACATTCACACACACACACACATTCACACACACACACACACACACACATACACCTTCACACCACACATACACACACCACACATGTACATCATATTAAATGCATATTATTACACTGTGGGAGCTCACAGTGACTCCATTCCATTTTGACCTAAGGTCAGAGAGTTCCAACTTGTTCTTGCTCCTCAAGGTCAAATAACAGGATGTTTGGCCAAAGGTGTGGCTACGTCATGCCTTGTCCTTCAAGACCAAGTAACAGGATATTTGACCTTAGGCATAGTTGCTAGATGTTTTGATAATTAAGGAGATGATTACGCTTGTTTGTTCCTTGAACCATGGTAAGGAAGTCTTTTGCCCTACCCCTTTGCTTTGGGTATAAAAGGGCTATGGGAAATAAATTTGGGCTAATACAGTATTCACTGAGAGCCCTCCCAATTCTATCTTCTGTCTTTTGTCTCTTTTCGACAGATTGGCTGGCCCCAGCATCACACACACGCACACACGCACGCACACACACACACGTTATCAACTAGCTTGTTTCTTCTCTGCTCACCCTTTAGCCCTGCAGAATTCTCTTCCACACTCTGAGCTCACATTTTCTTAGCTAAGAAACGGCAGCTCCGTGGTCTAAGGGATACGAATAAAGGTAATGCATTGTTTAGTCTCCATCTTCCTCCTCCTGTTTTTTATTTATTTGGGTACAGGCTCTTATGTAGCCCAGGCTGGCCCTGGACTCACTTCCCAATTGAGGAGGACCTTGAATTTCTGATCCTCCTGCTGTTAGCTACCTCTCTTGTGCTGGAATGGAGCTGAAGGTTTGGCTCCTGCCAGGCCAGCTCTGCCAACTGAGCACCATCTACAGCCGGCCTGCCTGTTCAGCCAATGCTTTTGAAAAGGAATGCTTTTATTTATTGTTTGACAGTTTCACATACATAAACAGGGTATCTAGGTTCTATCCACCTTAATGCCCCTTCCCACACACCCTCTGCACCCCAACATGACCTCTCTCTCTCCTTCTATTGCTGTTGTTATTGCTGACCCTACGAGTCTGCTCAGTCCTGGTGCCAGGATGCTGCCCAAGTTTTGCAGCACCGCATGCTCTGGGCACACGGAGACGGCACCCCATCTGCACCTGCAGAGCTTTCAGGCTCACAGTCGTCCTTGAGGCTATCAGTGTGTGGGAAGGTGCGCTAGAAAACTTCAGCTCCAACCATGACAAATATGTTAAAGAGCCAGGTGGAAGGAGAGCGGCAGGGAAGACTTCTTGGGGGCTAGATCTGCACTGTACACAAAGAAGCAGGCTTGCTGGCCCCTAGCCAGAGGATACCCAGAGCTGAGCCTGAATGTGGGATGAGCTGCTTTCAGCGCTGACCTGCAGAAGGCAGTCTGGGTGGTAAAACACTCTGCATGCCTTCTTGGATTTATTGCCCGTGACTAGGCCCTACCTTGGTCATTAAAACCAAAAGCAGTTGGAGTTTCCCCAGCATGGTCAGTATGCTGCCGCCTCGACCCTCAGCCCTCTCAGGACACATTAAGCTCTGTTTCCTGACCTTAGCTGTCTTTGTGGTCCTGGCTCACACTTCCCCAGGTAACCAAAATGGTGGTGAGAAGACGAAGGGAGAGTTACAGTCTGCCCACAAGATCTTTGAGGAAGTACACCCTGTAGGGGTTGCTGAGGTCTGGTGAGAGAGAGCCATGCTATGCTTGTGTCTTTGGGACTGAGATGTAGCTTGGTGGTAGAGCTGCCTGGGGAACATGTGCGAGTCTCTGAGTTCAGCCTCCAGTGCTGGGAGGAAGAGGGGAGAGGGGGTAGATGGTGCAAGGGAAGAAAAAGGAGGGAAAAGAGGATGGGGAAGAAAGAAGGGATGGAGGGAAGAGTGGAAGGAAGAAGGGAGGAAGAAAGGAAAAGGGGGGAAAGAGAAGGAAGAGAACAGAGGATGGAGAGAGGAGAGATGGAAGACAGGACTGAAGAGAGTATAAGGGAGGAGGGAAGAGAGGAAGGTAGGAGGCACCAGGAGCAGGGAGGGCAGAGGGCGGGATGTGCTTTCCTTTGGGCTGCCTGTGGCCAGCAATGCTTCTCTTTAGGGGGACTGGAGAAGGCAAGCAGAGAGCAAGCAAGTGCCTCGACGAAGGTCCCTATGGCCAGGGCATCAATGCCTCTGCTTCCAGTATCTCCTATCTGATCGCAGTCTGTCTCTCACTGCAGTACCCTCCACTGGTACCAGGCCTTACAGTAGCCAGTGTATTGACGTCATCACTTCCTTAAAGCAAGCAGAGGAGGCATCTTGTTCTCAGAATGCATGGTGGGGACATGTGGGTGGACGTTGGGGTGCTACAGGTTCACTGTAGGCTAAAGGCATGGAGCTGTTGTCAGGGCAGGGGAGTCGGGATTTCACATTGAGCATGTGTGTAACAGCCACAGATGATCAGAGTCTTCACACAATAATAATATTATTATTAATAATTGTTTGGGACAGGGTCTTACTGTGTGTCCCTGGTTGTCCTGAAATTCGCTATGTTTTAAAAAAAAAAACAAAAAACAAAAAACTGTCCTTGAACTCTGAGATCCACCTGCTTCTGCCTTCCAAGTTCTGGGATTAAAGGCGTGTATCACTATGCCTGGTACCACCTTATTTTTGAGACAGCACTCTCTAAGCCTGGAACTTAGAGATGGGCTGAGACAGTGAGCCCCAGGTGTCTACCTGTTTGTACTCCCCCACTGATGGGGTTATAGATGTGTGCTGTTATGCCCAACTTGGATGTGGGCACTGACTGCCCAAATTTATCTTCTCATGCTTATGTAGCAAGTACTTCACCCACTGAGTCATTTCCCACCCCAAGTTTACAATTCTCAGCTGCATCATTTGCTGTTGGGTCAACTTTGCAAGGTGAAGGTCTTTGTCAATCATTTGTTGGTTGTTCTAGAGAAAAGGGGGAGGGGAGGAAGAAAAAGTCTATTCTTGGTAAGCTTTGATTGCAAACGGGGTTAAGTTCTTGAGAGAATGATTAGAGTAGAGGAGGGTGCTGCAGTTATGAGACATTTCAGAGAATGCCAGCACAAGGGCTGCTGGAATACTGACATGGAAAAGTAAGTTGGCATGAGCTTGGCTTTTCCAGTTAGAATGCCCTGGTGAGAGAGAGAGCTCCTGCTTACTTCCTAGGAAGGGACTTGGGGAAAGACAAGCAGAGAGAATTCCAAATTTACACTGGGGTATGAACACTCACTGACCCCACTGTTCTCATGGGCCTGCCAACATCCCCAGGATATACAAGTGTGTCCTCTTCACATAGCTCAGGATTCATCTCTGTTCATTTTCATAGATGGATGGCTCAAAACGTGCTCTTATGGGCTGGGCAAATGCAGACATGAATGCAAGACAGATGAGAAGAAGAAAGAGAGATGTGGGGACTTCAAATTCTGTTGTATTCCAATATCAAGGTCGAAACTGTACACCTTTGCCCCAACCAAACATCGGACAAATGGTATGTATCCATTTCAGGCTTCCAGCTTCAGAGCTTCAACAGTCACCAGGACAAAGCAGTGACACACTCAATGCCCTAATCTTCAATCATTGCTTGGGCTTCAGAGGGTTCGTTAGTCAATGTTCATTGCAAGGAATCTGAGGTGCAGATCCACAGGGCATCTACATAAGCAAGCACCCAGTGCTAGGACTGACCCCAGCACTGAGGCAAAGGAGTTCGTTCCAGCTATCAGTCCATCCTCTAGCAACTTCCTAGGTTGGATAACAGGGCCAATAATAACAGTTGATAATATCGGTTCCTGTATCATAAGAATTTGGTGGCATCTAATCCTGTATCTCTGAGGCTCTGATCAGAAGCTTCCAGGTCCCTGAAAGTTACAGATAAATGTAAATTGCACTTTGGCTGCCAATACTTACATGATGTCTCATCCTAGAGAGACAGGATGGACCAATAGGATACAGAAAGTCTCCTTTTGCCTCTTTAGCTTAATGTTTTGCCCCAGGCTTTGCCTTATGGCCTTTCAGAATTGATTGCTTACCTCTGCCCCCAATCCCAAAGTCCCTATTCACAGAGGATTGCCCAAAGATGGTCATGTCCACTGACCATGAGGCAACCCTCCTGCCCCAAGAAGACAGGAGGCAAAAACAGTAAAAACAAAGCAAAGAAAGCAACAACAGCAACAAAAAACTCGGCTTAGCCTATGATGGAGTTTTATTATTTGTAAGGAATAAATATGATGCCTCTTTCCCAGAGGAGGAAATGAAGTTGCATTTTTGAAGGAGTTAACCCTGTGAGTCACAGACAGTCCTTCCAGCTCCTTCTCAATGCTCTTTACATCACTTTACATCAGTTGTCCCTTCCTCCACTGTAACCCTACAAGGATGAATTTCACAGGGTATCCTTGGACTATCTAGAGAGTGTAGTCGATGGCTGTAACACCCTGCTCTTGGTCTCAGAAACTACACAGGGTTGGGCCTGGTTATTACTTGAATGGCAGAATGAACTAGAGACTGAATCTTGGGTTGTCTAACTCTTAGAGAGTTGCAGTGGTGTTATAGCCCAGCTGGGCTAGGGAAGCGGGCCAGGTTCCCCAAGATACCAAGAAAATACCCAGAGTTGTCCTGTGAGGTGGAGGCCTTGTTGAAATCGCTGAGTCCCGTGGCAGTGCCTAGGGCAGATAGCCCTGCCAGAGTCCAGTGACAGCAGGATAGACATTGGGTACACAGAGAGGGGCTTCCTAGGTTAGCATGTGCAAGCCTTGGCCCTATTTTTGCCTCTATTCATTGTGTCCAGACTCCAAAGACATATGTAACATTTGCATGCTCAGTTTCCAAGGTTATTGTGGGGTGTTAATGTCCTGGGCACCCCAATCTTGTCCTATACTCAGTGAGCTTCTATCTTTGGCAAGATCCTTGGGAACAAAAATAAGGATGTTTTGGACCCATTGAGTGTCCTGCTATTCCTTAGGAGCACACACTGTGCCAACATGTCTCCAGACTCACAGTTACAAAGAAAAAAAGAGGGTGTGGTGGAAATCCGGAGGCTGAGCCTCCTTACCAACTGAGGCTTCCACTCATCTCTGAAGTGGAAGTAAAATGAGATGTTAGGGTGGGCCCTAACACTCTTTGAGTAGTATTCTTGTGAGAGGAGGTTCATACCTAATAATTTGCAAACAATTATGACACACAGGCCAGTCTTGTTAAGATCCAGGAAGATCCTGGCGATCGATGAGCCAAGGAGAGATGCTGAAGAGAACCAACTCTACTGATATTTGCACTTTGGACTTTGTCCCCCAAATTGTGAGAAAATAAACTTCTGTGGTTCAATTCACCCAGATTGTGGTACTTTTTTAATGATAGTCCTGGAAAACGAATGAAAACATTCTATGATGTCTGTGTCCTAAAGGTTGCCCGGAAATCCAAATCTGAAAGTTTTGGTTTTGCTTCAAAAATTTTTTTCAAGTGGGGCTGGGGAGATGGTTCAGTTGGTAAAGGGCTTGCTTTGCAAGCCTGAGGGCCCACATTTGATTCTCAGAACTCACAGAAAAGCGGAGTGCTGTCAACCCGGGTGTTGAGGAGCAGGAATGAGAGACTCACTGGATGGCCAGCCTTACCTACTTGTTGAGTTGCAGGCTAGTGGGAGACTTAGGCTCAAAAAAGAATTAGAATGTGGTTTGGGAAGCACTACTGAGGAGTTGGCTCAGTAAGAAGTGGCTGTGCTTCGCTCCTTTGTCTCTCTGATCTTTCAGCATTTACGGTTATATCTGACTCCAGGGTTTTATTATTAAGACCAATTAAAATTCTTGATACAGAGTAGCAGTCTTGCCGGTGAACCTGTAACGGTGGCCACACCCCCTTTGGGCGTGGCTTCAGGCAGACCGAAGTGGAAAGAGGGAAGCTTGAGGCATGGCTTCTTTTTGAATGGTCCTTCTCTTAGGTTAGCTGACCCGACAGGAAGGGCAGAGAAGGGCTCCTGCGGTTCTTTAATATTATCTGTGTGTTCCCCAATAAACACCCATTTATCATGTATCTTGGGTCTAGTGAAATCTTCATACCCGTGCCTTCAATTGGTGCTCCACAAGAGTGGGTGGATTCCCATGACCAACCCAGACTGGCCCACTCAGCTGATTGGGCCAGCTGATTGGGTCTAGTGATCAGGATTCGGTCCACCTCAGTCTAGCTGGCCGGAATTGCACAAGCCAGCCTCACTGCATTCTGGTGGCCCTCGGCTTTTTGTACTTTGTGCCGGCCACTGAGTTTGCCGCACAGTTTCTGTGGCCTGTCCCAGGAAAAGCCGGGACTTCCCTGTATGCTCTGTGCGCTGTGGATTTACCGGCGCATGAGTGTGGAAAACAGCCACACCTTTCTCTGAGCCGCAGCAGTGGTAAGGAGCTTCTAGCCGCTAAAGCAAGGCAACAATCAATCACCCAGACCTCCATGTTCCAGTTATCTACTTAAGGTACAGTTAACTACCCCACAGCAATGACAGATAATATTACTATACAGGCAGTAAAAAACCTTTTTGTTTCTTATATGGATGGGATTTTAGAAGAGGTTTACAACCTACCTGGAACATATTTACTACTATCCCTAGTTGGTATTAGCTTGATAACTCATATAATATCCTTAAAGAAATGGTGATATTAGAGCAAAGAATGAGGAACTTACAGAAATCATACATACTTTACAGACTGGTAATGCGAGCTTAGTAAAAAGAATTCAAACCATTTGAAAGACCCCTGCCCCTTAGCTCTTAAGTTTGCCTCCTCCTCCGGTCGGCAGCTGATGGGGCGCAGGCGGATGCCTCGCTCCTGTGCCTCCCCGATCTCCACCCCCGCCGGCCTCCACTTCCCCCCGCACCGCACGTCCGGCTGCCGGTTCCCTCCAAAGCTGGTCCACCCCGGCGGGGCCCGTGCCCCCTGCCCGCCTGCCTGGCACCGCGCCCCGGGGCTGGGGCCGAGCAAGGAGCCCGCAAGGAGGCACGAGGGCGAGCACCAGGTGGGCCAGCACGAGAGCGAACACCAAGTGAGCCGGCCTGGGGCCCTGCCCCCGAGCCCCCGCCCGATGGGGAACACTCGGTCTCCGCCCCCAAGGTCAGCCATCTGGACGCGGAGGGGGGAATTGAGTCTGTTGTACCAGACACCAGACCTTGAGAATATGCTGGTCTGGAATGGCTCTGTGTCTCATTTGAACCATCCAATAGAAATGACTCTGTACTTTGCCTCATTTGAATGACTCTGTATTTCACCTCATTTGAATGACTCTATACTTCGCCTCATTTGAATAACCCTGAGTAGCGCCTCATTTACATTGACCAATGGGAATAGCTCTGTACTGCGCCTCATTTGAATTATCCAATAGAATCCCTGCTTCTCGCTTGCGCTTTTTGCTATATAAGGACCCCTCTCCCTTGGCTCGGCGCGCTTGGCCTCACAGAAGCTAAGTGGCCCCGGGTACCTGTGTATCCAATAAAGCCTCTTGCTATTTGCATCCAAGTTCGTGGTCTCGCTGATTCTTGGGTATGGGTCTCCTTCTACGAAAGTACCTCTTCGGGGGTCTTTCACATTGAAAACAAGAATGATGATTCAACAAACAGAATGCAAAAAAAAAAAAAAATGGAACATAATATCTACTGCTAACAGAAAAAAAAAATCTATTCCATGTCTGAGACTAATGACAATCTAGTAGATAGAACATTTTTTTGGAAGGCAATTTACATGCCATCCAGATATCTCTAAGGATGAGAATATTAAATCTCTAGCATCATATAAATGAAGAGAACAAGAAACTGACTGATTTAATGAAATCCTTAAAAGTTTATACTGTCCAGGAAATTCAAACACTCTGAGAAGCAATAGTGAATAGATTACAGGCCACAGAAAACCTTGAAACTGATACACCAGTAGCAGAGGTACAAACAGTAGAGAATGCAAGGGATTTAACACTACCAGTGTTGTTATTTTTGCTTTAGGTTTGGCTGTGGTTGTGAAACATGAACCATGAAACTCAACAAACCCATGTGGAGTTTATTGGAAGGATAGGTGTTGGCTAACTGGGGAACAGAGATGGAAGAAGGGTAGGGGTGGGGGATGAAGGGAAAGGGGGAGAAGGAGGAAGAAGAAGGGGTGAACAGGCAGGAGGTGGTCACTTAAAAGGGGAAGCTTGCACATGCTTACAGAATCCTTACACTGCCACGTCACACATGACGTAGCCATGGTGTAGCCACGAAACACTGGGCCCTTTGAGCTAAGTATCTGCCTCAATGCCGGTGGGCCTACTCTGCTAATTTTCAGCATAATGTCAGGATACCAACAACCAGTACCTTTCAGGATCAGACATGATGTACCAAGGGTTGTAACGTCAACTCCTATGGTCAGAACTAGATTGAACCGGATTGAAGTCGCTTAAACAAGACTGAACTGGTCCAAACCAGATCGAGCTGGATTTTACTAGTCAGAACTGGATTGAACTGGTTGGGACCGGACTGGACCGGTCAAAACCAGACTGAACCGGATTGAACCTGACTAAACCAGACTGAACTGGTCAGAGACAGTCTTAGTTGGATTTAACTGGATTGACTCTACTTTTTTTTTTTTTTTTTTTTTTAACAAAGTCTCATGTATCTCAGGCCTGTTTGGAAGTCACTATGTAGTCAGTGATGAACTTGGGCTGCTGATCCTCCTGCCTCTACTTCCAGCACCTGCTGGAGAGCTGGGATTATAGCTGTGCAGCATCTTGTCCAGTTTCCCACCATCTCGTGGGAGGCAGGGTCTCTCACTGACCACTCGCTGACCATTGGAGTTCATCCCCTCAGCTGGCCTGGCTGCACAACAAACTTCATGTCTTCCCATTCCCACCACCCCAGAGATGGGGTCACAAATGTGTCACCACACCTGACTCCCCCACACCCCCCTTCATTTTGGTGCTGGCCATCTGAACTCAAGGCATCATGTTTACACGGTAGGCCCTTTACTGACTGAGCCACCATCCCAGCCCTTAGCCAACATTTATTCTTATTTCATCATGCCCCTCACTACACACTGCAATCTCATGTCCTGAAAGCTAGAGGCAGTGACTCTCAACTGTGTTTTTCTCTGAGTGAGGTGGTGTGCAGCGTGCAAATGAGGATTCTGCTTTCTAAGGGTGGAGATGGGACCCTGAAAACTGTTAAGGCTTTTTTCTTTCTGAGAACTATTCAAACTGACTTGAGTCTACTTCCTGTAAACTAGAATCTTTCTGATCGTGAGATTTGCAGGTGCCCCAATGAAGTATTAGTTACCTCAATGGCAAGCAATTTGGGGGCATGGCTGCTGGGGCTCACTGGGGATTGATGTGACCTGCCGCTTCCTGAAAATAGGGGGCCATTCATTTTTTAAACCTAGGGACACTCTAATCCTCTGTCTACGTCCATTAGGCTCACGTCTTCCATTGAGACCCCATGTAACGAAGGTTCTATAACCTCCTAAGACAGTATCACAAGTGCCAAATACTTGGGCCTGTGGGAGGGTACTTAATACTGAGACTGTAATTCATGTAACAGCTTTAGTATCAGTAACAACAATGAATCATAGGAACAATCAAACAATCAAACAGTCTTCTAAAGAGTTCTGAATATCAGGCAGTGGTGGCACACGGTTTTAGTCCCAGCACTAGGGAAGCAGAGGCAGGCGGATCTCTGTGAGTTCAAGGCCAGCCTGGTCTCCAGAGCAAGTTCCAGGACAGTCAGGGTTACACAAAGAAACCTGCCTTGAAAACAAACAAACAAACAAAAAACCAACAAAAAAGAGTTCTGAATAAGTGTCCATTCAGTGTGAACGTGGCTCCTGCAAACATCTGGTGAGTGGCACCCTGATGACAGTGGTGATGTGCACCTCAGACACCTGCCAGGGTAGGGATTGCAGAGTGTGGCAGGCCCCTAGAGCAGGGCTAATTTAAATCTTGCGGCCAGGCTTATCTGTTAGTAGTGTGACTTAGGAGCAGCACTGGCTGCCAGCTCCTGTCCTCATGCTTGTGTGGCAGGCGCTTTCCCTCTGGAGTCATCTTCCAGCCTCTGGAATGTACTTTCGCACTTTATCTTCTCTTTGTCATAGTGTAAGCTTTCCTCAGATGTCTTAATGTCAGTTGCTTGTTTGTATCTAAATATGAGGCAAGGGAGGTGAGAGGGAGTTGTTACAAGGGTTCCCTCCAAGACTGATGTCTGGGAGGCCAGCCTGGAACTGATCCAGACCCCTGAACATGGATGTCAATGAGGAGGCCTCGGCACTCTATGGGGCCCCTGGTAGTGGATCAGTATTTACCCCTGGCGTAAGAAGGGATTTTGGGAGTCCATCCCACATGAAGGGATGCTCTCTCAGCCTGGACACATCAGGAAGGGCCTAGGCCCTGCCCAGGATGATATGACTGACTTTGGGAAACCCCCATGGAGGGTCTCACCCTCCCTGGTGAGCAGGGGGGGATGGGGGAAGCTGGTGAGGGGTCAGGAGGGAGGGAAATGGAGAAGGGATTGACATGTGAAGCAAGCTTGTTCTAATTTGAACTAATAAAAAATTATCTCTTGGGAAAAATAAAAACTCAAAAAAAAAAAAAAAAGAATAGGGATGCATTTAAAGTTGGCAAACTTCACCATGGATCAGGTACAATGAAGAGATAGGCACAAGCCAGACTGCTTTTTCTTGTGCTGGGCTATTTACTTTGGTTCTTCTTTTAAAAATATTTATTTTTATTTACATATGTATGCATGTATGTATGTACGTATGTACATACGGACCTATCTATCTATCTATCTATCTATCTATCTATCTATCTATCTATCTAGACCAGAAGAGGGTGTCAGATCCCCTGGAGCTAGAGTTACAGGCAACTGTGAGGCAAACCGGGCTCTAAACTCAGGTCCCCTGCAAGAGCAGTGTGTGCTCTCAACTGCGGAGTCATCTCCTTAGCCCTCTATTTCCTTCTTTTCTCTCCTTGAAGGTGGATTCTTTCCCATTAGATGGACCAATATAATAAAACTTTATTATTTTTTTCCTCATTGGTCTTGAATGTTTCATAGGGAGACAAATAGTTGGAGATTTTAAATTTAAAGATATTTGAAGAAATCCAAAGACTATCATTGGTATTTTTACCTGTAAAGTGAATCATTGCATTTAAAACCAACTATTATAACCAATATGGAAGCTATATAGTGATTTAGAAGTCATGGTTTATTTCTTTAAAACAAAAATAAGTCCTTGCCCAAAGTTTTCTGGTTGTATGTTGGCTTATGGATGCAGTCCATCCTGGTGGTGTGGAATTGCTCACCCTCCCAACACTTCTAGCTGACCAAGATGAGAAGGGGGTCTGGGTTGAAACCTCAAGATCCCCCCTTGCTACTAGGAAGTGACCCACTTTCTCCATCTGTAAAAGTTCCGTGACCTCTCAAAACAGAATCAGCAGCTGGGGACTAAATATTCAAACACAAGAGCCTGCATTGCACACATTACACTCAGATCATAACAGGAGCTCCAGTCTCTTCCTCCAACAAGGGCACTAATTCCATGGTGAGGGCTCCAGCTTCATAGAAGTCTCAATATCCCCAATTCCACCGCACTGGGAGTACCACTTCAATATGCTGATGCTAGGGACACAGACATCTGGTTCATTGCAACTCTTTCACATACAAGGTGTTGGAAAAATACAGGGGAACAAATTATGGATGATTATTTGTGGTAGGACAGAAGGTATGTTTTCTTTGGCCTGCTTGTATTTTATTTTCAAAAGAAAACTCACTTAGATGTCTAGGAACACATGCCACTAAACAAAAGCAGCTCACACAGCTGGATAATTACTTCCAAATCTGTGCTCTGTAGTGAGGCATGAAACAGCCTCCGTGAATTCAAGGACAAAGAGTTTACCAAACACAGCATCCTTATCAAATGAAGAGATGCTGGCATTTAAAGCCACACGGAGCGACGCTGCCTCTGACCTTTGTGGGGATTGGGAGCCAACTAAGCTTAGCTTTCTGTTCAGGCCAGGGAAGCTTCCTTCACACACACAGAATGTAATTACCAGGCCACCATCACCCCAAGCCCGTTCTAGGTCGAAGCATAGGTCTTCCTTCCCACTAAAGGACAAGCAGAAGAGGACACTGGGAATTAACAATTAAGAGAAGCCTAGACCAAATCCTCCAACAGTCTCTCTGTTTCTCTTTTCTCTGCTTCTTCTTAATTCCACCATTTTTAAAAATTAGATTCAATTCTGGAGTGATGCTTTATACTTCATTTACAAATGTTATAAACTCAAAGAAATAAAAGCTATAGAATAACTGGATGTGATACAAAGCATCCATGATCCTAGTGCTTGGGAGGTTGAAGCATGCTGTGAGTTTAAGGCCAGCTTGAGTGATACTGCATTCAAATACAGCCTGGATATTAGTGATAGTTTATCTAAAAAAATGTTAAAAAAAATTCTACAGAGTTAGGGACGTTGCACTAAAGTCTATACAAGCCTAAAGAAAAAGAGAAGAACAAGATGTACGTGTAGGACATAGTTGGCCACAGCAAAGCCCTGGGACTGAGGAACCATAGTTAGTGTCTTTCCGAAGCCTGGCTTAGCCACTTACTAGTTATGTGACCTCAGACAGATCACTCAACTTCATTTTAAAATGGAGAAAATATCTACCTAGGGAGATGTCTGTGAAGATAAAAGTGGCATAGAACAGAGGGTACTGAGTCACAAGATAGTTATATTTCATCTTCAAAGGCAACTGGTAGTAAGACACAACATTGGCTATAGAAACTTGAGTCTAAAAGAACCTTATTGGGGATGGGGATTGGTCAATGATTAGAAGACTTGCTGTCCAAGTGTGAGGACCAGTGTTCAGATCTCCAGGAACCATGTAAAATGCCAAGTAGGCATGGTGACCCACTTGCAATTCCAGCCCAGGAAGGCAGAGACTAGGAATCTCTAGAGCAAGCTGGCTGGAGAGATTAGTCATACTAGTGAGCTCTGGTTTTGATTGGGAGACACTGTCTCAGAAAATAAGGTGGAAGAGCAATTAATTGAACCTCCGGCCTCTACATACATGCCTACATATGTGCTTGCTCCCCCAAGCACCTGAGTCTGTGCACATATGTACGTACACACACACACACACACACACACACAAACACACACACAAATAATAATAATAATAATAATAATAATAATAATAATAATAATAATAAAAGAACCTCTGAAACTGTTCTGATTCAGGCTGAGCATAGGGGTTCATGCCTGTAATCACAACACTCGGAATGCAAAGGCAGGAAGATCCAGAGTTCGAGGTGAGACTGGGCTACAGAGCAAGACCCTGTCTCAAAGAAAGAAAGGGAGCAGGAAGAGACCCTGGATACCTGTACCGATGACCATGCCCATTGGGCGTGGTCACAGGTACCTAGACAGGTAGGATAAAGAGCAATCGATCTTGTTCCTTATCAGCTGGTGTCAGAGTGGGATAGGTTATTAACTGGTAATTTATTAAGAAGGGATACTCACGAGGAGCCAATAACCAGATTTGGCACTCCGTGAAGTCCAGTCCCAGATGCCTCCAAGACCTGGCCTGAACCCCGAGAGAGGAGGAGCGCCTCCTCTTCTCCCTCTTATCCTACCCCTCTACATACCTGTGACCAAACGGGCGTGCTCAGCGGTACAGGTATCCAGGGTCTCTCTCTACAAACGGGCTATGGATGTGGCTCAGCAGCATATCACTTATTTAGCACATGTGAGGCCCTGGGTTCAATGTCTAGTACTGCAAGCCTGGAGTGAGAGAAGGATGGAGTGTGGGAGAGGAATCATTCTGGTCCAAATACCAAATTTTAAGAGAAATTAACATAAGGTACAAAGATGGGGGAGGAGGCTATTTTCTATGGCAGGCAGGAACATGTGAGAATCCATACCTACTTACAACCCTGGCTCCCTGTAATCACTTCCCAGAGCCCACACAAGCACCTTGTTTTCCTACTGTGAGTTCATGGGAAATAAGGAAAGTTCCTTGTTTTATTTCAGAGCAGAGTCTCACAGGCCTCCGGGGCCCCAAATAAATCAGCAGCAGCAGCAGCACAGCATTGACTACACGGTGTAACGCGTCCACCCTGTGCTCCTTGAAGAAAGGTTTTCAAGACAGCTCTGGCCGTGTCTGTCCATTGCAAGTTGGAGACAGCTTCATTTTTAAAGAGGATTGCTCCCCGAGGCAGATTTGGATCCTTAGTGGGAGGTGGGACCTCAAAGCAATGCTGCCATGTGGGGGAACCCTGCATGCAGCACCCCCTCCAGCGCACACGCTTCACCAGTAGCATACAGACGCCCAGGGAAACAGCGGCACCCCCCGGCCTCTGATGGGGCTGTCGCTTTTTATTAAGTAATCTGTGCCTTTCAAATCACTGCATGTTCCCTTCCCAAAGGTCTTGGTTGCTGTGTGGGGCCCAGCACACAGCAAGCTCCCAATAAATATGAAACAGTGGCTACTAGGGACATATGGAGATCTCATTGTAAGAGACAACTTGCCATCCAGGGGGATGGACCCCCATATAGGAAGATGGTGTGTCTCTTAGCAGTTTGCCTAACTCTTGAGAAATAATTTCTGTGACGACACTGGGTTTCTGAGAAGTTAGTCCCCATTTCTACAAAGCTTTTGGATAGTTAGTGAGAGGGAATCTCAAAGGTTCACACTGCTATTAGTGTCCCTGGAAGATATGCCATGAACACTACTGGAATGATGTCATTAATCAAGGTCTTCTTCATTAGTTGAGAAATTTCAGGCTGAATGGTGAAATTTCAATCTAATTATTCAAATGAAAATTTTATCGTTAAGTTGAGATGGGTTTGAAAGTTGGCACTAACATCATTGTGACGGCTTTGGCCTGATGACTGGGATGAGCTGGAAAGAGAGTGGCTTCTGTGTTTCTGGACAGAGAAACAGGACAAAATGTGGACTACATGACTGAGGAAGATGAGAAAAAGGCCAGGTGTGACTCTGGAAATCACTTTGGAGCATTCTGAGTCTAAGATAGAAGAGAAACCAAAGAAAAGATAGTAAATTGCAGTCTGATGTGTGGCCCTGGACCTGGACATTTACTCTGGGTTGAATATATGAGTCTAGAATTTGAATGGGACTCTGCCCACGATTTCCTAACTACCGAGCAGCTAATGGAAAGGATGAGCCCTGCAGACTGTCATTTTCTTCATCTAAGATGAAATCAGAGAAGTGGGACTCTGAGCTTTAAATGTGAATTCCACAACCATATTTTTATCTCCAAGTACTGCTATAATAGGAACATATCTGAATTATCATGCTGAAACCAGGATCAATATCTCCCAACTATTAGGTTTTATTTCTCTAATTCTAAATTATTTATAGTGCCCCCAAATTTCTTTGTTTTGCTTTGAACAAAGTGCTGCCTTCTGTGTGACAAATGGTCTTATTGTCAGTTCATTTCAAAGACCTAAATATCCTTGTATTTTCCCACCAGGCTCCTAAGCCCTTTTATCTATCCTAAGGTAAAAGTCAACTAGGTAGAATAGAGTGGAATAACCTATAATCCCTGCATATCCTGCATTTGGTTGGTTGAAGCCGGTCTGGACTACGGGCTAGACTCTGTCTCAAACAAACAAACAAACATGGACAAGGAAAAGAAAAAAAGGAAGCGAGGGGGTTTGAATAGGAATGGCTCCCTTAGGCTCATAGATTTGAAAGTTTGGCCATTAGGGAATGACACTTTTAGGGGTTGTGTCCTTGTTGAGGTAGGTGGGGCCTTGTTGGAGGAAGTGTCACTAGGGGAAGGCTTTGAGTTTTCAGAAGCTCTGCCAAGCCAATGTCACTCTCTCTTCCTGCTGCCTGCAGATTCAGATGTAGAACTCTCAGCTCCCTCTCCAGCACCATGTCTGCTTGCATGCTGCCACCATGGGGACAATGGCCTAAACCTCTGAACTGCAAGGCAGTCCAAATTTAATGTTTTTGTTTATAAGAGCTGCTGTGCCCATGCATCTCTTCACAGTAATAGAAATCCTAACTAAGACAGAGAGAAAGATAGATTTAAAAAACATATAACATTGGTTATTTAATGCTTTCTTTTGATCCTCGGGTGTATCGAGAGATCCAGAGGATCCACTGTATCTGGCATGAATTCCAGAGTGATAGCACCTAGGCTATGAAGTAACCGCTTGTTTGAAGTCAGTGATTGTCTTTAGTGATGGCCATTCAGAGAGAGAGAGACAAACACGAGGAGGAATATATTTTTATGGGAAGAGCATTCCAGATCATGGGAAAAATTACTGCAAGAAAGGATGATGCAAGCCGAGCGTTGGTGGTGCACGCCTTTAATCCCAGCACTCGGGAGACAGAGGCAGGCGGATCTCTGTGAGTTCAAGGCCAGCCTGGTCTCCAGAGCGAGTGCCAGGATAGGCTCCGAAGCTACACAGAGAAACCCTGTCTCGAAAAATCAAAAAAAAAAAAAAAAAAAAAAAAAAGAAGAAGAAAAAAAGAAAGGATGACACTGGTGACATTTGAACTTGGGAGTAGCTTGAGGCATTCTCGGTGGCCAAGCTAGACTCCTTCACTGGGTGTTTACACGAGATATCTGAGGCAGCACCTTTTGTTCTTTGCACAGGATAAGAACAGGATCTTGAGTATCTCGCATTTAGGTTTGCATGTGTCCCGTAAAGGTCACATGAAATATAACTCTCTTTCTTCTCGTCATTGTAAACGGGGCCACCAGGGAAAGACATAGCCACGATTAGTTTCTGTGCAGTGTTGATGCTGGAGGTGAGAAATTATGATGGAAATGAAGCAGTCCCTTTGAGCACAGGCCTCAGAGTCAGCACATCTGGAGCGAAACCTGAGCTCTGTCTGTCCTTTGCTAGCTTATGTGACTTCCTTCAGCTCTTGGGCCCTCTGCTGCATCGTCTTCACGATGGAAGAAACAACAGTGCCAAGTCCCTAAGATTTGTGTGATGATAAAATTATCACACATGGAATGTCCATAAAATCATCAAGCATTTAACAAGTAATTAAATGTTCTTTTTATTATCCAATTACATAAATTATAAATATTATATAAATCACTGATGTAAATAAATTACTTATTGCAATTAAATATACGGCACCATTGATGCAAATGTTTTTCCTGATCCACGCACTGCCATTGTGGGTACACACTGGGCATTCTCTGTGTGCCTCTAGTGATGTGAATCCCAGAAACAAACATACATGTTTGAACCTATGGGTACGCATGACTTGAAGCTACGAAACAGGTACAAACATGTTCCCCACATGTCTCTGTACATTTTCCTCAAAGAAAATGAGCCACACTCTGGTGATAGGCACATGGGTCAGGATTTCTTAAGCGACACCTCAGAGAACCTTCATGAAAACCTACTGTGACACCCCCCACACACCATTTGATGAAGACACAGAGGCTGAAGATGGACCTCCTGTATCCAAATGTCTGTAGCTTGCTCTTGACCACATCAGTACTAAATGAGTGGTGGGGGTGAGCCACCACGAGTATATGGAAGTTGGAGCTTGCAGGTGTTTGTGGGTCTCGGGGATTGAAGACAGGTTGTTCTGGATCTACGTGACATCAACCCCATGCTAACTGCTCTCCAGGTCTCTTTGCAAAGGTCCCACAGGAAGCATTCCTCTGCGTCATGTGTGTGGGCATGAGGCCTTCAGCAGTCAGCCTGACAGGCCTGTGTAACACTCAGGGGCCTGCCCAGCCTTTTACCTCTTTCTCACCTTACATTTGGTCCAGGTACCAGGTGGGACCATGCTGACGTCTCCAGTTCATAAATAGAAATGGGCCAGCTACATGGCTTTGTGAGTGAAGGTGCTTGCTGCCAAGCCTGACGGGTTGTTTACAATCCCTGAGATCCATAGACCCCTGCAATTCGAACTTCCACATGGGTGTGCCCATACTCCCCCACACAAAACAAATGAATAAATAAAATCAATTCATTGTTAACATTGATGAAAATGAGACAATGACAGTTTGATGTGATTTATTTCCTAGAAAAAAAGAGAACTTTGCCCTTTTTTTTAAAAAAAATAAGGAGTAAAACTTTACAAGTTGAGTTGAATATGGAGAACCAAAGAGGAAATAATAAGAAAAAAATGAATCAGGGGCCTGCACCCTGCAGCACCTGGGTCCTGGTGCCTGTGTGAAGAGCCTCGGAAGTCCAGAGAAGACACTGGATGCCACATCACCTAGCCTGGTGGTTAGCGGAGAGTGAAGGGGGAATGGCTCCCAGGCGCTTCCCCACAAGTTGTCCTCTGACTTCTATATGGCATGTACATGAGCGCACACATAGATAAACAAGTGTAACAAACAATGTTTTAAAAGGTGTTGTATCGTTTAGGAAATTACCAGCAAAATGGGAAGTCAGGAATTTCTGTCTCCCAGAAGTCAGAGGCTGCACAACCTGTCATCCCCACAGGTGTTGGGAGCCAGACCATCCCAAGGCTTTCTCAGAGGCCCTGATGGAAGGGCAAATGGAATGCTAGTTCTGAGCTCTTACCCAGGGGCAGATGTGGCAAGGTCTAGGCTGCGGCTGGGGCTGGGGCTGGGGCCAGGGCCTCCTAGGAGTTATGGTTTTGGCTCCTGGGAACCGATTTCCCCTCTGAAGGGCTGTGGTTATCAGTCCTAAGCCAACTATGTCTGAGGTAGCCTGTGTTCTCTTTGCCAACATTGCTTGATTTGGCTTTCTGCTGACCCTGGTCCATTTCCTCCCTGAAAACAGGATATAAGGTGCAGTGCTTCTTAATAAACTTGCTTGGCATAAGACAGCTTATGCAAGACCTCCTGACCCAGCTTTCCCATCTTCTTCATCTTCTCATCTCCTGGCCCTCCTGCCTAAGACTCTGTCACTGAAGAATGACCTGTTGGTCCAGGTCACAGAGGGAAGGCTGGGGACACAGATACCCAGGACTGAATCAGACAGTCTTATCTTATTCTCTCCCCTTGGCCATCCCAAGAGGATTCAGCTTAGAGTGGCTCAAAAAAGTAAGTACTTTTTGCAATAAAGCTTTCCTCGTGCACAGCTTCTCACTCCTGCTCTTTCTCACCCAATGCTGTCCTGAATCACCTCAGATGTTCCTATGCTGTCACATGCAACTCACCTTTAATGATTCCCTGTCTTCAACTAAAGCCACGGGAGCTGCTTTGGGTGCCCTGCGCTGCCTCTGAGCCACTGTACACAGTGCTATGTCTCAACTCTTTAAAGACTAGTCTCCCCACCTGAGAGACGGGAAAGGGGGGATTTGCACCAGGTCAGAAGACCTCAACTATGCTTGTGAAGAAAGCTAATGAGGTCTCACATTTTGTGGATGACTCTCATGCCTCTAGTGTAGCTGACTGAGTGTGCCCTTGGCTGGAGCCAGAGCAAGAGCAGTTCGCAGTTGCTAACATGCATGGGCTCCTGCCTGAAATGAGAGCCTAACCCTGGTAGCCCTTCTCAAGTTCAGCCACAGATACTGCCAGCTGAAGTGTTTTCAGAGCAAAATAAACTGCCATAAATCAAAAAGCAAGCGACCCAGGGCTGGCTGCTGTTGCAGAGGACATGGGGTTTGGTTCTCAGCACCCAGGTCAGGAGGCTCACAGCCGCCTGTCACTATAACTCCAGGGGATCTGACACCTTCTTATGGTCTTCAAGGGCACCTACACACACGTGTTACGCACACATACATATCCATAAAAATAAAATGTTTCAAAAACAACAGAAAAACACGTGTTCTGGAACCTTACTTTTTAAATTTTTATTTTTATTTTTAAATGTGTAAATATGTGTGAATTTGTGCATTTGTCTACAAGTGCCTGCAGAGTGCAGAAGGTGCAATCTGATTCCATGGAGCTAGGGCTGCAGGTGGTTATGAGCTACCCAATGTGGGTGCTGGGATCCTCTGCAAGGATCCTCTTGGGTCCTCTGCAAGAGCAGTAAATGCTCTTAACTGCTGAGCTTTGACACTTCTTACGGGTCCTCATTGACCCCAAATCAAAATGACACATCATTTCTCAACCATCTGTGTGCCCAGACATGGCTGTCCCCGACCTACTCCCTAGCCACATAGGTTGGCCACAGGTCATTCATATTTTCCTTCACCAATTCAACAAACATTTGTTCAATCTATTCCATGCAAAGTCCACAGCTCAGTGCCAGGAACACAGCGCTTTAAAGACAGTCCTGGCATCAAACAACTCAATTTGATATGCATGTTTGGAGAAAAAAAAAAGAAATAGATAACTTTGTTTGTCCTTGTGGAAAGGGTTGTCAGGAACGGCTCCTACTCACAAATTCTGCCTGGTGACAGTCATTCAGAAGTGCACTTTTTACAGCCTTTGACGCTCGGTGGGTTGACTTCACGTGCCATTTCTCCCAAGCACAGCTGTGTTTTCTACCGCTGTTCCAACATAAGCTTTACTCAACAGGAGAACCAGGGTCCTCTGTAATGCGGGTAAAAAGAAGTGAGAAGTAACTTGGGAGGAGAATATAAAGAAGGAATGGTAAGTGAAGGGGAGGAGAAAAATCCTAACACCGGGCAACAACTCTCGACACGGGACTCGGAACTCATTCAGAGTGAAGGAAACCACCCATGTTTTCCACAGTGCCAGGTCAAAACTGTGCTCAGTGTCTCTGCACATGTTAGAGCCTGACAAGAGACACCTCAAAAAAAAAAATGTCCCCTTTGCTGATCGTGGTGGTGCACACCTTTAATCCCAGCATTCAGGAGGCAGAGGCAGGCAGATCTAGAGGCCAGCCTGGTCTACAAAACAAGTTCCAAGATAGCCAAAGCTGTTACACAGAAACTCTGTGTAACAGAGAAACTGTCTGTTTTTAAAAAACAAAAACAAAAACACATATTCCTTTTCCTGGTGTCATTTATCCTCACTGCCTAGAGTTAGGCACTGTTGTTCAGTGTGGCCTCAAAAATCTTCCTCCATATTGGAAAATATAGATATTTTTCTTTCAATTTATTCTTCTCATTGATTTCTAAAACCACTTGGCTGGGGGCATTATTGTTCCACAATGGGGCTGTACATACTTAATGATGTATCTTGAGTTTGGAGCTAAGTATATACCCATGAAACCCCTGCCACTCTCTATCACCACCAAGGTTTCCTCCAATACCCTTATTTACTCTTAGTTTATTAACTCTCCCTTATGCAGAGATCTTCTCTAAGTCATCTTATTTATTTTGTTTTGTTTCATTTTAAGACAGAGTGTTTCTCTGACTGCCCTGGAATTCACTGTATAGATCAGGCTGAATATTTCTATACATGGAATAATGCCCAAACCAAGGTGAATCTTTGTCTCTAAACAGGACATTTGTCTCCCAAATAAACAGGACATCATCTCTAGTAGTCACTCAGTGGAATTTGCATGAGGGACACATGGAGGAATATGAAACACTTTATGCTATAGGCATCTGGAGGTTCTAGAGGCTCATGTCTTCACAGACATGAAACAAGCAAGAGGCAAAAATGACATGTTACGGGAGTGGTCAGCTTGCCTGCCCACAATAAAGTGGATGTTTACACAGATAGCGAGTGTAAGTTTCGGGACCAGTTTGTTAAAAGCCAAATCTGGAAGAATGGAGACTTTCTGACATCAGTAAGAAACCAAACACCCAAGGGAAGTGGGCCGCTGGTTTAATGGCATGATTCTCATTTCCCCAGCAGGCATATTGCTGGCTATGGCAGAACTTGTGCCAAGTAAGCTTGAATATCTAGATGAACGGTACACAAAGGACTGTTAGGGTTTGGACTAGGGAAATGGAAGTCCCATTATATCAACCCAGAGACTCTGATTCACAGTTTCAGAAATATGAAACTCACGGGGCTGAAGGGATGGCTCGGTGGTTAAGAAAGTGTATGTGCTTGCAGAGGACTTGAGTTTGGTTCCCAGTACCCATGTCAGGTGACTTACAACTGCCTTAACTCGAGCTTCAGTGGAACTGTTGCCTCTTCTCGCTTCTGACAGCATTGCACTCACAGCGCACAAATCCACACGCAATACACATAACTAAAAATATAAGAAGAAACATAAACAAAACTAGAAAAGTGGCCACATCATAGGGATAAGCCACTGAAACTATCCTTGTACTTCAGTTTAATGTTTAGATGGCTTTTGTCCTTCATGAATCCAAGTGTGTGTGTGTGTGTGCGCGCGTGTGTGCGTGTATGTGTTGTACGTGTTGGAGCACACATGTGTGATACCCATGGATACCCATGCACATGTGTGCTTGCAGAAGCAAGCACTTGATGTCAGGTGTCACTGTCTCAGTCACTCTCCACTTTACATATTGAGCTTAGGTCTTTCACTTGGATTCAACCCACCAACTTGGCTAACCTAGCCAGCCAGCTTGATCCAGTTATCCCCCGTCCTTGCCTCTTAAGCTAGGATTGCAGAGCTTCCTGATGTCTATAAGGGTGCTAAGGATCTGAACTCAATTCTCACACTTGTGTGGCAAGTTCTTCACCCACTGAGCCATCGCCCCAGTCCTGCTGGATGACTTTCTCCCACTCTCAAACCAAGAGAATCACTTTAAAAGTGTGAAAGTCTTGGAATCTCATTACATCTACAGTAAGAATCAAACAATTCAGGGCATAACGCAAATGCATGCTACTTTTAGATAGCAAGCTAAATATCAGCAGGCTTGAAGGCACCAGGGCCAGACTCCCCCCCTCATAACGATCGACTTGTAAAACCAAGAATAGTAGCAGCAAGACTAACTGGCTAGTGGATGGGATCCGAGTCTTGTCACCAGCTGTGGGAAGAGACGTGGCACCCTGAATTGCCCTGAAGGCCAAAGGTTGATAACTGTCTAAACCTGATTCCATGAATCTAAACATAAAGCTCTTACCTAGACTCAGGTTTTATGTGTCTTTGTTCACTCTCACAAGTGCCAATCCAAATGTGCCTCTCAATCACGTGGTCAGCAAAATCCTTCTCTAGGAAGCTGTCCATTCTTTTTCTTTTTAATCGAATTAGAAACAAGATTGTTTTACACAACAATCTCAGTTCCTTCTCCCGTCCTCCCCTCCCCCCAACTAAAACCCTGCCTATCACATATCCTTCCTTCTATTCTTCCCCTGACTCAACCTTTCTGCTCCCTCATGACCTCTGCATCCTTCCTCTTCTTCCCTTCTCATTCTCCTAACTCCCCCCCCCTTCCCGTGCTCTCAATTTGCTCAAGGGATCTTGGCCCTTTCCCCTTCTCCAGGGGACCATGTATGTCTCTCTTAGGGTCTTCCTTGTTTACTAGGGAAGCTGTCCATTCTATAGGCTTTAGAGAGAGTATAAACCTACCTAAAAATGGAGGCTAGCTCCATGGTCTCTCTGGCCACTGTCAACTCTCACCCTGTGCAAG